>NC_049229.1:76076886-76399886 GCF_011100685.1 Canis lupus familiaris
TATCATTCCTTCACTGTTGCTGTTGCTTCAAACCATCCTAGAGAGATTGGTGTGCACACAGCATTATCTTTGTCCCAAACCCCTGACTCATTGGTGTGAGGAAGTCAGGAGAAACCCTGTCCCTGTCACCTCCTCAGCCCTCCCCCACAGCTCTCCTCTCACCAGGTTTTCTGACACTCCCAGAATGTGGGTTCTCACAATGTGCCCTACACAATAATACACTCCCTAGTCCCCTTCTGACAGGTCACCCATAACCCACTTACCTCCCATGTGATAACCATCAGCTTGTACTCTGTAATGAAGGGGCTATTACTTGGTCTAGGTATCGACTTTATTCCCCTTTGCTCATATTCTTTCTCTTTCTTAAATTCAATATATGACTGAATTTGTATGATTGTCTTACTTTGATGGACTCACTTCACTTAGCATTATTCTTGCTCCCTCTATCCACATAGCTCCAAATGGATTAGATTTCTTTTTTTTCTTTCTTTCTTTTTTTTAGATTTTATTCCATGTATGGATAGTTTTGATAGTTTGGCTAATGTACATAATGCTGCTGTAAAAATCCAGGTGCGTGTATCCCTTTGAATTTGTATTTTTGTATTCTTTTTTCTTTTATTTTTTTAGGATTTTATTTATTTATACATGAGAAAGCCACACACACACACACACACACACACACACGCACACAGAGGCAGAGACAAAGGCAGAGGGAGAAGCAGGCTAAATGCAGGAACCCCGATGTGGGAATCGATCCCCGGACTCTGGGATTATGCCATGAGCCAAAGGCAGACGCTTAACCACTGAGCCACCCAGATGTCCCAGAATACTTTCTGTTTTAATGATTTTATTAATTTATTCATGGTAGACACAAAGAGACGGTGACAAAGAGTGAGAAACAGGCTCCTCTTAGGAGCCCAATATGAGACTCAATCCCCAGATTGGTAACATGACCTGAAGGCATGCGCTCAACTGCTGAGCCACCTAGGCATCTTAGTACTTTTGTATTCTTAGAGTAAATGCCCAGTAGTCCATTTGCTGGATCATAGGTTTGGTCTACTATTACTTATTTGATGTCACACCATATGGTTTCCCAGAATGGCTGCACCCTTACCCACCCACATCTAACCAGAGAATTCAGCAGAGCCTCAGTTCTAGTGGAGGTGGTATCAGGGCTCATTTAACAAGCATAGCAGAACTCACCCATTAAAACTCACCACATCTTGACCAGGGACCACAAACTGCCCATTGCAGGCAAGGAGAGCCTGTGTAGACACCTGGCCTGAAGGAAATAGCAGCCAAAAGAGGAGAGCACAGTGCATTCAGCACACACCACAGACACTCTCTGAACCCAGACCCAGCATCCTATGTGAACTCTTTATCATAAAGCTGTTATTATGGAGCAGGAACTATACCTGGCTTTTGTACAAACAGAGGGAGACAGAGACTTAGAGAAAATGCCAAGATTAAGGAACTCAATTCCAATTTGCTGCTCTGATCCATCTCAGTTTTGCATTTCTCAGGTTAGTCCTTTTGACCCTGCCAAATGAGACAGGACTACTATTCTGTCTCCAGATCTAGCAGTTTCTGTCCCCGAGGGGATCCTGTACATCAGGGAGACTGCCAGCTTCCCACTCCATCCAAAGTGCATCTACCTCAATGGCATTAAGACAGAGTTGTGATAATAATATTCTCACAATTCTTGTCCTTGTGGAGAATGCCCGACATCCTGCACAAAGCCCGTGTCACATGTTGAGAGGTCCTTTCCTCTCTATGTCACTCACTAGTGAGATTATGTGCATGGACCACATATGTCACCATTACTTACTGAAAAATAATATAATACTTGTACACCATATACTCAAACACAAATGGATCCACAAGACTGAGATAAGAGTTAGGAAGGAAATAAATTTAGGTGATTTTGACATAAAATTCCAGAATCCCCATTTGATCTTCAGCATATAAAGCAGAGGGAATTCTCCACACGGTCTTTGCTCTAACAGCATTGGGAGGGAGGACTTAAGATGCTGGATCAGGGTCTGTGAGCTTGTCTCCTTCCTGGAACATGATAGTTATCAAATCATTCTGATCACCCATGATATCACTCAGAGGCCTGAGAGAACAAAAACTGCAAGTCCACTCATAGAAAATTGACCACCTTTTGGACGTAGGAGGTGTGGACCTTGTTATCAGGAGATATAGCTGTGGTGGTGATGACAGGAGTGAGGCTGATCTAGAATATTCTCTATAGTATTATGAGCAGCAGACAGGAAAATCTGAACTTTAGATGTCTGCTTCCATGGGGATGTGCTGGCTTAAAAGTACTCCGGCGGTAAAGAGGGAGGAGTCCTAGGATACTAATGGTTCTCCAGAACCCCAGGGTCCTAAGAAGAATGTGTGGCATCAACGTGGTGCACAATTACTAAGCACAGAGGCATGGACGGTGGCTGAGGACAGTGAGTCTAGGTGTGGATTTCCTGCTCTGTTTTTTCTTACCTGGCAGTTCTACTGGGACCATGTTGTAAAGAACAAATAAGAGGTGAGTACCTGTTTTAGTGTGTCTGCGTCATGTCACCACATCAGACTGGGTGGATTAAACAACAGAAACTCATTCTCAAAACTCTGGAGTCTGGTAGGTCTGAGGTTCAGTTGCAGGCAGATGTGGTGTCTGAAGAGAACCCACATCCTAGCCCATCCTTTCCTGTCACCTCACATGGGGCCGAGTGCAGGGAGCTTTCCCAGGCCTGGTGCATAAGGGCCCTGATCCCATGATGAGGCTGCATCTCCTGACCTAGGTGCTCCGCTAAGGACCAACTCCTTCTCCCATCACAAGGGCACTAGGTTCCAACATGGGGATGGTAGATGTCACACACAGTGAGCTGATATCCACACATGAAGGATCCATGAGTTATTCCCTGCTTGTGGAAGGTCCTCCTCTACTTTTGTTCTCTCATTTTTCAATACAATTTTATTTTTTTATTTTTTTATGATAGTGACACACACACAGAGAGAAATAGAGAGGCAGAGACACAGGGAGAGGGAGAAGCAGGCTCCATGCACCGGGAGCCCGACGTAGGATTCGATCCCGGGTTTCCAGGATCGTGCCCTGGGCCAAAGTAAGGCGCTAAACCGCTGCGCCACCCAGGGATCCCTGTTCTCTCATTTTTCATAATAGTTTAATGGAATCTGTCATCTTACCATATCTTTGAGTGTCACCTGCTAACTCCTGTGATCACCAGTACTCCATCTTCTCCTCCTGCCTCACCCATGGGATATCCAACAGGAGCCTTTGAATGTCCTCCTTTGAAGCAGGTGGGACCCTGACTCCACATAAACCCCTCCTGGAGCAGGACCTCGTCCCCACCACTGACCCAAAACACACACCCTGAGCCAGTGTCCTTCCCAAATCCAAGCACTTATGACTTGCTGAGAGGTCTGCCCTGCTTTCAACAGACCGGATGATGCTGAAAAAGGTTTGCACTCTCCTGTCTGTGTGTGTGTGTGTGTGTGGACTCTTCAGACTACATATCTTCGCAACGTACTTCTTGGCATCCGTTGATTTCCCAGGTTGATGCTAATATTGATTCTGTCACTGTGGTTGAAGACTGAGGTCAAACCTGCAATCCGTCTTCTCTCCTTTTGATTTTTGAGCCCTATGTATTGTCATCACCAGCATGTACTTTATGTTGTTTCTATAATGCTTGCACATTTGAACCGACAAATACCCACCCTTTACTTCAATTTGGATAGAACTGGAGGGTATTATGCTGAGTGAAATAAGTCAATCAGAGGAGGATAAACATTATACAGTCTCATTCATTTGGGGAATATAAAAAATAGAGAAAGGGAATAAAGTAGAAAGGGGGGAAATGAGTAGGGAATGTCAGGTAAGGAGACAGAACATGAGACTCCTACCTCTGGGAAACGAACAAGAGGTAGTGGAAAGGAGGTGGGTGGGTGGCAGGTGGGGGTGATTGGGTGACAGGCACTGAGGTGGGCACTTGACGGGATGAGCACTAGGTGTTATGCTATATGTTGGCTAATAGAACTCCAAAAACAAATATATAAGTAAAAGAAAATAAAATATTAGCACACTGAGCTGGGTGGTTATTTCATGTACCATGTATACAGCTGGGACTCCTCTTAGAAAGGAGAAGTTATAGTACATGGAGATATGGATAGTTAACTGGTATTTAGGGACAATAGTAAGAACACTTAAGCAGATATGTCCTTACCCACATAAGAATAGTTGTTGACTAAAACCAAAAAAAGTTTCAAAATCAGAAACTGCTTAAGGATTAAGCAAAGAGGGAAACACTATCATTTTTGGACGTTGGCATATTTCTTTCTTTGACAACAAAGTTTGTAAGTTAGAGCCTGAATATGTAAGCACAGAATCCTATGCCCAGTAGAGACGCCATGGGGGAAACTCCTCCTTGGGGAGGAAACCCAAACCCTGATGGGAAACCTGCACACAATCTCCATCTGCACTTGCTATTGGGCCTTCAACAGAAGTGATGAGTACTGCGGATCCCCTCTTGGTCCTGATCCCCTCCTACAGGGAGGTTTGTGTCTGGGCTCACACTGAGGTCGCCTCACAGTGTCCTTCACACAGTAATACACGGCTGTGTCCTCGGCTCTCAGGCTGTTCATTGCAGATACAGCATGTTCTTGGCGTTGTCTCTGGAGATGGTGAATCGGCCCTTCATTGCGTCGGTGTAGCTTGTGCTACTTCCATCATAGCTAATCCGTGCAACCCCCTGCATCCCCTTCCCTGGAGTTTGGTGGGTTAGTACATGTAGTAGCTACTGCAGGTGAATCCAGAGGCCACACAGGACAGTCTCAGAGACCCCCCAGGCTTCACCAGGTCTCCCCCAGACTCCACCAGCTGTACATCACTCTGGACACCTGCAGACACAAGACATCCTGGTCAGGAAACTGTCCCACATCCCCTGTTTCTCATTCACCTCCACTCACAGCCTCAAGCTCCATTGCTCTCCATGAGTTACCTTTAAAAATAGCGACAAGGAAAACCCAGCTGAGACTCCATTGTGGTATGTCTGTGTTCTGTCCTGGTCTCTGAATGGTGTCACCTGGAGATCCTGGGGCCTGGGCTGCTCTCCCAGCTGCATGGTCATTAGAGTGAGGGCCCTATTTTCATTTCCTCTAACTATATAGTCAACCCCAGACTTAGACTCATTTTTAACAAGTTATATACAAGCATTACTTCACAATCCTAGATCACTTTCTTTACGTGGGACAGTGGATTTTTGATGTTCTAACCCATCAACATATTTATCTTTACATTTCCCTGTGCCTTTTGAAATTCTTTCATCAATATAGGTCATTTTTTAAAGATTTACTTATTTATTTGTGATAGATGAGAAAGAGAGAGAGAGAGAGAGAGAGAGAGAGAGAGAGAGAGAGAAAGGCAGAGACACAGGAGGAGGGAGAAGCAGGTTCCATGCCAGGAGCCTGATGTGGGACTCGATCCTGGGACTCCAGGATCGTGCCCTGGGCCAAAGGCAGGCGCTAAACCACTGAGCCATGCAGGGATCCCCAATATAGGTCATTTTTAAACAGGATTTTCTCTCCGTAATGAAGTTTAATCATAAATATTTATTTTTGATACCAGTGTAAAGTGGATTATTTTGCAAATTTTATACAGAAAAATTTGTTGTTACTGTGTAGAAATTAACTTTATTGTCTATGTTTATTTGATATCATGTATTTTCCCTGAGCTCATTACTTACTTCTAAGTGTTTTTCTCCAAGGATTTTCCTCGTTTACTTTGTATATGCAAACACATTGTTTTTCTTCCTGTTGACTGATTTTAATATCTTTTATTTTATTATTGCCTAATTTCTATGGTACTCTTCAATGGCATAGACGTTTTCCCTCTTCTCTATCTGATTCTTCGTTTGAATATTTTGTTTGAATATAGCAGATCTAGGAGAGCAGATGAATTTCAACTTCATGTGGATGAGCTCACTAATCTATGGTGTGATGTAGGAATTCAGGACAGGACAGGAAGTCTGTTCACAACTTCTGCCCAATTCTGATTGAAGATACTGGTGGCTGTTGCATTTGATAATTCAGTGTAGATTTGATTTGAGCCTTTAATCTGATGAGACATTTCCAAAAATCTTCTCTCATTCTGTATGTTGCCTTTTAATTACACTGAGTGATTCCTTTGCTGTGAAAATGCTCTTTCCTTGATGAAGTCCCCATAGTTCATTTTCCTTTTCTTTCCCTTGCCTCTGCAGATACATCTAGAAGTGGTTGCAGCTGACGTAGAAAAGGTGCTGCCTGTGTTCTCCTGAGGATTCTGATGGTTTGCTGACTCACATTTAGATCTTTCATCAACTTTCAGTCCATTGTTGTGAATGAAGTAAGAAAAGTGCCCCCTTTCATTCTTCTGCTGTGGGTCTCCAGTATTCCCAACACCATTTGTTGAAGAGACCTCCTTTTTTTTCATTGGATATTCTTTCCTGCTTTGGCAAGACTTTTTTTTTAGAATATTCCATACTTTATTAGGAATCATGAAAATAATTACAGAATCATTAACATAAATCTTTTGGAAACTTTTACTGTCCCTTTTACTTTAAAATTTATTGATTCAACACATCTTTCACAGCACTTAATCCTTTATTGACATATTATCATGAAACTTCACCCTTGACCAAGGTCTTAATGATAAGCATGTGAACATAATGAAAACAAGATGGGATATGTCACTATTGCTGGGAGATGTAAAAAATTATATAGGAGCAAAAAGTTTAGGACAAGAGTCAGAAAAAGTCAAGAGCATCAACAAAGCAATAGTGTTTTAATTTGTTCATTAACTCAACAAATACCTTAAGTGCCTTTGATATTTGGAACTTAGGCTACTGGACTGAACAAGACAATGTTCTTGCCCTCATGGAGCTTACGTTTTAGTGAAGAAGTGTGGTAGGTAGAATAATGTCTTCCCAAAGATGTCCTGTATACTAATCCCCATAACCTGTGAATATGTTATATTACATGGCAAGGGGAAATTAAAGTAGCAGAAGAAATTACGGTTGATAACCAGCTAACCTTAAAGTAGGGAGATTATTTTGTGTTATCTAGTTAGGCCCAGTATGAGTCCTTAAAAGTACAAGCAGGAGACAGAAGGGTCAATGTCAGACTAATGTGATATGAGAAAAGTCTCAACTGGCCACTCCTGACTTTGAAGACAAAAGGGGTTCACATGCCAAAGAATGCATTCAGCCTCTAGAAACTGGAAGAAGCAGGAAAACAAGCTTTCCTAGGACTGCTCTACAACACCTTGATTTTAGCTTAGTGAAATCCATCTTGGGCTTCTTGACCTCAAAAACTGTAAAATAACAAGTGTGTGTTATTTTAAACCTCTTAAGTTTGTGATAAGTTATTACAGCAGCAAATAAAACTAATGTAGAGAAAAGGAAAATAAGTAGGTAACTAAGATAATTACAGATTTGATGCTTTGAAGGAAATAAACAAGATGTGAGGAATAAAGGATGGAACATGTTTGATTAGGTGGTTACAGAAGGGTTTGTTGAAGTCAGGACATTGGAGTAGAGATATGAGGGAAATAAAGAACCAGGCCTGCAAAGAACTAGGAATAGCATTCTAGGCAAAGGGAAAGACAAGTGCAAGGGCTTGTCACCTGCAAAGTATGAAAAGAGTATTCAGTGAGGATGTGGAAGAGTAGGTGAGGACCCAAGCATGTGAGCCCTTGCAGGCCATAATAGAACACTGGAAAACCATTGGCAAGAATGTTTGACCACAGATTTCAGGTTCAGTTTCTGGGTTCTCAATCTTTTATATTTATCTATATGCCTGTATTTGTGCCAGTGCCATACTGTCCTGATGATCACAACCTTGTAATTTACCTTGAACGCCAGAATCAGCATGTCTCCAGCTTTGATTCACTTTTTCAGGATTGCTTTCACTATTTGAGGTCTTTTTGGTTCCCTAAAATTTTTCAGATTATTTGCTCTAGCTCCGTGAAAAATGCTGGTGATATTTTTTATACAGATTGCTTTGAATGTGTAATTTGCTCTTGGTAGCATAATTTTTCAATATTTATTCTTCTAATCTATGCGAATAAATATTTTCTATCTACTTCTCTCTTCCTTCCTGTCTTTCATACGTGTTTTGGAAGGTTTAGAGTGTACATCCATCCCTCTTTCATTAGGATATTATCTCCGGGATGCAAGGTTGGTTCAACACTCATAAAGCAATCAGTGCAATAGATGATATCAACAAGAGAAAAAACAAGTACCACAGGATCCTCTCAATAAATGTAGAGAAATCATTTGACAAATACAGCATCCATTTCTGATCAAAACTCTTCAGAGTGTAGGGATAGAAGGACCATTCTTCAGCATCTTAAAAGCCATCTATGAAAAACCTACAGCAAATGTCATTCTCAATGGGGAAACACTGGGAGCCTTCCGCTAAAATAAGAACATGAGGGGCAGCCCGGATGGCTCAGCAGTTATGCACCACCTTTGGCCCTGGGCCTCAACCTGGAGACCCGGTATCTAGTTCCACTTCGGGCTCCCTGTATGGAGCCTGCTTCTCCCTCTACCCATGTCTCTTGCCTCTCTCACTCTCCACCCCCCCTCTCTCTGTGTGTGTGTGTGTGTTTGTCTCATGAATAAATACATAAAATCTTTTTAAAAAAGAGGAGAAACATGACAGGGATGTACACTCAAACCACTGCTATTCAACATAGTACTAGAAGTCCTAGCCTCAGCAATCAGACAACAAAAAGAAATAAAAGGTATTAAAATTCGCAGAGAAGAAGTCAGACTCTCCGGCTTCACAGTCGACATGATACTGTTCAGAGAAAACCCAAAAGCCTCCACCCCAAGATTGCTAGAACTCATACAGCAATTCAGAACTGTGGCAGGATACAACATCAATGCCCAGAAATCAGTGGCATGTCTATACACTAACAATGGGACTATAGAAATACAAATAAAGGTGTCAATCTCATTTATAATTGCACCCAAAAGCATAAGACATCTAGGAATAAACCTAACCAAAGAGGTAAAGGATCTGTACCATAAAAACTACAGAACACTTCTGAAAGAAATTGAGGAAGACACAAAAAGAGATGGAAAAATGTTCCCTGCTCAGTTATACATTAATTCTAATACTTTTTAGTTAAGAATTTCAATATTTATCATGAAATCTACAACCATAAATGTAAATAATTAAAAATATTTTTCTTCAAAATATTCGTTTTCCAGATGGTATTTAAAGGATATTTTAGGTTATAAATTTTTATGACTTAAAACCTAATTATATGAACATATACTATGAGTAAAAATATCATGACTTTTCTAAATGCAGACCTACAAACCCAAAATGTATTCTTTAGCTAAGAAGAAAGACAATTCACATTCTACACCTCTTCCTGGGTGTTATACTGTCCTTGTGATTCCTAAATGGCCCCAGTCTATGAATATCCCTGGTGACCTGAGCTCCACCTGTATCCTCAGTGCTTTCCGATGACCTGAGTGCCTCCCGGTGAACTGAGATCCCTCTGGTGACCTAAATATCTGCTGATGACCTCAACACACCTGCAGCCCATCCCTTGTCCTGTTCCTGCAGGGACGTGTGTTTAGACTCACACTGAGAGCCCCTCCCCATATCTCCTGCACAGTAAGACATGGCTTCCTTTTTGGTGGAACCTGAGCTCAGCTACAGGGGCACTGGTACTGGTACTGGACTCTGAATATGGACATGTGGCTCCTGGGGGACAGGCTGTTGCCTGTGTTATAACTATAATTATGAACCAATTCACTGCACCCACTCTCCTGGGGTTGGTGGATGCATTGCTACCAAAATCACTGTTTCATATGGAGACTCCACAGGCAGTTGTTTTGAGGTGTGGGGTCTGTGAGCCCCTCCCCAGTCCTGGGTCTGACTCCTGCAGCATCAGCTGGGACAGGAGTCTCAGGACAAGGAGACTCAGGTCTCTCAGTCATGAACAATCACAACAATCCCCACAGTCCCAACCTGACATCTGAGACCCTAAACTTGAGGAGTTCTCACCAGACACAGAGAGAAGGCCCTATAAACTCATCTTCCTCCAGAACACAGCTCTGTCTTCCCCAGACACCACCACACCCTGCCCTGAGGAAAGTGCAGTGAGCCCATACTGCCTGAGAGTGGATTTTATCCATTTGTTGAGGAAAATTGGGCAGGTTTGGGAGGAAGTCTGTCCCCATAAGTGGACAGCCACTGAGTCAGGCTCCCTGGGACCTCCCTGGAAAACCGATGGGCATCTCCTCATTGAACCCACAAGGCATGTTGTTTGCTGTTGGACAAGCACGGGGTCTAGAAGTTGTGTTGGAATCAGGTCAATAAATGGCCTCAACATTTATTTATTTATTTATTTATTTATTTATTTATTTATTTATTTATTTATTTTGGCCTCAACATTTAGAGCAAAAGAATCTGTGTTGGACAAATGAGTGGATCACTATTTTTTTTTCACAATTTAATTAAGCCTAATGTATCTTTTAAAAAGGAATTTAAGAGGATCCACATTGGTGCAGAGAACTTTACCAATCTAGTCGTATGTACAGTCAAATGTAACATTCATCCCAGACATAATTGCATGAAGAAATTTTATATTGGTAACTAACCAGCTGTAAATATAACGATACATAAATTTACTGGTTCCCAAGATCACATTTCTTTCAGTTTCCACATGGATGTACTTGACCATTTGTGAACTGCTACCTGCACAGCATAGACCACCTGGAGACCTTGATCCTGATGGTCAGTACTGACGGGCTTTGTCTGCCTGGACACAGGTGTCTGCATTCCCTGGATGTGGTACCCACATCCTTGAGGGCACAGACAACAACACAGGGCACCTAATCTGTGATCTTCAGGTATGATTCCTATGGGGGGAGGCTGCCTCACTTCTCCTGAGACCTGTACCTGACACAAGGGCCTGTTAACTTAGGGAGCAGGGACGCACTTTACAGAACGTGGACTATGTTCCTCTGATGCAGCACAGAGATCATAACTATCTCAGGTGTGGACTTAGTGAACAACAAATAGCCACCGTGAAGGAAATGGAGCATCAGTCCTGGGGTTGACTATGATCTAATCGTTAGGGGCCTAAGAAGAGATTGCAGGAATTCAGTTCAGATTCCTGACAGGCTCATGCCAATAGGATAAAGGCTGAGCTAGATGAAGAGACCTCAAATAGACTTGAGATGAATATATGAGAGATTGATGATAGACACTTAGATACATTTTATATATTTTATTTATTTATTCATGATAGTGACAGAGACAAAGGCAAAGGGAGAAGCTGGCTCCATGCATGGAGCCCGATGTGGGACTCGATCTCTGGACTCTAGGATCACACCCTGAGTAGAAGGCAGGCACTAAACTCCTGAGCCACCCAGGCATCTCTCTACTTTGATAAAAAATAGTGAAAGGGATTTTAGGGGAAAGGAGAGAAAATGAGTGGGAAATATCAGTGAGGGTGATAGAGCATGAGAAACTCCTGTATCTGGAAAAAGAACAAGGGGTGGTGGAAAGGGAAGTAGGCGGGGGTTGGGGTAGCTGACTGGGTGATGGACACTGAGGAGGGCACTTGATGGGATGAGCACAATAATGCCACTTATATAACTCAGAATGGATACAGTAACAAGGCCATAACAATAAATATAAGTGAGGATATCGAGAAAGTGCAACTCTCTTCCACTTTTTGTGGGGATGCAGGCTTGTTCAGCCACTCCAGAAAACTGAATGGTATGTCCTAAAAAAGTGAATATAGAGCCACCCCAGGACCCAGCCATTGCACTACAGGGTATTTATCCCAAAGACACAGATGTAGTTAAACGAATGGACACCTGCACCCCAATGTTCACAGCAGCAATGTCCACAACAGTCAAATTCTGGGAGGAGTCATGATGTGCTGGTACAGAAGTGTGGATAAAGAAATCATGGAAGGAGCCTCAGTGAACATCGACAGATGAATGGATAAAAAAGATGTGGTTTACATATACAAATGAATATTACACCTCCATCAGAAATGAAGTATAACATGAAATTACATTTCCTTAACATGGTTGGACCTGGAGGTATTATATTGAGAGAAATAAATCAATCACACAAAGACAATTATATAGTCCCACTCATATGTGGAATATAAGAAATACTGAAAGAGGGGGGAGGAGCAAGATGGCGGAAGAGTAGGGTCCCCAAATCACCTGTCTCCACCAAACTACCTAGAAAACCTTCAAATTATCCTGAAAATCTATGAATTCGGCCTGAGATTTAAAGAGAGACCAGCTGGAATGCTACAGTGAGAAGAGTTCGCGCATCTATCAAGGTAGGAAGACGGGGAAAAAGAAATAAAGGAACAAAGGCCTCCAAGGGGGAGGGGCCCCGCGAGGAGCCGGGCTGAAGCCGGGGCGAGTGTCCCCAGGACAGGAGAGCCCCGTCCCGGAGACGCAGGAGCTGCACCGACCTTCCCGGGTGGAAAGGGGCCCGCAGGGAGTTGGAGCAGGACCCAGGAGGGCGAGGATGCCCTCGGGCTCCCGGGGACAGTAACAGCAACTGCGCGCCCAGGAGAGTGCGCCTAGCTCCCTAAGGGCTGCAGCGCGCACGGCAGGACCCGGCGGGACCCGGAGCAGCTGAAGGGGCTCGGGCGGTGGCTCCGCAGAGGGGGCTGCGCGGCCCCGGGAGCAGCTCGGAGGGGCTCGGGCAGAGGAAGAGGCTCCGTGCAGAGGGGGCTGCGCGGTTCCAGGAGCAGCTCAGAGGGGGTTGGGCGGCAGCTCCACGGAGGGGGCTGCGCGGCCCGGGAGCGCGAATCCAACAGCGCAGGCTCCGGAGCACAGGACGCCGGGACACAGCCCAGGATCCGGCCTCCCCCGGGACAGGCAGAGGCCGGGAGGGCCCAGAACAGCAAGGACGCTCCTGCCCCAGCTGAGCACATCAGCGGCCCCGCCCCGGAGCCTCCAGGCCCTGCAGACGGAGTTCCAGCCGGAGCTGAATCCAGGTTTCCAGAGCTGCCTGCCCCGCCACTGGGGCTGTTCCTCCTGTGGCCTCACGGGGTAAACAACCCCCACTGAGCCCTGCACCAGGCAGGGGCACAGCAGCTCCCCCAACTGCTAACACCTGAAAATCAGCACAACAGGCCCCTCCCCCAGAACACCAGCTAGACTGACAACTTCCAGGAGAAGCCAAGGGACTTAAAGAACAGAGAATCAGAAGATACTCCCCGGTGGTTCTTTTTTTGTTTGTCTGTTTTTGTTTTTGTTTTTGTTTTTGTTTTGTTTTGCTTTTTGATTTGTTTCCTTCCCCCACCCCCTTTTTTTCTCCTTTCTTTTTCTTTCTTTTTCTTCTTTTTTTTTCGTTTTTTTTCTTTTTCTTCCCTTTTTTTTCTCTTTCTCTTTTCTTTCCTTCTTTCTCTCCTCTCTTTTTCTCTTTTTCCCAATACAACTTGCTTTTGGCCACTCTGCACTGAGCAAAATGACTAGAAGGAAAACCTCACTTCAAAAGAAAGAATCAGAAACAGTCCTCTCTCCCACAGAGTTACAAAATCTGGATTACAATTCAATGTCAGAAAGCCAATTCAGAAGCACTATTATACACCTACTGGTGGCTCTAGAAAAAAGTATAAAGGACTCAAGAGACTTCATGACTGCAGAATTTAGAGCTAATCAGGCAGAAATTAAAAACCAATTGAATGAGATGCAATCCAAACTAGAAGTCCTAACGACGAGGGTTAACGAGGTGGAAGAACGAGTGAGTGACCTAGAAGACAAGTTGACAGCAAAGAGGGAAACTGAGGAAAAAAGAGACAAACAATTAAAAGACCATGAAGATAGATTAAGGGAAATAAACGACAGCCTGAGGAAGAAAAACCTACGTTTAATTGGGATTCCCGAGGGCGCCGAAAGGGACAGAGGGCCAGAATATGTATTTGAACAAATTCTAGCTGAAAACTTTCCTAATCTGGGAAGGGAAACAGACATTCAGATCCAGGAAATAGAGAGATCCCCCCCTAAAATCAATAAAAACCGTTCAACACCTCGACATTTAATTGTGAAGCTTGCAAATTCCAAAGATAAAGAGAAGATCCTTAAAGCAGCAAGAGACAAGAAATCCCTGACTTTTATGGGGAGGAGTATTAGGGTAACAGCAGACCTCTCCACAGAGACCTGGCAGGCCAGAAAGGGCTGGCAGGATATATTCAGGGTCCTAAATGAAAAGAACATGCAACCAAGAATACTTTATCCAGCAAGGCTCTCATTCAAAATGGAAGGAGAGATAAAGAGCTTCCAAGACAGGCAGCAACTAAAAGAATATGTGACCTCCAAACCAGCTCTGCAAGAAATTTTAAGGGGGACTCTTAAAATTCCCCTTTAAGAAGTTCAGTGGAACAGTCCACAAAAACAAGGACTGAATAGATATCATGATGACACTAAACTCATATCTCTCAATAGTAACTCTGAATGTGAACGGGCTTAATGACCCCATCAAAAGGCGCAGGGTTTCAGACTGGATAAAAAAGCAGGACCCATCTATTTGCTGTCTACAAGAGACTCATTTTAGACAGAAGGACACCTACAGCCTGAAAATAAAAGGTTGGAGAACCATTTACCATTCGAATGGTCCTCAAAAGAAAGCAGGGGTAGCCATCCTTATATCAGATAAACTAAAATTTACCCCAAAGACTGTAGTGAGAGATGAAGAGGGACACTATATCATACTTAAAGGATCTATTCAACAAGAGGACTTAACAATCCTCAATATATATGCTCCAAATGTGGGAGCTGCCAAATATATAAATCAATTATTAACCAAAGTGAAGAAATACTTAGATAATAATACACTTATACTTGGTGACTTCAATCTAGCTCTTTCTATACTCGATAGGTCTTCTAAGCACAACATCTCCAAAGAAACGAGAGCTTTAAATGATACACTGGACCAGATGGATTTCACAGATATCTACAGAACTTTACATCCAAACTCAACTGAATACACATTCTTCTCAAGCGCACATGGAACTTTCTCCAGAATAGACCACATATTGGGTCACAAATCGGGTCTGAACCGATACCAAAAGATTGGGATTGTCCCCTGCATATTCTCGGACCATAATGCCTTGAAATTAGAACTAAATCACAACAAGAAGTTTGGAAGGACCTCAAACACATGGAGGTTAAGGACCATCCTGCTAAAAGATAAAAGGGTCAACCAGGAAATTAAGGAAGAATTAAAAAGATTCATGGAAACTAATGAGAATGAAGATACAACCGTTCAAAATCTTTGGGATGCAGCAAAAGCAGTCCTAAGGGGGAAATACATCGCAACACAAGCATCCATTCAAAAACTGGAAAGAACTCAAATACAAAAGCTAACCTTACACATAAAGGAGCTAGAGAAAAAACAGCAAATAGATCCTACACCCAAGAGAAGAAGGGAGCTAATAAAGATTCGAGCAGAACTCAACGAAATCGAGACCAGAAGAACTGTGGAACAGATCAACAGAACCAGGAGTTGGTTCTTTGAAAGAATTAATAAGATAGATAAACCATTAGCCAGCCTTATTAAAAAGAAGAGAGAGAAGACTCAAATTAATAAAATCATGAATGAGAAAGGAGAGATCACTACCAACACCAAGGAAATACAAACGATTTTAAAAACATATTATGAACAGCTATACGCCAATAAATTAGGCAATCTAGAAGAAATGGACGCATTCCTGGAAAGCCACAAACTACCAAAACTGGAACAGGAAGAAATAGAAAACCTGAACAGGCCAATAACCAGGGAGGAAATTGAAGCAGTCATCAAAAACCTCCCAAGACACAAGAGTCCAGGGCCAGATGGCTTCCCAGGAGAATTTTATCAAACGTTTAAAGAAGAAATCATACCTATTCTCCTAAAGCTGTTTGGAAAGATAGAAAGAGATGGAGTACTTCCAAATTCGTTCTACGAAGCCAGCATCACCTTAATTCCAAAGCCAGACAAAGACCCCGCCAAAAAGGAGACTTACAGACCAATATCCCTGATGAACATGGATGCAAAAATTCTCAACAAGATACTGGCCAATAGGATCCAACAGTACATTAAGAAAATTATTCACCATGACCAAGTAGGATTTATCCCTGGGACACAAGGCTGGTTCAACACCCGTAAAACAATCAATGTGATTCATCATATCAGCAAGAGAAAAACCAAGAACCATATGATCCTCTCATTGGATGCAGAGAAAGCATTTGACAAAATACAGCATCCATTCCTGATCAAAACTCTTCAGAGTGTAGGGATAGAGGGAACATTCCTCGACATCTTAAAAGCCATCTATGAAAAGCCCACAGCAAATATCATTCTCAATGGGGAAGCACTGGGAGCCTTTCCCCTAAGATCAGGAACAAGACAGGGATGTCCACTCTCACCACTGCTATTCAACATAGTACTGGAAGTCCTAGCCTCAGCAATCAGACAACAAAAAGACATTAAAGGCATTCAAATTGGCAAAGAAGAAGTCAAACTCTCCCTCTTCGCCGATGACATGATACTCTACATAGAAAACCCAAAAGTCTCCACCCCAAGATTGCTAGAACTCATACAGCAATTCGGTAGCGTGGCAGGATACAAAATCAATGCCCAGAAGTCAGTGGCATTTCTATACACTAACAATGAGACTGAAGAAAGAGAAATTAAGGAGTCAATCCCTTTTACAATTGCACCCAAAAGCATAAGATACCTAGGAATAAACCTCACCAAAGATGTAAAGGATCTATACCCTCAAAACTATAGAGCACTTCTGAAAGAAATTGAGGAAGACACAAAGAGATGGAAAAATATTCCATGCTCATGGATTGACAGAATTAATATTGTGAAAATGTCAATGTTACCCAGGGCAATATACACGTTTAATGCAATCCCTATCAAAATACCATGGACTTTCTTCAGAGAGTTAGAACAAATTATTTTAAGATTTGTGTGGAATCAGAAAAGACCCCGAATAGCCAGGGGAATTTTAAAAAAGAAAACCATATCTGGGGGCATCACAATGCCAGATTTCAGGTTGTACTACAAAGCTGTGGTCATCAAGACAGTGTGGTACTGGCACAAAAACAGACACATAGATCAGTGGAACAGAATAGAGAATCCAGAAGTGGACCCTGAACTTTATGGGCAACTAGTATTCGATAAAGGAGGAAAGACTATCCATTGGAAGAAAGACAGTCTCTTCAATAAATGGTGCTGGGAAAATTGGACATCCACATGCAGAAGAATGAAACTAGACCACTCTCTTTCACCATACACAAAGATAAACTCAAAATGGATGAAAGATCTAAATGTGAGACAAGATTCCATCAAAATCCTAGAGAAGAACACAGGCAACACCCTTTTTGAACTCGGCCATAGTAACTTCTTGCAAGATACATCCACGAAGGCAAAAGAAACAAAAGCAAAAATGAACTATTGGGACTTCATCAAGATAAGAAGCTTTTGCACAGCAAAGGATACAGTCAACAAAACTCAAAGACAACCTACAGAATGGGAGAAGATATTTGCAAATGACATATCAGATAAAGGGCTAGTTTCCAAGATCTATAAAGAACTTATTAAACTCAACACCAAAGAAACAAACAATCCAATCATGAAATGGGCAAAAGACATGAACAGAAATCTCACAGAGGAAGACATAGACATGGCCAACATGCATATGAGAAAATGCTCTGCATCACTTGCCATCAGGGAAATACAAATCAAAACTACAATGAGATACCACCTCACACCAGTGAGAATGGGGCAAATTAACAAGGCAGGAAACAACAAATGTTGGAAAGGATGCGGAGAAAAGGGAACTCTCTTACACTGTTGGTGGGAATGTGAACTGGTGCAGCCACTCTGGAAAACTGTGTGGAGGTTCCTCAAACAGTTAAAAATATACCTGCCCTACGACCCAGCAATTGCACTGTTGGGGATTTACCCCAAAGATACAAATGCAATGAAACGCCGGGACACCTGCACCCCGATGTTTCTAGCAGCAATGGCCACTATAGCCAAACTGTGGAAGGAGCCTCGGTGTCCAACGAAAGATGAATGGATAAAGAAGATGTGGTTTATGTATACAATGGAATATTACTCAGCTATTAGAAATGACAAATACCCACCATTTGCTTCAACGTGGATGGAACTGGAGGGTATTATGCTGAGTGAAGTAAGTCAGTCGGAGAAGGACAAACATTATATGTTCTCATTCATTTGGGGAATATAAATAATAGTGAAAGGGAAAATAAGGGAAGGGAGAAGAAATGTGTGGGAAATATCAGAAAGGGAGACAGAACGTAAAGACTGCTAACTCTGGGAAACGAACTAGGGGTTGTAGAAGGGGAGGAGGGCAGGGGGTGGGAGTGAATGGGTGACGGGCACTGGGTGTTATTCTGTATGTTAGTAAATTGAACACCAATAAAAAAAAAATGAGTCCCAAAAAAAAAAAAAAAGAAATACTGAAAGAGACCATAAGGAAAGGAGTGAAACTTAGTAGGGTAATAACAGAAAGGAAGCCAAATCATGAGAGACACTATACTCTAGGGGGAAAAAAAACTAAGGGTCGCTGGAAGGGAGAGGGTGTGGGATGGGGTAACTGGGTGATGGGAGTTAAGGAGGGCACATGATGTGATGAGCACTGAGTATATAGTAAATGCTGGTAAATTTAATTTAAACAAAGAAAAAATTGAGTTTAGCCTGTGCGACTTGCTGGAACATCGTACATGGACTGGGCAGATCAAACAACAGACACTCATTCTCACAGCTCTGGAATCTGGGACATCTAAGGTCCAAGTGCAGGCAGATGTGTCTGGAGAGCACCCACGTCCTACCCCGTCCTTTCCCCGTCACCTCACATGGGGCCAGGGTGCCGGGAGCTTTCCCAGTCCTGGTGTATAAGGGCCCTGAACCCATCATGAGTCTGCACTTCTTGACCTAAGTGCTCCCCTAAGGCCCCACCACCTCCCCCCATCTCATGGACATTAGGTTCCAACATGGGGATCGTAGGGGTCACACAGAGTGAGCTGATGTCAGCACCTGAATAATCTATGAGTCATACTTTGCAGGTGGAAGGTCCTTGAATCCCAGTCCTTACCCCTAGGATCCTGATGGATCCAATAGAAGCTTCTGGACTCTGAACACACTGCATACACATGACCTTAAGAGCCAGCTGGAGACCCTGGGGAGAAGACAGCTTCCATCTGAGACCTGGTAGGATCTTGGCCTATTTGTATTATCATTTTATGTTTTGTGCTGCTTCCATATATTATTCCTCTCCTTTCTGCGGGATTCAGACATTTGTCTACTGAGAATGTAAATGTCTCTCTTTTGTCCTTCCACTTTGATACTTGTTTAGTGAAATTATTCCTCACACCATGTCCATTCTTTATTGCCTGCTAGCTCACTGACGTTCCTTCCTCATTATTCTCTTCCACAAATAGGATAAGAAATCAAACAATAACCCAGGAGTCCCCTCTTTTGATACAGTTGGGACACTGACTCAACACAAGCCCTTCCTGGAGCAGGACTCCATCCCCACCACTGACCCACAACACACACTCTGAGCCAGTGTCCTTCCCTGGCACCATCCAGGCATTTATAATGTAATGAGAGGCCTGCCTGGCTCCCAACGGACATGAAGCTGAAGAAGATAAAAATTTATACTCTCATGAGTGTTTGTGTGTGTGTGTGTGTGTGTGTGTGTGTGTGTGTGTGTGACCTTCGAGTCCACATCCTTACCATGTCATGCTGGGAATCTCTCACACTCTCAGGCTGTTATTACCATTTTTGTAGAATGTCTCTATTCTCTTGTGTTGATTGGAAATTCCTCTATACCGTGATATTCAATACAGCATATTAACTTGGGGTCCTGTGATACACAGTGAGTGCCACTGGGTCTCATAAAGAAATTCAGATAACATGAATGGAGGTATCTGTAATTGATTAATATTTCGTGTCAGGAAAAGTTAAGTACAAGTAATTGCAGTGCTATACTTGAATTTCTAAGTCTCTTAAGAAAGAGACTGAATAGGTAAACACATAATCAAGTGTTTAGAGAGGCTCCCTAGGGAAACTGCTCATGGAAGAGGAAGCCCAGACCCTGACAGGAAAGCTGCCCAGAGCCTCCATCTGCACCTGCTCCTGGGCCTTCAAGACAGAAGTGGTGAGGAGTTTGCACCCCCTGGTGGCCCGATCCCCTTCTACAGGGAGGTTTGTGTCTGGGCTCACACTTAGGTCAACTCACTGTGTCTGCACAGTAATACAAGGCCGTGTCCTCGGCTCTCAGGCTGTTCATCTGCAGATAGAGCGTGTTCTTGGCATTGTCTCTGGAGATGGTGAATCGGCCCTTCACAGCATCTGTGTAGTATGTGCTACTTCCACTATTGCTAATTTTTGCAACCCACTGCAGCCCTTCCCAGGAGCCTGGTGGACACAGTTCATGCTGTAGCTACTGAAGGTGAATCCAGAGGCCACACAGGACAGTCTCAGGGACCCCCCAGGCTTCACCAGGTCTCCGCCAGACTCCACCAGCTGCACCTCACCCTGGACACCTGCAGACACAAGACATCCTGGTCAGGAAACTGTCCCACATCCCCTGTTTCTCTCACTCACCTCCACTTACAGACTTATGGTCTCTTGTTCCTCCTGAATTACCTTTTAAAATAGCTATAAGGAAAACCCAGCGGAGCACAGACTTCAGACTCCATGGTGGTTTGTCTTTATTGTGTCGTGAGCACTGAATGGGGTCACCTGGGTATCCTGGGGCTGGGGCTTCTCTCCCAGCTGCAGGGTCCGGGATGAGCTGGTTTAATCAGTAGAGTGAAGGCCCTATTTGCATGTGGTTAACTATATAATAAACTCCAGACTTAGATTCAATTCTTTACATGTTATATACAAGGATTACTTCACAACCGTAGATCACTTTCTATAGGGGGGACAGTGTATTTATGATGATCTAACCCATCAATGTCTTTATCTTTGCCTTTCTGTGCCTTTTTAAATCTTTCATTAATATTGCTCATTTCTAAATGGGATTTTCTCTCCCTAATGAGGTATAATCATAAATATTTATTTTTGATAGCAGTGTAAAGGGAATTGTTTTGTAAATCTTATACAGAAAATTTGTTGTTAGTGTGTAGAAATTAGCTTTATTGTATAAATTGTTTTTATGTCCTGAATTTTCCCTGAGCTCCTTAGTTATTTCTAAGTGTTTTTGTAAGGCTTGTTCTCATTCATTATTTATATGACAATGTCATGTAGAAGCAAATTATTTTTCTTTCGTTGAC
Organism: Canis lupus familiaris; assembly: GCF_011100685.1. Classification (NCBI taxonomy): domain Eukaryota; kingdom Metazoa; phylum Chordata; class Mammalia; order Carnivora; family Canidae; genus Canis; species Canis lupus. Next base: position 76,098,240 of record NC_049229.1, read on the forward strand.
TGATATTAATATCTTTTATTTTATTATTGCCTAATTTCTATGGTAATCTCCGAGTAAAGGGCATAAAAGTTTTCCTTCTTTTCTGTCAGATTCTTTGTTCTAATATTTTGATGGATATACAGCAGTTCTAGGTGAGCAAATGAAATTCGTTTTGCATGTGGATGAGATCCCTAATATATGGTGTGATGTGGGATCTCAGGACAGGACAAGAAGTCTGTTCACAACAACTGCCCAATTCTGATTGGAGATTCTGGTGGCTGTTGAGTTTGATAAGCCTTTTGTATATTTTGGATTCCAGCTCTTAAATAGATAAGACATTTCCAAGTATCTTCTCCCATTCTGTAGGTTGACTTTTAGTTACTTTGAGTGATTCTTTGCTGTGAAAATGCTCTTTCCTTGATGAAGTCGCCATGGTTCATTTTCCTTTTCTTTCCCTTGCCTCTGCAGACAACAGCTGAGGTAGAAAAGGTTATGCCTGTGTTCTCCTGAGGAATCTGATGGTTTCCCAACTCACATTTAATTCTTTCATCAACTTTGAGTCCATTGTTGTGAATGATGTGAGAAAAGGGTCCCCTTTCATTCTTCTGCATGTGGATCTCAAGTATTCCCAACGCTATTTGCTGAAGAGACTTTCTTTTTTCCATTGGATATTCTTTCCTGCCTTTTCAGGATTTTTTGACCACAGATTTCAGGGTCCATTTCTGGGTTCTCAAACTTTTTTATTTATCTATACATCTGTATTTGTGCCAGTACCATAGTGTCCTGATGATCACAACGTTGTAATATACTTTGACAATCAGAATCAGGATGTCATAAGCTTTGCTTTTGCTTTACTTTTTCAAGATTGCTGTCGCTCCTTGAGGTCTTTGTGGTTCCCTAAATATTTCTGATTATTCTAAATCTGTGAACAGTGCTGTTGATATTTTTTACAGATGTGCTTGTTGGCCAACTGTAGGTTTGTTCAGAGAAATTTCTGTTAATGTTTTCTCCCCATTTCTTGACTGGATTCCTTGTTTCTTGGGTGATGAGTTTTTTTTTTCTTTTTGATTTTTATTTATTTATGATAGTCACACAGAGACAGAGAGAGAGAGAGGCAGAGACACAGGCAGAGGGAGAAGCAGGCTCCATGCACCAGGAGCCCGACGTGGGATTCGATCCCAGGTCTCTAGGATCGTGCCCTGGGCCAAAGGCAGGCGCTAAACCGCTGCACCACCCAGGGATCCTGGGTGATGAGTTTTAATAAATTCTTTATACATGTTGGATACAAGCCTTTATACATGTTGGATATGTCATTTGCTAATATCTTCTCCCTTCTGTAGCTAGTGGTTCAGTTTTGTTGACAGTTTCCTTTGTTCTTCAGAACATTTTTATCTTGATGGTGCTCCCAGAATTCATTTTTGCTTTTGTTTCCCTTGCCATATTGGGGAATATAATGTTGTGATTCTCCCAAGGGGAATGGGACAGAGAAATTCATCCATGGGGTTCACATTACTTCTTTACCCCAAACACGTTGTCATATTTCAAAAAAGAAGGAGATATTCCAAGCTCAATGATGACACATCTACAGTCCAGACTCTGAAGCCAGACACCTCCCAAGTCTTCCCAGATGATGCCTCAAGGGACATCCTCTCCTTCTATCGATATGGAGATTGCAAATATCGCCACTACAGAAAGTAATACATTTTTTCTTCATTCAAAGTGTTTGACCTGTGTCATCCCTTCAGTGTAGCTGTTGCTCCCAAACTTCCTAGAGAGAATGGCGTGCACACAAGAGCATTATCTTGTCCCAAACGCCTGACTCATTGATGTGAGGAAGTCAGGAAAATCCTTGTCCCTGTCACCTCCTCAGCCCTCCCCCACAGCTCTCCTCTCACCAGGTTTTCTGACACTCCCAGAATGTGGGTTCTCACAATGTGTCCTACACAATAATACACTCCCTAATCCCCATTTGACAAGTCATCCATACCCCACCCATGTGATAGCCATCAGCCTGTACTCTGTAATGAAGGGGCTATTACTTGATCTAGGTATTGACTTTATTACCCTTTGCTCATTTTTTCTTTGTTAAACTCAATATATGACTGAAATCATACAACGATTGTCTTACTTTGACTGACTCACTTCACTTAGCCTTATACTTGCTACCTCCATCCCCATAGTTCCAAATGGATTAGATTTCATTCCATGTATGGATAGTTTTGATAGTTTGGCTAATGTGCATAATGCTGCTGTAAAAATTCAGGTACATGTATCCCTTTGAATTTGTATTTTTGTATTATATTTTATTCTATTTTTAAAAGACTTTGTTTATTTATACCTGAGAAACACAGACATACACAGAGGCAGAGACATAGGCAGAGGGAGCAGCAGGGTCCATGCAGGGAGCCCAATGAGAGACTTGATCCCTGGACTCTGAGATTAAGCCATGAGCCAAAGGCAGACGCTCAACTACTGAGCCACCCAGGTGTCTCAGAGTTTTTTTCCTCTTAATGATTTTATGTATTTATTCATGGGAGACTGAATGAGGCAGTGACAAAGAGTGAGAAACAGCCTCCTCCCAGGCATCCAATATGAGACATAATCCTCAGATTGGGAACATGACTTGAGCTGAAGGGATGTGCTCAACTGCTGAGCCACCCAGGCATCTTAGTGCTTTTATATTCTTAGAGTAAATGACCAGTAGGGCAGTTGCTGGATCATAGGGTAGGTCTACTATTACTTATTTGATGTCACACCATATGATTTCCCAGAGAGGCTGCACCCTTGCCCACCCACATCTCCTAACCAGAGAATTCAGCAGGGCCTCACTTCTAGTGAAGGTGGCATCAGGACTCATTTAACAAGCAGAGCAGAGCTCACCCTGTTAAAACTCACCACATCTTGGCCAGGGACCACACACTGCCCACCGCAGGCAAGGAGAGCCTGTGTAGACACCTGGCCTGAAGGAAATAGCAGCCAAAAGAGGAGAGCACAGTGCATGCAGCACACACCACAGACACTCTCTGAACACAGACCCAGCACCCTATGTGACCTCTTTATCATAAAGCTGTTATTCTGGAACGGGATATAGAACTGGCTTTTGTACATACAGAGGAATATAGAGACTTAGGGAAAATACCAAGGTTACGGAATTCAATTCCAGTTTCCTGCTCTGATCCACCTCAAATTTCAGGTTTTTCAAGTTAGCGTCTTTGACCCTGCCAAATGAGAGAGGATTTCTGTTCTGCCCCTAGTTCCCGCAGTTTCCATCCCTGAAAGGATCATGTGCATTTGAGAGACTTCCAGCTGCCCACACCATCTATAGAGTATCTACCGCAATAGAATGAAGACACAGAATTGTGATAATAATATCCCCGCAATTCTTGTCCTTGTGGAGGATGCCCGACCTCCTGCCCAAAGCCCGTGTCACATGTTGAGAGGTGCTTTCCTCTCTACGTCATTCATTAGGGACAATATGTGCATGGATCACTCGTGTCAACATTACTTACTGCAAAATAATATAATAATTGTACAACATACACTCAGGCAGCAACTTAATCCACAGGACTGAGATAGAGTTGGGAGAGAAATTAATTAAGATGATTTTAAAATAAAATTCCAGAATCCCTGTTTGATCTTCAGCATATAAACCAGAGGGAATTCCCCCCATGGTCATTGCTATAACAGCACTGGGAGGGAGGAGTTAAGATTCTGGATCAGGGTCCTTGGGATTGCCTCGTAACTGGAACATGATAGGTAGTTATGCAATCATTCTGATTTCCAATGAAGTCACTCAGAGGTCTGGCAGAACAAAAACTGCAAGTCAACATGTAGAAAACTGACCACCTTTTGGACATAGGAGGTGTGGATTTTGTCATGGGCATATAGCTGTGGCGATGATGACAGGAGGGAGGCTGATCCAGAATATTCTGCATAGTAGTATGAGCAGCAGAGAGGAAAATCTGAACCTTTTGATGTCCATTTCCATGGGGATGTGTTGCCTTGAAGGTGCACAGGTGGTAAAGAGGGAGGAATCCCAGGATACTAATGGGTCTAACGAACCGCAGGGTTGTAAGAAGAATATGTGGCAAAACGTGATGCACAGCAACTAAGGACAGGAGCATGGATGGTAGGTGAGGACAGTGAGTCCAGGTGTGGGGTTCCTGCTCTGCTTTGTCATAACGTGAGTGTTCTCCTGGGACCAGATTGTAAAGGACAAATAAGAGGTGACATCCTGTTTAAGTGTTTCTGGGTGATGTCACTGCATTCCCAGACTCTGTGGATTAAACAGCAGACACTCATTCTCACAGCTCTGGAGTATGGGATGTCTGAGGTCCAGGTGCAGGCAGATGTGGTATCTGGAGAGCGCCCACGTCTTCACCTGTACTTTTCCTGTCACCTCATATGGGGCCCAGAGGCAGGGAGCTTTCCTAGTCCTGGTGTATAAGGTCCCTGATCCCATCATGAGGCTGCACCTCCTGACCTAAGTGCTCCCCTAAGGCCCTACCTCATCCTCCATCACATGGACGTTAGGTTCCAAAACAGGGATGTAGAGGTCACACACAGTGAGCTGATATCAGCACCTGAAGGATCCATGAGTTAATCCCTGCAGGTGGAAAGTCCTCCTCCACCTTTTTTCTCTCAGTTCTCATAATAGTTTAGTTTAATTTGTCATCACACCGTAATTTGAGTGTCACCTGCTATCACCTGTGATCACCAGTCCTCCCTCTTCTCCTCCTTCCCCACCCATGGGAAATCCATCAGGAACCACTGAATTCCCTCCTTTGATGCAGGTGGGACACTGACTCCACACAAGTCCCTCCTGTAGCAGGACCTCGTCCCTCCCACTGTCCTACAACACACACCATGACCAGTGTCCTTCCAAAATCCAAGCACTTATGATATGATGACAGGCCTGCCCTGCTCTTAACAGACACGATGATGAAGTTGATAAAGGTTTGTTCTCTCATGTCTGTGTGTGTTTGGGGGGCTCTTCAGACTACACATCCTCACAACGTACTTCTTGGGGTCCCTTGCTTTCCCAGATTCACACTGATATTGATTCTGTGAGAGTGGTTCAAGACTGAAGTCACACCTGTACTCCATCTTCTCTCCATTTGATTTTCGAGCCCTTTGTAGTGTCATGACCAGCATGAACTTTATGTTGTTTCTAAAATCCTTGCATATTAGAAACGAGGAATACCCACCCTTTGCAACAACGTGGATGGAACTGGAGGGTATTATGCTGAGTGAAGTAAGTCAATGGGAAAATGACAAACATATGGTCGCATTTATTCAGTGAATGTAAAAAATCGAGAAAGGGAATAAAGGAGAAAGGAAGGAAAATGAGGGGGAAATATCAGGGAAGGAGACAGAACATGAGAGAATCCTTACTCTGGGAAATGAACAAGGGGTCGTGGAAGGGGAGGTCAGCGGAGGATTGGGGTGACTGGGTGACAGGCAGTGAGGGGGGCACTTGGCCGGATAAGCACTGGGTGTTATGGTATATGTTGGCAAATTGAAATCCAATAAAAATATACAAAATAAAATAAAATCATTGCACAGTGAGCTGGGTGGTTGTTTCATGTTCCATGTATACAGCTGGGACTCTTATAAAGGAGAAGTTGTGGTAAATGGAGATATGGGTGATAAGCTGGTTTTTATGGACAGTAGAAAGAAATTTTAAGCAGATTTGTCCTTGAGCATATAAGAAGAGTTGTTGACTAAAACCAACCAACATTCCAAATCAGAAACTGAATAAGGAATAGGCAAAACAAGAGACACTGCCATTTTTGGACGTGGGAATATTTCTCTTTCTATGACAACAAAGTTTGTAAGTTAGAGACTGAATACGTAAGCACAGAATTCTGTGCCCAGAGACTCCCTTGGGGAAACTTCTCCTTGGAGAGGAAGCCCAGACCCTGACAGGAAATCTGCTGATAACCTCAATCTGCACCTGCTCCTGGGCCTTCAAGACAGAAGTGTTGAGTAGTGTGCACCCCCTGGTGGTCCTGATCCCCTTCTACAGGGAGGTTTGTGTCTGGGCTCACACTGAGGTCACCTCACTGTGTCCTTTGCACAGTAATACATAGCCGTGTCCTCGGCTCTCAGGCTGTTCATCTGCAGATACAGCGTGTTCTTGGCATTGTCTCTGGAGATGGTGAATCGGCCCTTCACAGCGTCTGCGTAGTATGTGCTACTTCTATCACTGCTAATCCATGCGACCCACTGAAGCCCCTTCCCTGGAGCCTGGCGGACCCAGTGCATGTAGTAGCTACTGAAGGTGAATACAGAGGCCACACAGGACAGTCTCAGGGACCCCCAGGCTTCACCAGGTCTCCCCCAGACTCCACCAGCTGCACCTCACCCTGGACACCTGTAGACACAAGACATCCTGGTCAGGAAACTCCCACATCCTGTTTCTCTCACTCACATCCACTCACAGACTCAAGGTCTCTTGTTCTCCATGAATTGCCTTTTAAAACAGCGACAAGGAAAACCCAGCAGAGCACAGACTCCATGGTCGTTGTCTCTGTTGTGTCCTGAGCACTGAATCGGGTCACCTGGGGATCCTGGGGCTGGAGCTCCTCTCCCAGCTGCAGGGTCGGGGCTGGGCATGTTTAATCAGTGCAGGAAGGGCCTTATTTGCATGTCCCTGACTATATAGTCACCTACCAACTTAGATTGAATTCTTAATAAGTTATATACAAAGATTGCTCCACAACCCCAGATCAGTTTCTTTTGGTTTCACAGTGGATTTATGCTGTTCTAATCCATCAATGTATTAATCTTTGCATTTCTGTTCCTTTTTAAAGGTATATCTTTAGTACAGGTCATTTTTAAGCAGTATTTTCTCTGCTTAATGAAGTTTAATCATAAATATTTATTTTTGGTACCAGTATAAAAGTGATTGTTTTGTAAATTTGATACGGAAAATGTGTTGTTAGAGTGTAAGATTTAACTTTATTGTCTATGTTGATTTTATTTCCTGAATTTTGTTTGAGCTCATTAGTTACTTGTAATTGTTTTTAGAAATAATTATCCTCATTGACTATGTATATGCAAACAAATTATTTAACTTCCTGTTGACTGATTTTAATATCTTTTATTTTATTATTGCCTAATTTCAAGGGTAATTTTAGATTTAGGTGCATAAATATTTTCCCTGTTATTTGTCAGATTCTTTACTCTAATATATACCAGAACTAGGAGAGCAAATGAATTTCTTTTTGCATGTGGATCAGCTCCCTAATATATGGTGTGGTGCGGGACCTCATGAAGGACAGGAAGTCTGTTCACAACTTCTGCCCAAATCTGATTGGAGATATATATCTCTGGTGTGTGTTGAGATTAAGTTCATTTTATTTATTTTTTTAGATAAGTTCATTTTAGATTAGAATTTGAGCCTTTAATCTGATAAGACATTTCCAAAGGTCTTCTCGGATTATCTAGGTGGCCTTTTAGTTACTCTGGGTGATTCCTTTCCTGTGGAAATGCTCTTTCCTTGATGAAGTCTCCATAGTTCATTTTCCTTTGTTTTCCCTTGCCTCTGGAGACACGTCTAGAAGTGGTTGCAGCTGAGGTAGAAAAGGTGCTGCCTGTGTTCTCCTGAGGATTCTGATGGTTTCCTGACTCACATTTAGGTCTTTCATCAACTTTGAGTCCATTTTTGTGAATGATGTAAAACAAGTGTCCACTTTCTTTCTTCTGCATGTGGCTCTCCAATATTGCCAACGGCATTTATTGAAGATATTTTCTTTTTATCCATTGGATATTCTTTCCTGCTTTGTCAAGATTTTTGACCATACTATTCTGGGTCCATTTCTGGGTTCTTAAAGTTTTCTATTTATCTATAAGTCTGTATTTTTTCCAGCGCCATACTGTTCTGGTGATCACAATGTCATAATTTACCTTGCAACCAGAATCAGGATGTCTCCAGCTTTGCGTTACTTTTTCAGGATTGCTTTGGTTAGTGGAGGTCTTTGTGGTTCCCTAAAGGTTTTTAGAACATTTGCTCAAGCTCTGCAACAAATGCTGGTGATATTTTATAAACATGGCTTAGAAAGGATAACTTGCTCTTGGTAGCATAGTTATTTTTTCAATATTTATTTTTATAATCTATGAGAATAAATATTTTCTATCAACTTGTGTCTTCCATACTGTCTTTCATAAATGTTCTGGAATGTTTTTTTTTTATTGGTGTTCAATTTACTAACATACAGAATAACACCCAGTGCCCGTCACCCATTCACTCCCACCCCCCGCCCTCCTCCCCTTCTACCACCCCTAGTTCGTTTCCCAGAGTTAGCAGTCTTTACGTTCTGTCTCCCTTTCTGATATTTCCCACACATTTCTTCTCCCTTCCCTTATTTTCCCTTTCACTATTATTTATATTCCCCAAATGAATGAGAACATATAATGTTTGTCCTTCTCCGACTGACTTACTTCACTCAGCATAATACCCTCCAGTTCCATCCACGTTGAAGCAAATGGTGGGTATTTGTCATTTCTAATAGCTGAGTAATATTCCATTGTATACATAAACCCCATCTTCTTTATCCATTCATCTTTCGTTGGACACCGAGGCTCCTTCCACAGTTTGGCTATCGTGGCCATTGCTGCTAGAAATATCGGGGTGCAGGTATCCCGGCGTTTCATTGCATTTGTATCTTTGGGGTAAATCCCCATCAGTGCAATTGCTGGGTCGTGGGGCAGGTATATTTTTAACTGTTTGAGGAACCTCCACACAGTTTTCCAGAGTGGCTGCACCAGTTCACATTCCCACCAACAGTGTAAGAGGGTTCCCTTTTCTCCGCATCCTCTCCAACATTTGTTGTTTCCTGCCTTGTTAATTTGCCCCATTCTCACTGGTGTGAGGTGGTATCTCATTGTAGTTTTGATTTGTATTTCCCTGATGGCAAGTGATGCAGAGCATTTTCTCATATGCATGTTGGCCATGTCTATGTCTTCCTCTGTGAGATTTCTGTTCACGTCTTTTGCCCATTTCATGATTGGATTGTTTGTTTCTTTGGTGTTGAGTTTAATAAGTTCTTTATAGATCTTGGAAACTAGCCCTTTATCTGATATGTCATTTGCAAATATCTTCTCCCATTCTGTAGGTTGTCTTTGAGTTTTGTTGACTGTATCCTTTGCTGTGCAAAAGCTTCTTATCTTGATGAAGTCCCAATAGTTCATTTTTGCTTTTGTTTCTTTTGCCTTCGTGGATGTATCTTGCAAGAAGTTACTATGGCCGAGTTCAAAAAGGGTGTTGCCTGTGTTCTTCTCTAGGATTTTGATGGAATCTTGTCTCACATTTAGATCTTTCATCCATTTTGAGTTTATCTTTGTGTATGGTGAAAGAGAGTGGTCTAGTTTCATTCTTCTGCATGTGGATGTCCAATTTTCCCAGCACCATTTATTGAAGAGACTGTCTTTCTTCCAATGGATAGTCTTTCCTCCTTTATCGAATATTAGTTGCCCATAAAGTTCAGGGTCCACTTCTGGATTCTCTATTCTGTTCCACTGATCTATGTGTCTGTTTTTGTGCCAGTACCACACTGTCTTGATGACCACAGCTTTGTAGTACAACCTGAAATCTGGCATTGTGATGCCCCCAGATATGGTTTTCTTTTTTAAAATTCCCCTGGCTATTCGGGGTCTTTTCTGATTCCACACAAATCTTAAAATAATTTGTTCTAACTCTCTGAAGAAAGTCCATGGTATTTTGATAGGGATTGCATTAAACGTGTATATTGCCCTGGGTAACATTGACATTTTCACAATATTAATTCTGCCAATCCATGAGCATGGAATATTTTTCCATCTCTTTGTGTCTTCCTCAATTTCCCTCAGAAGTGTTCTATAGTTTTGAGGGTATAGATCCTTTACATCTTTGGTTAGGTTTATTCCTAGGTACCTTATGCTTTTGGGTGCAATTGTAAATGGGATTGACTCCTTAATTTCTCTTTCTTCAGTCTCATTGTTAGTGTATAGAAATGCCACTGACTTCTGGGCATTGATTTTGTATCCTGCCACGCTACCGAATTGCTGTATGAGTTCTAGCAATCTTGAGGTGGAGACTTTTGGGTTTTCTATGTAGAGTATCATGTCATCGGCGAAGAGGGAGAGTTTGACTTCTTCTTTGCCAATTTGAATGCCTTTAATGTCTTTTTGTTGTCTGATTGCTGAGGCTAGGACTTCCAGTACTATGTTGAACAGCAGTGGTGAGAGTGGACATCCCTGTCTTGTTCCTGATCTTAGGGGAAAGGCTCCTAGTGCTTCCCCATTGAGAATGATATTTGCTGTGGGCTTTTCATAGATGGCTTTTAAGATGTCGAGGAATGTTCCCTCTATCCCTACACTCTGAAGAGTTTTGATCAGGAATGGATGCTGTATTTTGTCAAATGCTTTCTCTGCATCCAATGAGAGGATCATATGGTTCTTGGTTTTTCTCTTGCTGATATGATGAATCACATTGATTGTTTTACGGGTGTTGAACCAGCCTTGTGTCCCAGGGATAAATCCTACTTGGTCATGGTGAATAATTTTCTTAATGTACTGTTGGATCCTATTGGCCAGTATCTTGTTGAGAATTTTTGCATCCATGTTCATCAGGGATATTGGTCTGTAATTCTCCTTTTTGGAGGGGTCTTTGTCTGGCTTTGGAATTAAGGTGATGCTGGCTTCATAGTACGAATTTGGAAGTACTCCATCTCTTTCTATCTTTCCAAACAGCTTTAGGAGAATAGGTATGGTTTCTTCTTTAAACGTTTGATAAAATTCCCCTGGGAAGCCATCTGGCCCTGGACTCTTGTGTCTTGGGAGGTTTTTGATGACTGCTTCAATTTCCTCCCTGGTTATTGGTCTGTTCAGGTTTTCTATTTCTTCCTGTTCCAGTTTTGGTAGTTTGTGGCTTTCCAGGAATGCGTCCATTTCTTCCAGATTGCCTAATTTATTGGCGTATAGCTGTTCATAATATGTTTTTAAAATCGTTTGTATTTCCTTGGTGTTGGTAGTGATCTCTCCTTTCTCATTCATGATTTTATTAATTTGAGTCTTCTCTCTCTTCTTTTTAATAAGGCTGGCTAATGGTTTATCTATCTTGTTAATTCTTTCAAAGAACCAACTCCTGGTTTTGTTGATCTGTTCCACAGTTCTTCTGGTCTCGATTTCGTTGAGTTCTGCTCGAATCTTTATTAACTCCCTTCTTCTCTTGGGTGTAGGATCTATTTGCTGTTTTTTCTCTAGCTCCTTTATGTGTAAGGTGAGCTTTTGTATTTGAGTTCTTTCCTGTTTTTGAATGGATGCTTGTATTGCGATGTATTTCCCCCTTAGGACTGCTTTTGCTGCATCCCAAAGATTTTGAACGGTTGTATCTTCATTCTCATTAGTTTCCATGAATCTTTTTAATTCTTCCTTAATTTCCTGGTTGACCCTTTTATCTTTTAGCAGGATGGTCCTTAACCTCCACGTGTTTGAGGTCCTTCCAAACTTCTTGTTGTGATTTAGTTCTAGTTTCAAGGCATTATGGTCTGAGAATATGCAGGGGACAATCCCAATCTTTTGGTATTGGTTCAGACCCGATTTGTGACCCAATATGTGGTCTATTCTGGAGAAAGTTCCATGTGCGCTTGAGAAGAATGTGTATTCAGTTGAGTTTGGATGTAAAGTTCTGTAGATATCTGTGAAATCCATCTGGTCCAGTGTATCATTTAAAGCTCTCGTTTCTTTGGAGATGTTGTGCTTAGAAGACCTATCGAGTATAGAAAGAGCTAGATTGAAGTCACCAAGTATAAGTGTATTATTATCTAAGTATTTCTTCACTTTGGTTAATAATTGATTTATATATTTGGCAGCTCCCACATTCGGAGCATATATATTGAGGATTGTTAAGTCCTCTTGTTGAATAGATCCTTTAAGTATGATATAGTGTCCCTCTTCATCTCTCACTACAGTCTTTGGGGTAAATTTTAGTTTATCTGATATAAGGATGGCTACCCCTGCTTTCTTTTGAGGACCATTCGAATGGTAAATGGTTCTCCAACCTTTTATTTTCAGGCTGTAGGTGTCCTTCTGTCTAAAATGAGTCTCTTGTAGACAGCAAATAGATGGGTCCTGCTTTTTTATCCAGTCTGAAACCCTGCGCCTTTTGATGGGGTCATTAAGCCCGTTCACATTCAGAGTTACTATTGAGAGATATGAGTTTAGTGTCATCATGATATCTATTCAGTCCTTGTTTTTGTGGACTGTTCCACTGAACTTCTTCTTAAAGGGGAATTTTAAGAGTCCCCCTTAAAATTTCTTGCAGAGCTGGTTTGGAGGTCACATATTCTTTTAGTTGCTGCCTGTCTTGGAAGCTCTTTATCTCTCCTTCCATTTTGAATGAGAGCCTTGCTGGATAAAGTATTCTTGGTTGCATGTTCTTCTCCTTTAGGACCCTGAATATATCCTGCCAGCCCTTTCTGGCCTGCCAGGTCTCTGTGGAGAGGTCTGCTGTTACCCTAATACTCCTCCCCATAAAAGTCAGGGACTTCTTGTCTCTTGCTGCTTTAAGGATCTTCTCCTTATCTTTGGAATTTGCATTCTTCACAATTAAATGTCGAGGTGTTGAACGGTTTTTATTGATTTTAGGGGGGGATCTCTCTATTTCCTGGATCTGAATGCCTGTTTCCCTTCCCAGATTAGGAAAGTTTTCAGCTAGAATTTGTTCAAATACATATTCTGGCCCTCTGTCCCTTTCGGCGCCCTCGGGAACCCCAATTAAACGTAGGTTTTTCTTCCTCAGGCTGTCGTTTATTTCCCTTAATCTATCTTCATGGCCTTTTAATTGTTTGTCTCTTTTTTCCTCAGTTTCCCTCTTTGCTATCAACTTGTCTTCTATGTCACTCACTCGTTCTTCCACCTCGTTAACCCTCGTCGTTAGGACTTCTAGTTTGGATTGCATCTCATTCAATTGATTTTTAATTTCTGCCTGATTAGCTCTAAATTCTGCAGTCATGAAGTCTCTTGAGTCCTTTATACTTTTTTCTAGAGCCACCAGTAGCTGTATAATAGTGCTTCTGAATTGGCTTTCTGACATTGAATTGTAATCCAGATTTTGTAACTCTGTGGGAGAGAGGACTGTTTCTGATTCTTTCTTTTGAGGTGAGGTTTTCCTTCTAGTCATTTTGCTCAGTGCAGAGTGGCCAAAAGCAAATTGTATTGGGAAAAAGAGAAAAAGAGAGGAGAGAAAGAAGGAAAGAAAAGAGAAAGAGAAGAAAAAAAAAGGGAAGAAAAAGAGAAAAAAAACGGAAAAAAAAGAAGAAAAAGAGAAAGAAAAAGAAAGGAGAAAAAAAGGGGGTGGGGGAAGGAAACAAATCAAAAAGCAAAACAGGGATCCCTGGGTGGCACAGCGGTTTAGCGCCTGCCTTTGGCCCAGGGCGCGATCCTGGAGACCTGGGATCGAGTCCCGCATCGGGCTCCCGGTGCATGGAGCCTGCCTGCTTCTCCCTCTGCCTGTGTCTCTGCCTCTCTCTCTCTCTCTGATGTGACTATCATAAATAAATAAAAATTTAAAAAAAAAAAAAAAAGCAAAACAAAACATAACAAAACAAAACAAAACAACAAAAAAAAAAAGAACCACCGGGGAGTATCTTCTGATTCTGTGTTCTTTAAGACCCTTGGCTTCTCCTGGAAGTTGTCAGTCTAGCTGATCTTCTGGGGGAGGGGCCTGTTGTGCTGATTCTCAGGTGTTAGCAGTTGGGGGAGCTGCTGTGCCCCTGCCTGGTGCAGGGCTCGGTGGGTGTTTTTTACCCCGTGAGGCCGCAGGAGGAACAGCCCCAGTGGCGGGGCAGCTCTGGAAACCTGGATTCAGCTCCGGCAGGAACTCCGTCTGCAGGGCCTGGAGGCTCCGGGGCGGGGCCGCTGATCTGCTCAGCTGGGGCAGGAGCGTCCTCGCTGTCCTGGGCCCTCCCGGCCTCTGCCTGTCCCGGGGGGAGGCGGGATCCTGGGCTGAGTCCCGGCGCCCTGTGCTCCGGGGCCTGCGCTGTTGGATTCGCGCTCCCGGGCCGCGCAACCCCCTCCGCGGAGCTGCCGCCCGAGCCCCTCCGAGCTGCTCCGGGTCCCGCCGCGCGCTGCAGCCCTTAGGGAGCTCGGCGCACTCTCCTGGGCGCGCAGTTGCTCTGTTCATGTCCCAGGGAGCCCGAGGAGATCCTCGCCCTCCTGGGTCCTGCTCCAACTCCCCGCGAGCCCCTTTCCCCCCGGAAGGTCGGTGCAGCTCCTGCTCCTCCGGGACGGGGCTCTCCTGTCCTGGGGACACTCGCCCCGGCCTCAGCCCGGCTCCTCGCGGGGCCCCTCCCCCTTGGAGGCCTTTGTCTCTTTATTTCTTTTTCCCCGTCTTCCTACCTTGATAGAAGCACGAACTCTTCTCACTGTTGCATTCCAGCTGGTCTCTCTTTAAATCTCAGGCCGAATTCATAGATTTTCAGGATAATTTGAAGGTTTTCTAGGTAGTTTGGTGGAGACAGGTGATTTGGAGACCCTACTCTTCCGCCATCTTGCTCCTCCCCCTGTTCTGGAATGTTTAGACTATACATCCATCCCTCTTTGGTTAGGATTTTCCCTCATTATCTGATGATTTCTGGTGCAATTATAAATTGCATCCAGTCCTTGTTTTTCTTTTTTTCTATTTCATTTGCACTATATAGAAAAGCCATTGACTTCCTCGTATTCATTTAACATGATCCAATCTTGCTGAAATCCGGTGTAGGTTCTAGAAATTTTTTCTTTTTCTTTTTTTTTTTTAATTTTTATTTATTTATGATAGTCATACAGGGAGAAAGAGAGAGAGAGAGAGGCAGGACATAGGCAGAGGGAGAAGCAGGCTCCATGCACCGGGAGCCCGACATGGGATTCGATCCCGGGTCTCCAGGATCGCGCCCTGGTTCAAAGGCAGGCGCCAAACCTCTGCACCACCCAGGGATCCCCTAGAAATTTTTTCAAAGGAATCTTTGGGATTTGAACTTAAAATAACTTGCCTGTGAAGAGTGAAAATTTGATTTTTTTCTTTGCTGAGTTGGAGGAAATTTCCTTCTGTTTGCTGTCTGACGAGACATTGCCTTCTACCACAATGGTGAAAAATAGGGGTGACGAAGGGTATCCCTGTCCTGTTCCTGATCTTAGGGGAAAAGCTCTCACATTTTCCCTGTTGAGGAAGACATTCTCCATGTGTCTTCTGTAGATGGCTTCTTTGTTGAATATGTTCCCCTATGCTACACAGCAAGAAATGTTTTACATGAATATATAATCGCTCTTGCCAAAAGCTTTTTGGGCATGAGTTGAGATTATAAAATGGTCCTTATCCTTTGTTTTATTAATGATCCAAATCCCATTGTTGGATTTGCACATGCTGATCCACCCTTAAAGACCAGAAATTAGGCCCATTTTGTCATGGTGAATTATCCTATTAACGTACTGGTGGATCCTGTTGGTTAGGATCTTGGCGACATTTTGCATCCATATCCATCAAGGATATTAGTCTGTCATTCTCCTTTTAGGTTGGATCTTTGTCTGCTTTTGAGATCAAGGCAATGCTACCCTCTGAAAATGAGCTTGGAAGTTTCCTTTAATTTCTATTTTTTGGAAAATTTTCAGGATAGGTATTAATTCTATTTCAATACTTCTTGCATTCCCAGGGGTAGCCATCTGTCCCAGGACTTTTGATTGTCAGAAGACTTTTAAATATGTTTGATTTTCATTCCTTGGTTTAGAGTCTTTACAGATTTTCTATTCATTCCTGTTTCCGACTGGGTTGTTTCTACATTTACTTGAAGGCATCCATTTTTTCTCTGATTGTTGAATTTGTTGGCATGTTATTGCTCATAATGTTCTCTCTCTTTAATAGTTTGTTTTTCTTGTATTCAATATTTATTTAAGCTCAATTTCCCAACATACAGTAACACCAAGTGCTCATCTCATCATGTGCCATCCTTAGTGCCCGTCACCCAGGTACGAAGTCCCACCACCCACCTCTCTTCCCCAGCCCTTTGTCTGACTCCCAGGGATAGGAGTATCTCATGTTTGGTCTTCCTCTCTGATTTATCCCCTCTCATTTTACCTCCTTCCCTTATGATCCCTTTCATTGTATGAGAGAAAGTATGATAATTCTCCTTCTGGGACTGACTTATTTCATTAATGTAATACTGTGTAGTTCCAAACACGTTGATACAAATGGTAGCTATTGATCCTTTCTAATGACTTAGAAATATCCCTTTGTATATATAAACCATATCATGTTTATTATTTGTCTCTCAAAGTACATCGTGGCTTCTCCTAGAATTTGGCTATTGTGCACACTGCTGCTATAAACATCGGGGTGCAGGTATCCTGCTGTTTCACTGCATCAGTATCTTTGGGGTAAATCCCCAGCAGTGCAATTGCTGGGTCGTAGGGAAGATCTATTTTTAACCCTTTAGGAACCTCCACACTGTTTTCCAGAGTGGCTGTACCAGTTTATATTCCCACCAAAGGTGGAAGAGGGTTTCCCTTCCTCTACATCCTCTCGAACATTTGTTGTTTTATTTCTTATTAATTTTTGCCATTCTCTGTTGTGTAAAGTAGCAGCTGATTGTGTTTGGATGTGCTTTTCTCTGATAGAAAGTGATGTGGAGAATTTTTTCATGGACTTGTTGGCCATATGTAGGTCTTATTTGGAGAAATTCCTGTTCATGATTTCTCCCGATTTCTTAACAGGATTCCTGGTTGGATAAGTTATTTGCGCATGTTGGACACAAGGCCTTTGCCTTATATGTTATTTGATAATATAATCTTCCCTTCTGTTGACTGTTTCTTTTGCTGTGTAGAAGTTATTTATCTTGAAGAATTTCCAATAATTCATTTTTGCTTTTGTTTCCCTTGCCCTCATGGATGTATCTTGCAAGAAGTTGCTGTGGCCAAGTTCAAAAAGGGTATTTCATGTGATCTCCTCTACGATTTTGATGGAATCTTGTCTCACATTTTGATTTTATCTTTGTGTATGGTGTAAGAGAATGGTCTAGTTTCATTCTTCTGCACGTGGCTGTCCAATTTTCCCAGCACCATTTATTGAAGACACTGTCCTTTTTCCACTGGAGAGTCTTACCTGATTTGTCAGATAAGAGTTGACCATGGAGTTGAAGGCCCATTTCTGGGTCTTCTATTCTGTTCCATTGATCTATGTGTCTGTTTTTGTGCCAGTAACGCACTGTCTTCATGATCACAGATTTGTAGTGCCACGTGAAATCCGACATTGTGATGCCCTGGCTCTGGTTTTCTTTTTCAGTATTCCCAAGGTTTTTTGGAGTCCTTTCTGATTCCACACAAATCTTAAGGTGATTTGTTCCACCTGTCTGAAAAAGGTGCATGGTATTTGATAGGGATTGCATTGACTGTGTAAATTTCCCTGGGTAACATTGACATTTTCACAATACTAAATCTTCTAATCCATGAGCATGGAATATTTTTCGATCTCTTTGTGTCTTTCTCCCTGGTGCACAGGGAGTGCTGCTGTGATTCAGGAAAATGTTCAGTTGATGAATATGGAGGTATTTGTAATTGATTTATAGTCCAGGTCAGGGAAATTTTTTTTTAATTTTTATTTATTTATGATAGTCACAGAGAGAGAGAGAGAGAGAGGCAGAGACACAGGCAGAGGGAGAAGCAGGCTCCATGCACTGGGAGCCCGATGTGGGATTCGATCCTGGGTCTCCAGGATCGCGCCCTAGGCCGAAGGCAGGCGCCAAACCGCTGCACCACCTAGGGATCCCAGGTCAGGGAAATTTAAGTTCAAGAAGTGAAAGTAGTAGAGTTGTTTACAAAAGTATGCAGATGCTAGAGTTGATTTCCCAAGTTTCTAAGACAGAGAATGAATACTTTAACACAAAATCCTATGTCCAGAGAGACTCTGTAGGGAAAACTACTCCTTGGAGAGGAAGCCCAGACCCTGACAGGAAATCTGCTATTAACCTCAATCTGCACCCACTCCTGGGCCTTCAAGACAGAAGTGTTGAGTAGTGTGCACCCCCTGGTGGTCCCAATCCCCTTCTACAGGGAGGTTTGTGTCTGGGCTCACACTGCGGTCCTGTCACTGTGTCCATTGCACAGTGATATAGGGCCGTGTCCTTGGCTCTCAGGCTGTTCATCTGCAGATACAGAGTGTTCTTGGAATTGTCTTTGGAGATGGTGTATCGGTCCTTCACAGCATCAGTGTAGTATGTGCTACTTCCAACACTCCTAATTCATGTGAGCCACTGCAGCCACTTCCCTGGAGCCTGGCGGACCCAGTGCATGTAGTAGCTACTGAAGGTGAATCCAGAGGCCACACAGGAGAGTCTCAGGGATCCCCCAGGCTTCACCAGCTCTCCCCCAGACTCCACCTGCTGCACTTCACCCTGGACACCTGCAGACACAAGGCGTCCCGGTCAGAAAATTATCCCACATCTTCTGTTTCTCTCATTCACCTCCGTTCACATATTAAAGGTCTCTTATACTTCATGAATTATCTTTTAAAATAGTGATGAGGAAAACCCAGGCGAGCACGAACACCATGGTGAGTTGTCTGTGTTCCATCCTGATCACTGAATATGGTCACCTGAGGATACTGGGGCTTGGGCTACTCTCCCAGCTCAAGGTCGGGGCTGGGGTGCTTTAATTAGTGGAGGGAGGGCCATATTTGCAGGTCCTCTGACTATATCTTCAGCTCTTGACTACAGTTCAATTCTAACGAGTTTATAGCAAGGATTGCATTACCTTTGCAGATCACTTTGTGATGATGTCACTCAGGAAATATCAAGTTCTCATCTGTGAGTGGTGTAATCTTTTCATTTCTGTTTGCTTTCCAAAAAGTCTTTCATCAAAATAGGCCATTTTTAGTATGGTATTTTAACTTTTATTCAAATTTATTTCTAAATAAAATTTAGAGATTATTTCCACATAATTTATTTATTTTATTTCTAAATTTTTATTTTTGATGCAAGTTAAAGTGATATTTTTGTTAATTTTATATAGATAGTTTTTGTTAGTGTGTGGAATCATAGCTGTATTTATTTTATATCCTGAATTTTCCCTGAAATCCTTAACTGATTCTTAGAATTTGTAGAGTTTGTAGGCATTGCCCCTGTAGCAGATCATGTCATATGGAAATGAATAATATTTCTTCCCCTCTACTGATTAATTTTTTATTGCCTACTTTCCCTGGGTAGATCTTCACCTTGTTGGAGCAGTAAAATTACTCTGCTTTTCTTCTTATTTCATTGCCTCATCTAATAGCTCAGTAGACATAAGACAACTAAGGGGAGATGCATTTCATTTTCCATGTGCATGAGGTATGTAAAATACGACACCCAGACAATGACTACAGTAGGCAGCACTTCTGTCCTTAGACAATATGATGTTGCGTTTGTAGATATTTAAGGCCAGGATTTGGGTTTGGGTCAGTGAATGAGTAAGCAGATGACAAGGGTTGTTTGAAGAGCCTTCTGAGCCCTGTTACCATGATTTGGATGCAGGTTTTCCTCTCTTGAAATGGAGAAAGTGTGAATCCCACCAAATATTTATTTAACTGGCTGAGGGAACCTAAACAGTTCTTTACACAACATGCAGTCTGAAAATGCCAGAGTATCAGCGTTGGATTCATGTGTCACTAGTATCTTTGCCTGTGCCTACAAAAGTTAGTAATGTCTGTCTCAACTCTGTAAAGAAAGTCTATGATGTTTTGATAAGGATTGCACTGACTGCATAGAATGATCTGGGTAGCATATATTCTTAAAATATTCCTGTTTTTAAAATTATTTCATAACTTTCTTATTCATGAGAGACACCTAGAGTGATGCAGAGATATAGTCAGAGGGAGAAGTGGGATCCCTACAGGGAGCCCATTGTGGAATCCATCCAAGGACCTTGAGTTTGATGAGAGCCAAAGGCAGATACTCAATCACTGAGCAACACAGGTGTCCCAACAATAGTTATTATTCTAATACATAAACATGCAATGGTTTTCTATCTCATTGTGTCTTCCTCAGTTTACTTCTTGAAACGCTGTATAAGTAGAAAAATGTTGAAAAAATCGAAGTACCACAGGAGGGGGCATCACAATGTTTGTGGTCAATCTGTATTACTGAGTTTTTATCAAAACAACCTGGTACCTGCACAAAACAACACATAGATGAATGGAACAGAGTAGAGAAGCCAGAAATGGACAATCAACTCTATGATCAACTAATCCTCCAGAATCAAGAGTGAAGGTGTAATGGAAAATACACAGGATCATCAATAATTAGTGTAGTACGTTCAGCAAAGTAACTGAAGAAGATACAAAGAAAGGGAAAATATTCCATGCCCATAAAATGGAAGAATAAATATTTTTAAGATGCCTGTGCTACCCAGAGCAGTCTACAGATTCAATGCAATCCCAATCCATATACCATGTTCCCCCGTGTAGTTAACATGCCATGTGATATTGAGTGTACAATATAGTGATGATACTTCTATCCATCCCCCATGGCTCCTTAGGACCATTGTTCTCCCTTATCCCGATCTGCTATGTCACTCGGGCCCTCCCATGCCCCCTTTACTAACCAACAGTATGTTTCCATCTTGATGAAACTGGTTTGTCTCAATAAATTTTTCCTCATGGCTAATTTGTGTTTTTTAATTGAATTTTGCATAGGAGTGAGTCATATGGTATTTGTCTTGCTGTGACTTAGTTAACATTACACACACTCGTTCCATACTATTTGCTGCAAATTGCAAGGATTCATTCTTCTTTGTGTATGTCCCGCATCTCTGCATCCTTTCATCAGTAATGGACAGTTGGAATGCTTCCCTTATTTGCCTATAGCACAAAAAGCTCCTATAAATATAGGGATGCAAACTTCTCTTTGAATTAATGTTTTATTTTTTGGGGGTAAATACACTGTACCACAACTATTTGATCATACAGAAGTTCTATTTTTAACTGTAGTAGCAGTATCTATACTGTTTTCACAGTGTCTACACCAATGTCACTCCCACCAGCAGTGTAAGACGAACCTTATCACCTTTAGAATCTCTTCACAGTGTTTATGTCATGGAAGAAATTTTCAGAGCATGATGCTAAGACCCTAAGAGGAGATGACTGTTTAACTGACCTCCTTCCCTGGATTAAGAAATCCCTAGATCTTGTGTTCTCTGGTGAGTGTGAGTGTCCTCTGATGGTCCAAGTGCACCTGTTGGATCCCAGGATCCCAGCAGACATTCACGGACCTGTTTTCCTCCCTTCTCTTGTATCCACAATCAACATAGAGAACTTTGCAGCATGAGCACATGGAGCCCCCTGTTCAGAGAATGTCTCCCCTTACTTATTTCCCATCTTTGCCTCCTCACTCTGCTCCTGGCCTACAAATATCCAGCTACCCTTACTGTATTCAGAGGTGTCCAGGAATCTTGTATCAAGTATTCCTTAGCACATTTAAGAGACAGAAGCAGTTTTTCTTTGATAAAAGTGAGAAGAAAATGAAAGACGCTTTCTGGACTCACAAATTATACTGAAACAGGTAGATAAAGTGCTCTGCCTCAAACATGTACCAACTTCAAGGAAAAGGAAGGGTTGAACCAGATTTAAATAAAAAACAGCACAGTAGTGGGAGTCTGAGATTCAGAACATTCTCAAGCCTTGATCCTAATGGAATGTTACCCAAATGGATGTTCATTGCATAGTGTTGGTGATGCCTTTTGAACTTATATTTTACCTCCTCTGGAACAAGAATTTTAGCACCTGTTTTTTTATGTTTGTGGGGAATTGTGTTCATAAGGAGGTGATCTGGGGATCCCTGGGTGGCGCAGCGGTTTAGCGCCCGCCTTTGGCCCAGGGCGCGATCCTGGAGACCCGGGATCAAATCCCACGTCGGGCTCCCGGTGCATGGAGCCTGCTTCTCCCTCTGCCTGTGTCTCTGCCTCTCTCTCTCTCTCTGTGTGACTATCATAAGTAAATTTAAAAAAATAAAATAAAAAAAAAAGGAGGTGATCTGTGTTTTATTTTAATTTTTTAATTTATTTTTTGTTTGCTTTTGCATTTTGTTGGGTGTTTCCAGTTTTTTAATAAGATTTTATTTATTTATTCATGATAGACACAGAGAATGAGAGAGAGACAGAGACACAGGCAGAGGGAGAAGCAGGCTCCATGCAGGGAGCCCATGTGGGACTCGATCTGGGGACTCCAGGATAACCCCAGGCTGAAGGCGACGCTAAACCACTGGGCCAACGGGGCAGCCCTGATTCCAGTTTGTGTGTGTGTGTGTGTGTGTGTGTGTGTTATATTCATAGATCTATCACCTCCTAGAAAAGGATTTACACCAAAGAAGGTACCCAAATATCATGATACATGAGTTAGATGATTAGATTTGGGGTGATATAAATCATTATATATAGGTAAAATTTGGTCTTGTGTCATTGCTGTTATGGGTTGCCATTTAGGGTGATGCAAATGTGCATCACTATGAATGCCATGTGAGAATAAGGTGAACATTTGCATGTCTGAGTATGGACTGTATTTATCTAGGTCATTGTTGAATCTGTGGTTGATAACTTTGTGGCCCAATGGATTGTCATGGTTGATAATTTCAGAGATCTTGATATTACCACCATGATGGCGAGTTTCAATCTGGACATTGGAGGAATGAGTGACATTCACCTTCTGTCCATCTCATGTATGCAGATGCGGGGGACTGAGGACTCAACATCCATGAGTGGTTTCACTCTGTGAATTGGGCAAGGAAAACCTCAAAACCAGGTGAAGCCACTTTCCTCTATAAACTCCAGGTCTCTTTCTGGTTCTATGTGTCTAACTGAACTCAGATACGTGTACATGGATGGATGGAAAACTCCATGAGTCAGAGAGAGATTTTGCCATATAAACAAAAAAAGGTCCCTAAATTTGTCATTGCGCCTGAGTCTGGTGTGCACCTGGTTCTCTGCAGGACTGATGGGATGATGCAGGACACTTGTCAGTGGAGAGGGGAGCCATCCATAAAAACATAGCTCTGGGATGTCTGCCAGAACCCATGACCATCCTCAGTGTGAATGTGATTAGACCCAGGGGCGTCCACAGGGTGTCTCTTACCAGCAATCATTAGGTCCCTGACTTTTTTGTGGAGCCATCAAGCCTCTGAGTCATTTCTCTCCAAGTGTTTCATTGCCATAGGTTCTATTGGATGGGAAATGTAGCCTCTCTCAGTAAGTTCAGGGGCCCTGCTTATCCTGGAAGGACTCATTCCTGGGATCTTGTCCCTGGTATAAACCTCTGATCTGTGTTCTGATAGTGAAAGTGAATGTCCTCTTCCCTTGAAGATAAAACCTGATATGGTTTCCACACTTGTTCCCAACATTCTCAGTGTGAATCACTAATGAGATTGCCATTGGTCTGATCATTCTCCCTAGGAGCCAGTGCTGGGATGCATGGGTGGTGTCAGGGGGTCAAAACCAGGGTACACTCCTGGTAAACAGGCATCCCCAAGCTCAGTATTGTTTCCTACAGAGGAAAGGAGGTGAATGGGAATGCCAGCTGACACTTGTCCGTGACTCCTGCAGATCCAGCAGCAGCCTGTGTGAACCAGTCTGGTCCAGGAGTTCAGTATGACCCCAAGCAGGCAGGTTGTGGGAGACCATGCCTGGATCGGCTGCCCGTGAAGTGTGGACACAGATGATCTAGGATGGGCAGCTTTGGATCGATGTCTAGCCCATGGGACACCACACTGATAGTCCCTATAGTTTAGTTAACCAATGTCCTTTATCTGTTATTAATAAAATTATAAAATACAAAAAGAGAGACTTATTTAATTAGATTCCTTTGGCTACGTCCTTTGAGGCAAAATTTCTCTTTATTCCTGAATGTTGAATGATCATAAAATTATTCTGAAACCTTTAAAAAGACATTTATAAATATACAGTAGATTTTCTGTCAGTTAATCCGCTTCATATTTATTTTAGAAATAATACACAGAAAAAAAAAGAAATAGTACACAGAGTGAATCTTAAAATTCTTGAGGTGTAAAGCACAGTACTGTTAGGCATATGTACTGGAAATTTTCACCCTGAAGCACCTACAACAGAACCTCATTGATTCCACAACACCTGATATGTGGGTCAGCCCTTCCAGGCTCAGAGGCTCAGGAACCAACCAGAGTCCTACCGCTGGTCGCATATCATCTGGGCCTTTGCAAGAGCTCCCATGGTTATTGATATACTTGAGTTGAGTAGAGGTATAGATAATATGTTAATGTTTACAAGGTATATCCTCTTCATCCCTCATGTAGGAAGCAAATAACATCAGGACAATTAGGCAGGAGTTAAAGCACAAGCATATTCCAAAGCAAAAATTGAAGAATAAGCCATCTACTCCCAGGTCATACAAGATTCTGAAGGGCAAGATGGCAGAAGAGTAGGGTCTCTAAGTCACCTGTCCCCACCAAATTACCTAGATCACTTTCAAATAATCCTGAACACCTACAAATTCGGCCTGAGATTTAAAGAGAGAACAGCTGGAATTCTACAGTGAGAAGAGTTCACGCTTCTACCAAGGTCAAATGATGGAAAAAAATAAATAAAACAGCATCCAAAGGGGAGGGGCCCCAGTGAGGAGCCGGGTAAAAGAAGCCCTAATAATCTACATTTTTTAAAAAAGATTTTATTTATTTATTCTTCACACACACACACACACACACACACACACAGAGGCAGAGACACAGGCAGAGGGAGAAGCAGGCTCCATGCAGGGAACCTGAAGTGGGACTCGATCCCGGGTCTCCAGGATCACACCCTGGGCTGAAGGCGGTGCTAATCTGCTGAGCTACCCTGGCTGCACAATAATCTAATTTTATCCTACTTTTCACTACACCAATTGTTAGATTATAAAGTCCAGAATTTCCATTTTTTATACATTATTAAATTTCATTTTCACATAAGTGGTAATTAGTTAATCCCTGAATACTATCAGCTTTGTTTAATAGAAAAAAACTGCCTGAATTATGCATGAAACATAGGACAATGAATAAAATTTCCAGTTGTAGTTCTTTTTTAAAATTTTTATTTTAATTGCAGTAGACACTCCTGTGTGTGTGCATGTGTGTGGTAATTAAGTATTATTCAACTATACACATGCGTATATTTGTGTAATCAGCACCACAACTAAGCCATAGAACTGTTCTATAGAAAGTATCCCTCATGCAATCCTTTTTTTTAAATTTTTTTTTATTTATGATAGTCACAGAGAGAGAGAGAGAGAGAGAGAGAGAGAGAGAGGCAGAGACACAGGCAGAGGGAGAAGCAGGCTCCATGCACTGGGAGCCCGATGTGGGATTCGATCCCGGGTCTCCAGGATCGCACCCTGGGCCAAAGGTAGGCTCCAAACCGCTGCGCCACCCAGGGATCCCATGCAATCCTTTTATAGTCAGTCACCACAATATCACTCACTTCCTTAACTGTTGGAAACCACTAATCTTTATAACATTTTCATGTCAAAAATGTTATAAAACTGGAATCATACACAATGTACCTTAGGGATTGCCTGTTTTTCACTCAGCATAATTGCCTCTAGGTTCATCCAAGTTGTTGTGTGTATCAATAATTTGTTTCTTTTCATAGCTGAGTTGTATCCCATGATGTAGATGTAAACTGTTGGTTTAACCCTTCATTGGCTGAAGGATACCTGGGCTGATTCTGAGTCTTAGCTGTTACAACTAAAGCTGCTATGAACATTCAAAAAAATGAATTGCAGTAGAGGTCACATACAGTGTAACACCCGTTTCATGTATCCAACATGCTGATTGAACAATTCCATACATCACCCAGTGTTCATCAGGACAAGTGCACTCCCTAAGCCCCATCTGACAGGTCACCCATCCCCCACTCTCCTCCCACCTGGTAACTATCAGTCTTGTCTCTGTATTGAAGGGACTATTTCCTGATCTCTGCATCAATCTCTTTGCTCATTTGTTCTGTTTCTTAAATTCAAACTATGACTGGAAGTATACAGTATTTTCTTTTTCTCACTGGCATGGCAATTAGCATTATGCATACTACCTCCATCCTCATACTTGTAAATTGTTAGATTTAATTCCACTGCATTGATTAGTAAAATCCCTATGTATCTAACTCTATCTATCTATCTCACATGTTCTTTATCCATTCATCAGTTGACAGATACTGGGATTGTTTCCATAGTTTGGCTAATGTAGATAATGCTGCTGTAAACATCAAGGTGCGTGTATCCCTTTGAATCAGCACTTTTGTAATCTTAGTGTAAATACCCAGTAGTGCAGTTGCTGGATCACAGGGGAGGTCTACATTTACCTATTTGAGGCACCACCATATGGTTTCTCTGAGCGGCTGCACCCCTGCCCACCCACATCTCCTGACCAGAGAATTCTGCAGGGCCCCAGTTCTAGTGGAGGTGGTTTCGTGGCTCATTTAATGAGCTGAGCAGAGCACACCCAGTTAAAACTCATCACATTCTTCCCAAGGACCACACACTGCCCACTTCAGGCAGAGAGAGCGTGTGTAGATTCCAGACCTGAAGGAAAGAGGCACCAAAACAGTACAGCACAGTGCACACAGCACACACCACAGACACTCTCTGAAGACCCAGATCCAGGACCCTCTGTGACCTCTTCTTCATAAAACTGTTATAGTTGTAGCGGGATCTATAACTGGCATTTGTACACACAGAGGAAGATAAAGACTTAGAGAAAATTCCAAGATTAAGGAATTCAATTCCAGTTTGCCGCCTGGAGCCAGCTCAATTTGGTTTTCTCATGTCAGTCGTTTGACCCTGCCAAATGAGACAAGACTTCTTTTCTGCCTCCAGATTCAGCAGTTTCCATCCTTGAATGGGTCATTTGCATCACGGAGACTTCCAGCAGCCCATCCCATCCAAAATGGAGTTACATAGACTGTAGGGAGACTCATATAACTATGACAATTATATTCCTGCATTTCTTGTCCTTGGGGAGTTTGCCTGAAGCCCATGTCACATGGTGATAAGTGCTTTCTCTCTTTGTCACACATCAGTGAGATGATTTTCATGGAACACAAAACTCAACCATTACTACTGGAAAAATAATAACAATTGTATGACATACCCCCAGAAAGATGGCCTCACACGGGGCCAAAGGGCAGGAGGCATTCCCAGTCCTGGTGTATAAGGGCCTTGATCCCATAATGAGGCTGCACCTCCTGACCTAAGTGGTCCCCTGAGGCCCCACCTCCTCCTCCCATCACATGGATGTTAGGTTCCAACATGTGGCTGTTAGAGGACTCACACAGTGAGCTGATATCAGCACCTGAAAGATCCATGAGTTATTCCCTGCAGGTGGAAGGTCCTCCTCCACTTTTGTTCTCTCAGTTTTCATAATTGTATAGTGGAATTTGTCATCACACCCTATTTTTTTAGTATTACATGCTGTCTCCTTGATCTCCAATCCTCCCTGTTCTCCTCCTGCCCCACCCATGGGAAATCCAGCAAGCGCCCTTGAGTTCTGTCCCCAGATACTGGTGGGAAACACTCCATATAATCCCCTCCTGGATCAGGACCTCATCATCACCACTTTCTCTCAACACAAACACTGAGCCAGTGTCTATCCCTGGCTCCATCCAAACATATCTGACTTGCTGAGAGGCCTGCCTGCTTTTAACAGAAACAATGATGAAACTGAAAACATTTTCATACTCTTGTGTGTGTGTGTGCGTGTGCGTGTGCGTGTGTGTGTGTGTGTGTTGATGCTCAGACTCCACATTCACAGAACATCCTGGTGTGAATCCTGATTCCTTCCCAGGCTGTCACTGACATGGATGCTGTGTGTGTGGATCAAGATATTGACCCCCTTAGGGGTCTGTCGTCTTTTGCTTTAGATATTTGATGCATTTGCAGCCTCATGCCCAACATGGAGTTTATGCTGCTTCTACCAAATTTCTCTTTGAGCTGGGTGGTCCTCTGATGCACAATGATTGCAGGTGCAGATCGGGGAAATGCTTAGTTAATGTACATGGAAATATTTGCAATTATCTGGTATTTAGGGAAAATAGTAAGCAACTGTAAGAATCTCTGTCTTGGCAATACCACAGAAGTGATGTTGTGTTCTTGACAATGTATCATATCAGGGGATACATGGTATATTTTTTCTCTCAGGATATTCTTGATCAAGGTAATGTGTGTTGGGTATTTCCACTGTAGATTTACTATTATTCCCTTTGTAACTAATAACTATATTGGGAGAGATGCTCTGAGATTACATAAATATTCTGGTTCACCCAATTATTTTATTATTTTATTTTATTTTACTTTATTTTATTTTATTTATATATATTGTTAGTTATGATTCTTTTTTGAAAATAATAAATTTATTTTTTATGGTGTTCAATTTGCCAACCTACAGAATAACACCCAGTGCTCATCCCATCAAGTTCCCCCTCAGTGCCCATCACCCATTCACCCCCACCCCTCACCCTCCCCCACCTTCCACCATGCCTTGTTCGTTTCCTGGAGCTAGGAGTCTCTCATGTTCTGTCTCCATCTCTGATATTTCCCACTTATTTTCTCTCCTTTCCCCTTTATTCTATTTCAGTATTTTTTATATCCCCCAAATGAATGAGACCATATACTGTTTGTCCTTCTCCAATTGACTTATTTCACTCAGCATAATACCCTCCAGTTCCATCCACGTCGAAGCAAATGGTGGGTATTTGTCGCTTTTTTTAAATTTTCTTTAAAAACTGATTTATTTATTTATGATAGAGAGAGGCAGAGACACAGGAGGAGAGAGAATCAGGCTCCATGTGAGGAGCCCTACGTGGGACTCATCCCGGGAATCCAGGGTCGTGCCCTGGGCCAAAGATAGGCACCAAACTGCTGAGCCACCCAGGGATCCCCATATTTGTCATTTCTAATGGCTGACTAATATTCCCTTGTATACATATACCATATCTTCCTTATCCATTCATCTTTTGATGGACACCGAACCTCCTTCCACATTTTGTCTGTGATATCGCCAAGAAATGCAAAACCTTAATCTAATCATCCAAAAGGTCTCATAAACCCAAAGTGAGAGGCATTCTTCAGAACAGCTGACCAGTACTCATCAAATGTTTCAAGGCCATGAAGGACAAAGAAAGACTTAAATAGCTGCCATAGGTTAGCAGAAACAAAGAAAACAGCAACTAAATGCAATTTGGGATCACCGTTTGGATTCGGGGGCAGGAAAAAAAATTATTTGGAAAACTGGTGAAATTTCAATAAGGGCTATAGATTACTCAATATTATAGTACCAGTGCAAATCATACAACCGTATAATAAATTTTATTATAGCTGGCAAATTAATACAATGTCACCATTCTGCTAAATTGTACAGTTATTCACTATCCTAGCTTTTTTATTCCAAATAAATAGAGCATGTATTACTCCTTCTTATGAAACCAGTTGCATAAGCTTATGTTTTCTAGAACCATTACATTTACCTATCCCCCAAATTATCTTTTCTATTATACTATCTCATCAAATTCACATATTTATTGATTGCCACAGTGTGCAGTGTACTCAAGATATAAATTAATATGTCTTATATATGTCTTATATACAATGTATAAGTATAACGTATATATCTTATATATATACTTTATATATATATATATAAAGTATACAACGTATACGTGTAATGTATATATCTTATATTTGTATCTTATAATACGTTTCTCCTGCATAAACAAACCTAGAAAAACAGTTTTTGTAATTTATGTTTTACATGCCTACTATAACCTATTATAATGTAAATTAAAGTTACTGTGAAATCTAATGTGAAATGGTGCAGCCACTCTGGAAAATTGTGTGCAGGTTCCTCAAAGAGTTAAAAATAGACTTGCCTTACCACCCAGCAATTGGACTGTTGGGGATTTACCCCAAAGATGCGGATGCAATTAAACGTCGGGACGCCTGCACCCCGATGTTTATAGCAGCAATGTCCACAATAGCCAAACTGTGAAAAGAACCTTGGAGTCCATTGAAAGAAATGGATAAAGGAGATGTAGTTTATGTACGCAATGGAATATTACCCAGCTATTACAAATAACAAATACCCACCATTTGCTTCCACGTGGATGGAACTGGAGGTTATTATGCTGAGTGAAATGAGTCAATTGGAGAAGCACAAACATTATATGTTCTCATTCATTTGGGGAATATAAATAATAGTGAAAGGGAATAGAAGGGAAGGGAGAAGAAATGGGTAGGAAATATCAGAAAGGGAGACAGAACATAAAGACTCCTAACTCTGGGAAACGAAGTAGGGGTGGTGGAAGGGGAGGAGGGAGGGGGGTGGGGGTGAATGGGTGATGGGCACTGAGGGGGGCACTTGATGGGATGAGCACTGAGTGTCATTCTGTATGTTGTCAAATTGAACGCCAATAAAAATAAATTTATTATTAAAAAAATAAAATAAAATTACTGTGAAATCTATTGATAGAAAAAGAATCACTGTCTTTTGTGCATGGCATAATAGCTGTTTTCATATAAAAAACAGATGTGTCTAAATCAGAGACTGAATAGGTATGCCCATATCATCTGCCTAGATAACTCTCTGGGGAAAACAGCTCCTTGGAGGGGAATCCCAGACCCTGACAGGAAATCTGCTCAGAAACTCCATGTGCACCTGCTCCTGGGCCTTCAAGACAGAAGTGGTGAGGATTGTGCACCCCCTGGTAGTCCTGATCCCCTTAACAGAGAGGTTTGTGTCTGGGCTCACACTGAGTTCGACTCACTGTGTCCTTCGCACAGTAATACACGGCTGTGTCCTCGGATCTCAGGCTGTTCATCTGCAGATACAGTGTGTTCCTGGCGTTGTCTCTGGAGATGGTGAATCGGCCCTTCACAGCGTCTGCATAGTATGTGCTACTTCCACCACTGTTAATGTATGCGACCCACTGCAGCCCCTTCCCTGGAGCCTGGCGGACCCAGTTCATTTCATAGGAACTGAAGGTGAATCCAGAGGCCACACAGGAGAGTCTCAGGGATCCCCCAGGCTTCACCAGGTCTCCCCCAGACTCCACCAGCTGCACCTCACCCTGGACACCTGCAGACACAAGACATCCTGGTTAGGAAACTGTCCCACATCCCCTGTTTCACTCACTCACCTACAATCACAGACTCAGGGTCTCTTTTTCTTCATGAATTACCTTTTAAAATAGCGACAAGGAAAACCCAGCCAACGAAAGACTCCATGTTTAGTCGTCTGTTTTCCACCCTGATCCCTAAACAGGGTCACTTGGGGATCCTGGGGCTGGGACTCCTCTCCCAGCAGCATGTCGGGATGGGCTGGTTTAATCAGTGAAGTGAGGGCCCTATTTGCATGTCCTTTGAATATATAATCAGCTCCAGACCTAGATTTGATTCTTTACAAGTTCTTAACAAGGGTTTCTTTACATCTGTAGGCCACTGTGTGTAAGTCTTCTGACATTATGAAGTTTTCACATTTATGAAAAAATGCCTTTGCATTTTTTTGACTCTTTAAAAATCTCTCATCAATGTTAGTTCTTTTAGTGGACAGTAATTTACCTCTTTCAGAATACTTAATCCTACCTATTACATTCTTAACACCGGTGCCAATGTAATAAGGTTTTATTAATTAACTTTTATGTATTTATTGTTACGGATGCTTGCGTGGCTCAACGGTTGA
The DNA here is from genome assembly GCF_011100685.1 of Canis lupus familiaris. Taxonomy (NCBI): domain Eukaryota; kingdom Metazoa; phylum Chordata; class Mammalia; order Carnivora; family Canidae; genus Canis; species Canis lupus. The sequence continues at coordinate 76,129,925 of NC_049229.1, forward strand.
GGTCTGCCTTCTGTGCTGGGAGTGATCCTAGAGTCCAGAGATCCAGTCCCACATTGGGTTCCCTGCATGGAGCCTGTTTCTCTCTCTTCCTATGTCTTTGCCTCTCTCTGCTTGTGTGTCTTTCATGAATAATTCAATAAAATCTTTAAGATATAAATAATTAGTTGTTCCTGTGTGGAAACCTAGATTTACTTTGTTTGTTGATTTTGTATCCTATCGACGCCCTGAAGTTGTTCATTACCTTAGGGTTTGGTTTTCAAGCTTGGCAGGTTTGACCCTGCAACAGATTGTGTCATATGGATACAAGTAAATTTCTCTCTATCTATTGATTTAAATATCTTTTATTCTTTGTTTCATAAACTTCCTGGTTTGGAATTCCAGTCATTACCACAGTATGGGCTTCCTTCCCTTCTTTCTGGTTATTTTTCTGAACTAATTACTCTGTAGACTTATGAGAGACCTAAGTGAAGATGTATTTCATGGTGCATGTGCCTGAGCTCCCTGAAACACAACACACAATGAACAAACTAGGCAGACCTTCTTCTTCTTACCCAACAAAACGTTGATTTGTAGAGATATAAGGCCAGGATACTGGATTTGGGTCAGTGAATTGGTGAGGAACTGACAAGGCTTGTTTTCACAGCCTTCTGGGCCCTACAGACGTTTCTGGTGCTGAGGATGGTTCACCCCTCCTGGTTCAGGGAAGGGAATTTTCCCATGGGAGATTTATTTCCTTACATCAGGGTGAAAGAAGGGTTCATTCTCTCTGTCCACTGGATGATTCTCGTGTGATTTTATTCACAACAATCCAGGGAACCAGCTGACATATGGGGTGGCACAGTTTATTCTCCTTTAGAATAATATGTTGAATACTGAGGGTGGGAATGACCCCTGTTTGGGTCCTGACTTACAGAAGGGCTTCAGATTTTCACATTTTTAAAAATATTTTATTTATTTATGCATGAAAGACAGAGAGAGAGAGAGAGAGAGAGAGAGGCAGAGACACAGGCAGAGGGAGAAGCAGGCTCCATGCAGGGAGCCTGACATGGGACTTGATACTGGGTCTCCAGGATCAGGCCCTTGGCTGAAGGCGGCGCTAAACTGCTGAGCCACCAGGGCTGCCCAGGTTTTCACTTTTTAATGCAGTGTTGGTTGTGGGTTTTTCATAAAACGTGACTACTTCCATCAGATAGGAGGCAATCTCTTCTGCCTCGACTGTTAAAATGTTTTGAAGATAAAAGCATGTTAGATTTTTTTTCAAGCGGTTTTAGGTATCAAAGGAAAGAATCGTGTACATCCAATCCTTGAGTCTGTTAATACAGGGACCCATTGATGATCTGGGTGTGTTGATGCATCCTTGCATCCCAGGGATGATTCCCTCTAGGTCATCCTGTGCCATCTGTCCATGGGCTGTTGGATTCAAGATGCCAGGATTTTTGCATTTATGTGCATCTGAGATATTGTCCATGAGACCCTTCCTGTGGGGTCCTTCGCATGGGTTCGCTGTCAGACTCATCCTGGCCTCCTTAAATCAATTTGGTCACGTTCCATTCTAAATACGTTTTGGAAGAGATTGAAACATTTTGGCCTTATTTCTTAAAATATTTGAATATTTGTAGATAAAGCTATCTGATTTTGCCCTTTTCATTACATTATTCTTTTTAAATTTTCATTGTCTTTTTTGAGGCAGAATTTTTAAAAAAGATTTTATGTATTCATGAGAGACACACATACACACACACACACACACACATACACACAGAGGCAGAACACAGGCAGAGGGAGAAGCAGGTTCCATGCCAAGAGCCCGATGTGGGACTGGATCCCGAGTCTCCAGGATCAGGCTCTGGGCCATAGGTGGTGCTTAACTCCTGAGCGACCTGGCCTGCCCCAGGCAGGATTTTTAGATAATGGTTTCAGGCTTCCTATTTGTTCTGTTTTGTTCATTTTTTTAATTTCTTCATGAAACAGTTTTATTTTCTTGATAATACTAGTAATTTTGTAATTTGCCTTGGTTATCCATTATTTGCATTGTTAAAATATTAGAATTTTTTTCATGGTCCTTTCTATGTTTTAGTGTCAGTTATTTCTTCTCTTTGAAATCTGATTATATTTATTAAGGCTTAACTCTTTTCCAAGAGTATCTATGAGTTAAATTTCATTTTTCTTTTCCATATACTTATTAAATCTCCCTGAAAATTTTTATTTGTCCATACAAGTAGACAAATAATTTCTGTTCTAATGATTTTAATGTTGATTAAATTAATCAAAATATCAGTTGTTTTCTTACATAATAGAAAAACTCCACATTCATATGGAAAACAAAATCACATGAGAGTGACCATACAAGTTTAAGAAATTAGAACAATAGTCAGACATCACACATCCCTCTATGGAAATGTATTTTAGTCGCACATTAAGCATTTCAGTGTGTGACTGCCTAACGTCAGCAATGTAGATGGTGGACCATATTACAGAGCCCAGAAGTTAACGTGTGCATATACAGTCAGAAAACCTTCAACCATAGTATATGTAAGAATACACAGTGGGGAAAGGGTAGTCTCTATAGAAAATGGTGTTGAACAGCCTCATACAAATAATGACACTTGGTCCTTATCAAACATCACACAGATTCAAGGACACAGAAAATCTCGAAAGTGATTAAGAGTTAAGCAGGGGGATCCCTGGGTGGCGCAGCGGTTTGGCGCCTGCCTTCGGCCCAGGGTGCGATCCTGGAGACCCGGGATCGAATCCCACATAGGGCTGCCGGTGCATGGAGCCTGCTTCTCCCTCTGCCTATGTCTCTGCCTCTCTCTCTCTCTCTCTCTGTGACTACCATAAATAATTAAAAATTTTTAAAAAAAGAGTTAAGCAGAAGTCTCAACCCTAGAACTTAAATATGTAAACTAAGGGGAAAACCATGATCTTTGCTTGGCTGTGATTTATTTATTTTTTAAAGATTTATTTATTTGTGAGAGACACACAGAGAAAGAGGCAGAGACACAGGCAGGAGAGAAGCAGGCTCCATACAGGGAGGCCCACTGGAGACTTGATCCCGGGATCCAGGATCATGCCCTGAGCCAAAGGCAGTCGCTCAACTGCTGAGCCACCCAGGCGTTTCATGATTTATTTGATATAACATTAAAATCACAGTAAAAAAAAAACAAAGACTGATAAGTGAGGCTACCTCATGCACAAAGTGTGCAGGACAAATATTATTGGAGCAAAAAGATGGCCTATGAAATGGGAGACAGTGTGTTCAACTATATATTGAGACGGACTTAGTCTCCAAAATACAGAAAGGAAACTTAACCTCAATAGAAAGTCTGACAAAACGCAATAATAAGAAACACAAATCTCTCTTTAAACAGTTGCTCAAGGGATCCCTGGGTGGCGCAGCGGTTTGGCGCCTGCCTTTGGCCCAGGGCGCGATCCTGGAGACCCGGGATCGAATCCCACATCGGGCTCCCAGTGCATGGAGCCTGCTTCTCCCTCTGCCTGTGTCTCTGCCTCTCTCTCTCTCTGTGTGACTATCATAAATAAATAATAAAAAAAATAAATAAATAAACAGTTGCTCAAGGATGGGTCGCCTGGTTGACTCACATGGTTAAGCATCTAACTCTTGATCTAACTCTTGTTTGTGAGTCACGTCGTGATCTCAGGATCCTGGAATTGAGCCCGAAGTCAGGCTCTGGTCATGGGGAATCCGCTTGAGTATTTTCTTTCTCTCTCTGACTCTTCTTCTTCTCTTTCTCTCTAAATAAATATATAAAATATGATTTTTTAATCTGCACAAGTTCTTCTATATTTATTTCTCTATAGAAAACAAACAGTAGTGGGATCCTCTGCGGACAGCTGATTAAAACTGTGACCTCACTCTGTTCCCAAACACTTGACCTGATTTCCACCTGAGTGGGAGGAAGGTCTAGACCTCAGGTTGTGGGGAGAAACAGTAGCAGGAGACAGATGGACTCAGTGGAGGTGTCTTAACCTAGTCCTGCTCAGCTGCAGGAGAGAACCAGAGCCATAGATGCTGGAGGGGACAGTTCCTATCACAACACACGTCCAACTCTCAGGAACCCCCCGTCAGAGGACAAGAGGTGGTTTGTTTCAGTGTGTGGACATTCCATACCTGAGGACATTGTGCACAGGAGGGGAGCATGCAGCCTGATGCAGAGGAGTTCATCATTTGGGTTTGGGGAAGAGAGAGGGACAGAAAGCCCAACCAAACAATTGTGACCCTGACCTGGCTGTACAAATGCCCCAGGCTGCATGGCCTGTCATCTCCGAGACTGCTGAGCTTCATGGAACAGCATGTCCTTGAGGTTCCCCTGGGATCCTGGGTGTGTATCAATAGTGTGGCTTCTTATCGCAGAATCCCGTCCCATTGATGGATGTTTTCTACTGGCATTATTCTTTAAATCACGCAGGCTTTTGGGGGGGGGGTTCTAGGCTTCTAACAGAAATGAAGACACTATAATTCATCACATGCTATTTTTACAAGAACATTGTGTTTCCTTATTCTGGAGCAAGCACTGAGGAGTGAGATTTCCAGGTCCCCTGGTAGGTTATCCATCTTTAATTTCAGGAGGAACAGAAAAATGATTTTCCAGGGCTTCTGTTTCATTTTTCATTTCTACTTGCAGGGTTGAGGCCCAGGTGTCCTGCATGCTTCCCAGGATGTTCTGGTCAGTGCTTCTTTCATACCTGAGCCCTCGTGATGAGTGTATAGGGCACCTCATTGTGGTTGATGTGAATTACCCTGAAAGTTCCTGGTGGGATGTGTCCTCTCCTGTGCTTACTTCATGTATCTGTACCCTCCTGTATAACATGTCCACACAAAGCTCTGCCTGTTTTATACATGAATTCTGTTGTTTTTTTCCACTGAGTTTTGATGGTGATTATGATATGCAGGTGAAAGTGTTTTGTTGGTTTTGAAATTTGTGCAAGTTTTCTTTTGGTCCATATCTTGTATTTTATTACCTTGATAACTACGTAGGTAGAAAAATGTAGCTGATTTTGGCTAAGAGTATTCTTAATATTTGGTGTTATGCATAATGATTTTTACCTATACCATTCTGATTTCATGATTAATGATTGCTTATGAATAGTTTCTCCATTGACAATATATTGAAACGTCTTGTTTTCTTTTTCCTGGTCTCCTCAGCATTGACCTGCCCCCTAACTGGTCTCTACTATATCAGTGTTATTTTTTTATATGAATATAGAATTTGGCAATTGATTTTCATGTTGCTCTTTTTGTAAGCTGTACGAATTTTTTTCTCATATTCAAACGTGAACTTGTGATTTAATATAAGATGCTCTGTTGTATCTGATCAGTCTGGTTGTTCAACAGGTTCATCTAGTTGATTTTTCACAAAGTGTATTCTTAATATTTCGTATTATGCATATTGATATTTTATCTATAATATTCCTATTTCATGATTAGTGATTGCCTATGAATAGTTTCTCCATTGACAATATATTGAAAAGTCTTGTTTTTTTTCCTGGTCTCCTCAGTGTTGACCTGTTCCGTACTGGGTCTCTAGTAACTCAGTGTTTACATATTATATAAATATAGATTCTGGGAATTGATTTTCATGGTGTTGTTTTCATAAACTATAAAAATTCTGTTCCCATGCTCAAACATGAACTTGTGATTTCATGGCAGATGCTCTGCTGTATCTCATCAGCTGGTTGTTCATCACGTTGAATAGATGTGGTTCTGGTGTGAACATTATCATTTATCTTTCCAGGTGTTGGACTTTCTATACATCTTGCTGCTGTTCAGAGACAGGTTGTGGTACTCATTCTTTTCCCTCCAGACTTCGGCATTGACTCCAGGGCCTTCCCCTGGAGGCTGATGGACCCATGTGACACCCTCACTGACATGCGCAGTGATCACTCAGAGAAGGGGCAGGTGAGTGTAAGGTTCTGCCTATGTTTACCTAGCCCAGATCCAGACTCCTGCAGGGGAACCTGGGACAGATCTCCTGTGGAGAAGGACAACACAGGATGGGGGCAGGACTTGCCTTCCAATAAAAAATAATTTTAAAAAAGATTTTTGGTCCTGCATGGAACGAACCTGGTATGATGGTGCTCAAGTGGCAAAGTGGGGAAATTTCCAGGATCTGTGGTCCCCCTGAGTCCTACAAACAAAAAACGGCATGATGTGACAGATGGTTAAGAAGGACAGGATTCTGGAGATGGGTAAACATTATGTCAGAGTGCAGGCATTGTGATTTGTGTTTCCATAAACTGAAACATGTGTGGTCCTGTGCCTCTATCCTGAGACCAGCAGGCAGAAAGTAAGACACCATGAGACCCTTGCTCGGAGGACCATCCCAGGTCTACACCACAGGAATACCTCATATTGACATTTAGAGACTCATTCATGTGTCTGAGATAAACCAGCTTAGACACAGGCAGGGTAAAGACTGGGTTCAGTTGTAAACTGAGGACAGGACGGCTTGATGGCTCTCCTGTGAGGGCTCCCTGAAGAGTGGGGGTGAAAACATTCAACCCCAGGTCAGAGGTAGGAGGCCATGTTCAGAACAGCTCTCTGATACAACCAGGAAGAGAGTCATAAAACCCCCAAAACAGGCCTCAACAGGGTAGGGTGTGAGAATCTCCAGAGGAAACAAAATCAATAGCAAATGATAATAATCCATTATCAACTGCACTGTGATTTACAGATTCATCCAAACCCATCTAAGGTCCAGGGGCTGCACATTACCAGAGGAACTGTGTGCTCCATCCCATGCTCCATCCTCTCACGTTATGTTCTGAGTGTGTGTGTTTCGGGACAGCTGCTATGTGTATAAATATTAATGAAATCAACAAAGCCAACTACTGCCATGCTTCTGGGCAGTTGGAGCTGCTCCTCTGCCTTGCTGACCATGAGTGGACTAACCTTCTCTGAAACAGCTTCCCCGCCATGTAAGATCATATGTAGACTATGGAATAGGATGGTAGGGCTGTTGGATATTGACATGACCAAGTCATGTTACCTGGTTGTTGCATATCAATGAAGAAAATGTTTGCATTTAAATAAAATGATAAAGAGTAAATAAGTCATGTATGTCCCTTGAGGGATTCCATTGAGGAAATCCTAAAGGGAATCTGATCTCATGTCCAGAGGGAGACTCACAGATGCAGGTGGGTTTGAAATGAGGACACAGGACACCAAATGTTCACCAGTGACAAGGAGCACACGTCACAGCCATCAGTACAACACAACCCTGTAAGCTGATGGTGAGACACATATCCCACAGGTTTATCAATTCCTCATCTTCTGGAAGTGTTATAAAAGAACATCCTTAAACTGAAGTTCCAAAGTGTCTGGGTATCTCTGACTCTCTTGTATCATTATTCTCCTTCTGTGTGTCCACTGTGAGTTTTTAACAGATACCTATGGTTTGCAAGAAGTGAGTCCTAGTTCCAGGTGAGAAATGCACCCTTCACTGGATGAGGGAGGCTAACAGATACTTTTCAAAACAAATACAGCAGGGCAATGCCACAGCATCAATGTGTGCCTTATATCTCTCTGTGTGCCATAATAATCTTAAGATTGTATGTTCCTACTCTGTGAAAGATGTTCAAGGTGTTTTGATAAGGATTTCTTTGATTATGTAGAAGGTTCTGGACAGCATAGAGATTTTCACAGTACTTATTTTTGGTGTTGTTTTAAATATTTATTTTTTTATTCAGGAGAGTCACACAGATGGAGGTAGAGACATAGGCAGGGGGAGAAGCAGGATCCTTTCCAAAAGCCTGATTCAGGACACCATTCCAGGAACCCAGGATCAGCCAAGCCAATTGCAGGCACTCAAACTCTGAGCAACACAGGTGCCCTGACACTATTCATTGTTCTAATCCATAAGCATGGAAGGTTTTCCATCTCTTTGTGTCTTCTTCAATTCCTTTCCTAGATAGCCAAACAGGTAGAAACGTTTTGGCCAAAAAAAATCCTACAGCTGTTGGGCAAAACAATATTTGCAGACAAGCTCTATTATAAAGTCTTTATCATCAAGATAGCCTGGTACTGGCAAAAACAACACATAGATCAATGGAACAGAGCACAATATGCAGCAATGGACCCTCAAGTCTACGGGCAACTCCTCCTCAATAAGCAAGAAAAAATATCAAATGAAAAAAAGTCTCATCAATAAATGGATCTGAAAAAAATTGTACAGCCACCTGCATAAGAATGAATGTGGACCATTCAGCTACACCAAACACATAAACTCAAAATGGATGAAGTACCAAAATCCGAGACACTAATCCATCAAACTCCTAGAGGAGAATTCAGGTCGCAACTTTTTTTTTCTTTTTTTTGTTAGCAACTTTTTGACCTCAGCTGCAGTGACTGCTATCAAGGCACCTCTCAAAAGGCATAGGAAACAACAGGGAAACATAGGGAAAATAAACTATTAGGACTTCTTCAAGGTAGAATCTGTACAACAATGCAACAGGTGACAAAATAAAAGGCAACCTACAGAATAGGACAAGATATTTCCTTAGCAAAGTCAGCACCCAACAAAACAAACAATTCAGTCAAGAAATGGAGAGAATGCACAAAAGACATTTCTCCAAAGAAGACCTACAAATGGCCAACAGGCAGATGAGAAAAGTGAACCACATGACTTGTCATCAGGGAAATACAAATGAAAATCACATTAAGATCCCACTTATACAACTCAGAATGGATAAAGTAACAAGGCCAGAAAAAATAAATATAAGCGAGGATATCCAGAAAGTGGAACTTTCTCTTTCACTTTTTGTGGGAATGCAGGCTTGTTCAGCCACTCCAGAAAACAGAATGGAATGTCCTGAAAAAGTGAGAATAAAGCCACACTATGTTTCAGTCACTACACTACAGGGTATTTACCCAAAATACACAAATGTAATGAAATATAGAGACCCCTTCACCCCAATGTTCACTGCAGCAATGTCTACAATAGTCAAATGTGGGAGAAATCATGAAGCCCTTCTACAGAAGTGTCAATAAAGAAACTGCGGAACGAGCTTCAATGTCCATGAACAGATGAATAGATAAAGGACATATGGTCTATATATACACTGGGACATTACTCAGGCATTAGAAAAGATGAATACCCACCATTTGCTTCAATGTGGATGAATGTGGAGTGTATTATGCTGACTGAAGTAAGTGATTCAAAGAAAGACAAACATTGTATGGTTTCACTCATACAAAGAATATAAGAAATAGTGGAAGGGAATAAACGGGAAAGGGGATAGAATGAGTGGGAATTATCAGAGACAGTGACAGTACATGAGAAACTCCTAACTATGGGGAAAATAAAAAGAAAACAAGGAGAGTGAAGTGGAGATGGTCTGGGAGTTGGGGTCCCTGGATGACAGGAGCTAAGGGGGGCAATTTAAAGAATGAGTACTGGCTGTTATAATATATGTTTGCTAATTGAACTCTAATAAAAGTATACCCAAAATGTGGTTTACATATACAATGGGATATTACACAGCTGTCAGAAATGATGAATAACATGAAATAACATTTCCTTCAACATGGGTGGAACTGGAGGTATTATGTTGAGAGAAATTAATCACAGAAAGGCAATGATATGGTTTCATTCATATGTGGAATATAGGAAATATTGAAAGAGACCATAATGGAAGGAGTGAAACTTAGTTGGGTAATACTACAGAAGAAGAAAAATCATGAGAGACACTTAACTCTGGGGAAAAACACTAAGGGCTGCTGGAAGGGAGGGGGTGGGGATGGGGGAACTTGGTGATTGGAGTTAAGGAGAGCACTTGATGTGATGAGCACTGAGGTTGTAGTAAATTTTGGTAAATTCAATTTAAACAAAGAAAAAAAATGACTTTAGCCTGTCCCAACTCCAGGAACATCGTACATGGACTGGATGGATCAAACAACAGACACTCATTCTCACAGATCTGGAATCTGGAACGTCTGAGGTCCAGGTGCATACCGATGTGGTGTCTGGAGAGCACCCACGTCCTAGCCCGTCCTTTCACCATCACCTCACATGCAGCCAGGTTGCAGGGAGCTTTCCCAGTCCTGGTGTATTAGGGCCCCGATCGAATCATGAGGCTACACCTCCTGACCATAGTGCTTCCCTGGGGCACCTCTGCCTCCCCAAATCCCATGGAGCAAGATCCTGTCCCCAACACTGACCCACAACACACACCTAAGCTAGTGACCTCCCTGGCATCATCCAGGCATTTATGATGTGATGAGAGGCCTGCCTGGCTCTCATCGGATATAAAGGTGAAGGTATTTAATTAAAGCTTACACTCTCGTGATTGTGTGTGTGTGGGTGACCTCAGAGTCCACCTCCCTACCATGTCATGCTGGGAATTTTTCTCACTCCCAGGCCGTTATTAACATTTTTGTAGAATGTCTCTTTTCACTTGTGTTGAATGGAGATTACTGAATACCGTGATGTGCAAGACAACAGTTATCATGGAGTCCTGTGATCCAAAGAGAGTGCCAAAACGACTCATGAAAATGTTCAGATGACATGAATGGAGTTATTTGTAATTGATTAATACTTCAGGTCAGGAAAAGTTAAGTACAAGTAAGTGCAAGTGCTATAGTGGAATTATAAGTCTCTAAGAAAGAGACTAAATAGGTAAACACACAATCAAGTGTTCAGAGAGACTCCTTGGGGGAAACTGCTCCATGGAAAGGAAGCCCAGACCCCGAGAGGAAACCTGCCAAGAATGTCCATCTGCACCTGCTCCTAGGCCTTCAAGACAAAAGTGGTGAGGAGTGCACACCCCCTGGTGGTACTGATCCCCTTCTACAGGGAAGTTTGTGTCTGGGCACACACTGAGGTCCCCTCACTGTGTACCTTGCACAGTAATATACAGCCGTGTCCTCGGCTCTCAGGCTGTTCATCCGTAGATACAGCGTGTTCTTGGCGTTGTCTCTGGAGATGGTGAATCGGCCCTTCACAGCGTCTGCGTAGCTTGGGCTACTTCCACTACCACTAATTTCTGCAACCCACTGTAGCCCCTTCCCTGGAGCCTGGCGGAACCAGCTCATGTAGAAGCTACTGAAGGTGAATCCAGAGGCCACACAGGAGAGTCTCAGGGACCCCTCAGGCTTCACAAGGTCTCCCCCAGACTCCACCAGCTGCACCTCACCCTGGACACCTGCAGACATAAGACATGTTGGTCAGGAAATGGTCCCACATCCCGTGTTTCTTTCACTCTCCTGCACTCACATACTCAAGGTCCCTTGTTCTCCATGAATTACCTTTTAAAATAGTGACAAGGAAAACCCAGCTGAGCACAGACTCCATGGTGTTTTGTCTGTGTTGTGCCCTGAGCGTTGAATGGTGTCACCTGGGGATCCTGGGGCTGGGGTTCCTCTGCAGATTTAGGTTCAGGGATGGGCTAGTTTAATCAGTTTAGGGAGCGCCCGATTTGCATGTCCTCTGAATATATAGTCAGCTCTAGTCTTAGATTCAATTCTTTACAAGTTATATGCAAGCATTACTTCACAACCGTACATCACTTTCTTTTGGTGGCACAGTGGATTTATGATGTTCTAAACCATCAACGTATTTATCTTTACATTTCTGTGCCTTTTTGAAAGTCTCTCATTAATATAGTTCATTTTTAAAGAGCATTTCGCTCCTTAATGAAGTGTAATCATAAATATTTATTTTTGGTTCCAGTGTAAAGGGGAATGTTTTGTTTATTTTACACAGAAAATTGGTTGTTAGTGTGTAGAAATTAACTTTATGGTCTATTTTGATTTGATATCCTGAATTTTCCCTGAGTTCCTTACTTACTTTTAAGTGTTTTTTTTTTTTGGAATGATTTTGCTCATTGATTATGCATATGTAAAGAAATTATTTTATTTCTGTTGAATGATTTTAAATCTCTTATTTTATTATTGCCTAATTCTACAGTAATCTTCGACTTAGGGGCATTGTTGTTTTCCTTCTTTTCTGTCAGACACTTTCTTCTAATATTTTGTTTGATATATGGCAAATCTACGAGAGTGAATTAATTTTGTTTGACATGAAGATGAGCTCCCTAATATATGGTGTGATGTGGGATCTCAGGACAGGACAGGAAGTCTGTTCACAAATTCTGCCCAATTCTCATTGGAGATACTGGTGGCTGTTGAGCTTGATATGTTCATTTTACATATGAATTCGAGCCTTTAATCTGATAAGACATTACCAAATATCTTTTCCCATTCTGTAGGTTCCCTTTTAATTACACTGAGTGATTCCTTTGTTGTGAAAATTCTCTTTCCTTGATGAAGTCGCCATACTTCATTTTCCTTTTCTTTCTCTTGCCTCTGGAGACACGTCTAGGAGTGGTTATAGCTGAGGTAGAAAAGGAGCTACCTGTGTTTTCCTGAGGATTCTGATGGTTTCCCAACTCATTTAGATCCTTCATCAACTCTGAGTCCATTGTGAATGATGTAAAAAAAGTGCCCCATTTCATACTTCTGCATGTGGGTCTCCAATATTCCCAATGCCATTTGTTGAAGAGACTTTCTTTTTTTCCATTTGATATGCTTTCCCGCTTTGTCAGGATTTATGACCAGAGACTTCAGGTTCTATTTCTGGGATCTCAAACTTTTCTATTTATCTATACATCTGTATTTGTGCCAGTGCCATAGGGTCTTGATTATCACAACGTTGTAATTTACTTCAACAACCGGAATCAGGATGTCTACAGCCTTGCTTTAATTTTTCAGTGTTGCTTTGGCTATTTGAGCTCTTTGTGGTTCCCTTAAATTTTTCTGATTGTTTTCTCTAGCTCTTTGAAAAATTCTGGTAATATTTTAATATGGATGGCTTTGAATGTGTTATTTGCTCTTGGTAGCATAGGTATTTTATCAATATTCATTCTTCTAATCCATGAGAATAAATATGTTCTATCTACTTGTATATTCCTTACTGTAGTTCATAAGTTTTCTTGAATGTTTAGACCATACATCCATTGCTCTTGGTTAGGAATTTTCCTCATTACCTGATGATTTCTGGTGCAATTATAAATTGCATCCAGCCCTTGATTTTCTTTTTTCTGCAGAGCAGATTACTTTTATAGAAATCATAGGTTTCGTTTTCTTTTTTTTCTATAGTTTGACTGACCCTTCTGGGAGCCTACTCAGATTCTTTTGTTCCTTGCTGTTGAGTTTAATAAGTTCTTTATAGATCTTGGATACTAGCCCTTAATCTGTTAGATCATTGGCAAATATCTGCTGTCATTCTGTAGGTTGTCTTTTCCTTTTGTTGACTGTTTCTTTTGATGTGCAGAAGCATTTTATCTTGATGGAGTCCCAATAATTCAATTTTGCTTTTGTTTCTCTTGCTTTCATAGATGCATATTGCAAGAAGTTGCTGCAGCCAAGTTAGGAAAATGTGTGAAAAATAAATATATACTATTTTTTAATTTATAAAATAACTTTAATTAATTAATTGATTGATTAATGTATATTTTTTGTTGGAGTTTGATTTGCCATCAATCTGAATCAATATCCTGCCTCATGTGATAGGACGTAGGATCCAGCAGCATGGGGATTGAATCTGTGTAGGAGGAACAGTAAGCCTTTTTGTGGGACCTGATGTGCATGTTCTAGAGATATGTACACGATGTTTACATCCTGTTAACAATCGTCCATGGATATTTTGATGTGCACAGACAGATTTGAGACACAGGTGTCCACATGTCTACCCATCGATCTTCACCAGCCCATGATTGAGGACGGGGCTTGTGCAGTTGGAATGGGAGGAAACATGGGGAGCAGCAGCCTGGCAATATGTTTTACCCTAATCTTCATTCTGCTAATGCACTGGATATGCTTCCATTTCTATCAGGTCCTGGAGAAGACCTGTATTGCTCTGTCGTTCCCTTTGTGGATGGGCTTCGATGTGTCCCAAAGCTTTACAAGGAAACAAGGGGTTTGAGAGACATACTGGATGGTATGATTGTGATTTAATGTTCATTGTTTGAAATTTTGCTTAAATTCTTTAATTTCTTCATTGTCTCATTCCTTCTTCAATAAGATGTCCTTTTATGTGCATTTATTTAATTGTTATGTATTTTTTATTGAAGGTTGATTTCCAACATATAGCATAGCACCCCAGGCTCATCTGATCAAGTGTTCCCCTCAGTGCCCGTCACCCAGTCACCCCATGCCCCTATCCACTTCTCCTCCCACTACCTCTTGTTCATTTCCCAGATGTAGAAGTCTCTCATGTTTTGTCACCCTCTCTAATTTTTTCCACTTATTTTCCCTCATTTCTTCTATAATTCTTACACCATTTTTTTATATTACCTGAAAGAATGAAACCATATAATGGTTGTCCTCCAATTGACCTACTTCACTCAGCATAATACCCTCCAGTTCCACTCATGTTGAAGCAATTGGTGGGTATTCTTCCGCTCTGGTGACTGAGGAATATTCCATTGTAAATATAGAATACATGTTCTTCATCCATTCATCTTTTGATGGACACCAGGGCTCCTTCCACAGTTTGGCTATTGTGGACATTGCTGCTATAAGCATGGGGGTGCAGGTCTCCCAGTGTTTCACTGCATCTGTATCTTTGAGGTAAATCCCCAGCAGTGCAATTGCTGGGTTGTAGGACTGTTCTATTATTAACTCTTTGAGGAACCATCACACAGTTTTCCAAAGTGACTGTACCAGCTCACATTCCCACCAACAATGCAAAGGGTTCCCTTTCTCCACATCCAGTTCAACATTTGTTGTTTCATGTCTTCTTAATTTTCCCCATTTTCACTAGTGTGAGTTTGTATTACATCATCGTTTAGGGGCCTTCCATATTTTCACTGGGTTTGACTTCTTGTTTCATAGCATATTGGTCTGAAAATATGCATGGAGTGAATTCAACCATTCTGTACCACTTGACACATGAGTTGTGACCATGTATATGATCAATTCTGGAGTATTTTCCACGTGCAATAAAGAAGAACGTGTATTCTGCTTTGGGAAAAATGCTCTGATATATTTGTGAAGTACGTCTAATCCAGAATGTCTTTCAAACCCCTTGTTTCCTTGTTGAGCTTCTGCTTAGATGATTCTCACTGATGTCAGGGGACATGAAGTCTCTGCCGTAAAGGTAATAGTAGCTATGAGTTTCATTAAATTTAGGGTTAATGGGTTTGTGCACTTGTCTTCTCTGAAGGTAGCAGTGTGAATATTTATAAAAAGGTAGATCTTCTGTTGGATAAGCCATTTTTATGGTATAGTATCCTTCTTCATCCTTTATTATAGTCTTTGTTTTATTTTTTTTAATTTTTATTTATTTATGATAGTCACAGAGAGAGAGAGAGAGAGAGGCAGAGACACAGGCAGAGGGAGAAGCAGGCTCCATGCACCGCGAGCCCGATGTGGGATTCGATCCCGGGTCTCCAGGATCACGCCCTGGGCCAAAGGCAGGCGCCAAACCGCTGGGCCACCCAGGGATCCCTAGTCTTTGTTTTAAATTCTAGTTCAGCTGATATATGTGTTGCCATTCCTCCTTCCTCTTGTCCATTGACATGAATAGTGGCTGTTTACTCCCTCACTTTCAATCTGAATGTTTTTATTGAAAAGGAGAGTCTGCTGGAACTCCTGGATGGCTCAGCTGTTCAGCACCTGCCTTTGACCCAGGGAATGATCCTGGAGACACGGGATCAAGTCCCACATCAAACTACCTGCAAGGAGCCTGCTCCTCTCTCTGCCTATGTCTTTGCCCCTGTCTCTCTGTGTCTCTCATGAATACATAGATTACATCTTTCAAAAAAATAAACAAAGTCTCTGCTATGATTTTCTCAAATATACATTCTGTCCTTCTCTCTCTTCCTTCCCTTCATGGGCCCCAAATATTTTAATTTAGTTTGAACTTATGGCACTAGTGATTTTTCAAGCCTTTCATGGTGCATTATTTGTGTGTCTCTACTTTCTTCACCTTCTTTCTTTTCTATCACCTTGTCTTCTATGCCACCTATGCTTCCGTCGACCTCATTTACCATGGCTGTTAGAGCATCTAGTTTAGACTATATCTCACTTTGATCAGTTTTAATTTACAACTGAATTGGTTCATTTCTACACTAAGTTATAATGTAGTGTGTTTTAGCTTTCCTGAAATGCAAATAGTAACCTTAATATTAATATCCTGATTTTGCGCTCTGACTTTTTTACTTTATCCATCTCAATTAGATATATGGCAGAGAGAATTACCTCTGGTTCTTTCCTTTGTTGTGAATAGCATATGCCCCAGGAATTGTATTACTGAGTATTTGCCCCAAACATACAGATGCAGTGATGTAAAGGGCAACTGAACCCCAGTGTTCATAGCAGCAAAGTACACAGTAGCCAAACCGTGGAGGGAGGCATGACATCCACAACAGAAGAATGGATAAATAGCATGTGGAATATATACAATGGGATATTACTCTGCCATCAGAACTATTAAATACCTACCATTTACAGTGACATTGATGGAACTGGAGGGTATTTCACTGGGTAAAATAAGTCAATCAGAAAACAAATATCATGTCATTTCTGTCTAATGTGGAATATACGTAACACTTCAAAATAACATTGGCTAAATTTGGGAAGACTGAGAATCATTAGAGAGGGATACAGAACACGAGAAAGCATTAACTATAGGAAACAGAATGAGGCATAATGCTTGGGTGGTTAGTGGGTGTATTGGGTCATTGTGTGATGCACATTAAAGAGGGTACATGATGTGATCAATACTGGGTGTTATAAGCAGCAGATGATTATTGAAAATAATATAAAGTATGTAGTATAAGCTGGCTAATTCAATGTAACAAAAAACAAAACTATTTTATTTAACAATATTGTTGTATCAAAGAAGATGTGGTATGTCTATTCAATGGAATATTACTCAGAGGGAGGGGTAAGATGGCGGAAGAGTAGGGTCCCCAAATCACCTGTCCCCACCAAATTACCTAGATAATCTTCAAATCATCCTGAAAATCTACAAATTCGCCCTGAGATTTAAAGAGAGACCAGCTGGAATGCTACAGTGAGAAGAGTTCACACTTCTATCAAGGTAGGAAGATAGGGAAAAAGAAATAAAGAAACAAAAGGCATCCAAGGGGGAGGGGCCCCGCAAGGAGCCTGGCTAAGGCCGGGGCGAGTGCCCCCAGGTCAGGAAAGCTCCATCCAGAGAAGCAGGAGCTTCACCAATCGTCCTGGGCAGAAAGGTGCCTGCAGGGAGTTAGAGCCGGACACCAGGAGGGCAGGGATGCCCTCAGGATCCCTGGGACACTAAAAAAAGCAACTGTGAACCAGGGAGAGTCGGCCATACCCCGCGGCTGACCTCCCTAAAAGACTGCAGCGCACACGGCTGGACTCGGAGCAGCTCGGAGGGGCTCAGGCAAGGGCTCTGCGCAGAAGGGGCTACGCGGCTGGGAACAGCTCGGAGGCGGCTCCTGCAGAGGAAGAGGCTGCCTGAGGAGGGGGCTGTGTGGCTCCTGGAGCAGCTCGGAGGGCCTGGGGTGGCAGCACTGTGGAGGCAGCTGTGCGGCCCAGAGTGTGAATCCAACAATGCAAGCCCCGGAGCACAGGGCACCGGGACACAGCACAGGATCCAGACTCCCCCCGGGACAGGCAGAGGCCAGGAGGGCCCAGGACAGCAAGGACGCTCCTGCCCTAAGCTGAGCAGATCAGCGGCCCTGCCCCGAGCCTCCAGGCCCTGCAGATGGAGAGCTCCGTAGTTATTGCGGGGGTTGAAGCCAGGGCTCCAGAGCGACCGTCGCCACTGGGTTTGTTCCTACTGGAGCCTCACGGGGTAAACAACCCCCAATGAACCCTGCACCAGGCAGGGGCCAGAGCAGCTCCCCCAGGTGCTAACACCTGAAAATCAGCACAACAGGCCCCTCCCCCAGAAGACCAGCTGGACGGACATGTTACAGGGGAAGTCAAGGGTCTTAAAGTATACAGAATCAGAAGATACTCCCCTGTGTTTTTTTTTTCTTTTTGATTTCTCTTTGCATACACCACCTTTTTTCCCCTTTCTTTCTTTTTCTTTCTCTTTTTCTTCTCTTTTTTCTTTTCTTCTTCCTTGTTTCTTTTTCTCTTTTCTTTTCTTCTTTCTCTCCTTTTTTTTTCTCCTTTTCCCAGTACAACTTGGTTTTGGCCACTCAGCACTGAGCAAAATGACTAGAAGGAAACCTCACCTCAAAAGAAAGAATCAGAAACAGTTCTCTCTCCCACAGAGTTACAAAATCTGGATTAAAATTCAATGTCAGAAAGCCAATTCAGAAGCACTATTAAACAGCTACTGGTGGCTCTAGAAAAATGCATAAAGGACTCATGAGACTTAATGACTGCAGAATTTAGATCTAATCAAGCAGAAATTAAGAATCGATTGAATGAGATGCAATCCAAACTAGAAATACTAAGGACAAGGTTTAAATAGGTGGGAGAATGAGCGAGTGACATAGAAGACAAGTTGATGGTAAAGAGGGAAACTGAGGAAAAAAGAGACAAACAATTAAAAGACCATGAGGATAGATTAAGGAAAATAAACGACAGCCTGCGGAGCAAAAACCTATGTTTCATTGGGGTTCCCAAGGGCACCGAAAGGGACAGAGGGCCAGATTATGTATTTGAACAAATCATAGCTGAAAACTTTCCTAATCTGGGAAGGGAAACAGGCATTCAGATCCAGGAAATAGATCCGCCCCTAAAATCAATAAAAAGCTTTCAACACCTCGACATCTAACAGTTAAGCTTGCAAATTCCAAAGATAAAGAGAAGATCCTTAAAGCAGCAAGACACAAGAAATCCCTGACTTTTATGGGGAGGAATATTAGGATAACAGCAGACCTCTCCACAGAGACCTGGCAGGCCAGAAAGGGCTGGCAGGATATATTCAGAGTCCTAGATGAGAAGAACATGTAACCAAGAATACTTTATCCAGGAAAGCTCTCATTCAAAATGGAAGGAGAGATAAAGAGCTTCCAAGACAGGCAGGAACTGAAAGAATATGTGACCTCCAAATCAGCTCTGCAAGAAATTTTAAGGGGGAATCTTAAAATTCCCCTTTAAGAAGAAGTTCAGTGGAACAAGCCACAAAAACAAGGACTGAATAGATATCATGATGACACTAAACTCATATCTGTCAATAGTAACTCTGAACATCAACAGGCTTAATGACTCCATGAAAAGGCACGGGGTTTCAGACTGGATAAAAAAGCAGGACCCATTTAGTTGCTGTCTACAAGAGACTCATTTTAGACAGAAGGACACCTGAAACCTGAAAATAAAAGGTTGGAGAGCCATTTACCATTAAATGGTCCTCAAAAGAAAACAGGGGTAGCCATCCATATATCAGATAAACTAAAATTTACCCCGACGACTGTAGTGAGAGATGAAGAGGGACACTATCTCATACTTAAAGGATCTATCCAACAAGAGGACTTAACAATCCTCAATATATATGCTCTGAATGTGGGAGCTGCCAAATATATCAATCATCAATCAAAGTTAAGGCAAACTTCGATAATAATACACTTATACTTGGTGACTTCAATCTAGCGCTTTCTACACTCGATAGGTCTTCTAAACTAAACATCTCCAAAGAAACGAGAGCTTTAATGATACACTGGACCAGATGGATTTCACAGATATCTACAGAACTTCACATCCAAACTCAACTGAATACACATTCTTCTCAAGTCCACATGGAACTTTCTCCAGAATAGACCACATACTGGGTCACAAATCAGGTCTGAACCAATACCAAAAGATTGGGATTGTCCCCTGCATATTCTCAGACCATAATGCCTTGAAATAAAACTAAATCAGAACAAGAAGTTTGGAAGGACTTCAAATACGTGGAGGTTAAGGACAATCATGCTAAAAGATGAAAGGGTCAACCAGGAAATTAAGGAAGAATTTAAAAGTTTCATGGAAACTAATGAGAATGAAGATACAACCGTTCAAAATATTTGGGATGCAGCAAAACTCTCCTAAAGGGGAAAAACATCACAATACAAGCATCCATCCAAAAACTGGAAAGAACTCAAATACAAAAGCTAACCTTACACCTAAAGGAGCTAGAGAAAAAACAGCAAATAGATCTTACACGCAGTAAAAGAAGAGAGTTACTAAAGACTCGAGCAGAACTCAACAAAATTGAGACCAGAAGATCTGTGGAACAGATAAAAAAAAATCAGATGGTTCTTTGAAAGAATTAATAAGATAGATAAACCATTAGCCAGCCTTATTAAAAAGAAGAGACAGAAGACTCAAATTAATAAAATCATGAATGAGAGAGGAGAGATCACTACCAACACCAAGGAAATACAAACAATTTTAAAAACATTATGAACAGGAGGGAGGAGCAAGATGGCGGAAGAGTAGGATCTCCAAATCACCTGTCTCCACCAAACTACCTAGAAAACCTTCAAATTATCCTGAAAATCTATGAATTCGGCCTGAGATTTAAAGAGAGACCAGCTGGAATGCTACAGTGAGAAGAGTTCGCTCTTCTATCAAGGTAGGAAGACGGGGAAAAAGAAGTAAAGAAACAAAGGCCTCCAAGGGGGAGGGGCCCCGCGAGGAGCCGGGCTGAGGCCGGGGCGAGTGTCCCCAGGACAGGAGAGCCCCGTCCCGGAGGAGCAGGAGCTGCACCGACCTTCCCGGGGGAAAGGGGCTCCCAGGGAGTTGGAGCAGGATCCAGGAGGGCGAGGATGCCCTCGGGCTCCCTGGGACAGTAACAGAGCAACTGCGCCCCGGGAGAGTGCGCCGAGCTCCCTAAGGGCTGCAGCGCGCACGGCGGGACCCGGCGGGACCCGGAGCAGCTCGGGGGGCTCGGGCGGCGGCTCCGTGGAGGGGGCTGCTCGGCCCCGGGAGCAGCTCGGAGGGGCTCGGGCAGAGGAAGAGGCTCCGTGCAGAGGGGGCTGCGCGGTTCCAGGAGCAGCTCGGAGGGGCTCGGGCGGCAGCTCCGCGGAGGGGGCTGCACGGCCCGGGAGCGCGAATCCAACAGCGCAGGCTCCGGAGCACAGGGCGCCGGGACACAGCCCAGGATCCGGCCTCCCCCGGGACAGGCAGAGGCCGGGAGGGCCCAGGACAGCAAGGACGCTCCTGCCCCAGCTGAGCAGAGCAGCGGCCCCGCCCCGGAGCCTCCAGGCCCTGCAGACGGAGTTCCTACCGGAGCTGAATCCAGGTTTCCAGAGCTGGCCCCGCCACTGGGGCTGTTCCTCCTGCGGCCTCAAGGGGTAAACAACCCCACTGAGCCCTGCACCAGGCAGGGGCACAGCAGCTCCCCCAACTGCTAACACCTGAAAATCAGCACAACAGGCCCCTCCCCCAGAACACCAGCTAGACTGACTGACAACTTCCAGGAGAAGCCAAGGGACTTAAAGAACACAGAATCAGAAGATACTCCCCTGTGGTTCTTTTTTTTTTTTTTTTTGCTTTTTGATTTGTTTCCTTCCCCCACCCCCTTTTTTTCTCCTTTCTTTTTCTTTCTCTTTTTCTTCCTTTTCTTTTCCGTTTTTTTTTTTCGTTTTCTTCCCTTTTTTTTTCTCTTTCTCTTTTCTTTCCTTCTTTCTCTCCTCTCTTTTTCTCTTTTTCCAATACAATTTGCTTTTGGCCACTCTGCACTGAGCAAAATGACTAGAAGGAAAACCTCACCTCAAAAGAAAGAATCAGAAACAGTCCTCTCTCCTACAGAGTTACAAAATCTGGATTACAATTCAATGTCAGAAAACCAATTCAGAAGCACTATTATACAGCTACTGGTGGCTCTAGAAAAAAGTATAAAGGACTCAAGAGACTTCATGACTGCAGAATTTAGAGCTAATCAGGCAGAAATTAAAAATCAATTGAATGAGATGCAATCCAAAGTAGAAGTCCTAACGACGAGGGTTAACGAGGTGGAAGAACGAGTGAGTGACATAGAAGACAAGTTGATAGCAAAGAGGAAACTGAGGAAAAAAGAGACAAACAATTAAAAGACCATGAAGATAGATTAAGGGAAATAAACGACAGCCTGAGAAAGAAAAACCTACGTTTAATTGGGGTTCCGGAGGGCGCCGAAAGGGACAGAGGGCCAGAATATGTATTTGAACAAATTCTAGCTGAAAACTTTCCTAATCTGGGAAGGGAAACAGGCATTCAGATCCAGGAAATAGAGAGATCCCCCCCTAAAATCAATAAAAACCGTTCAACACCTCGACACTTAATTGTGAAGCTTGCAAATTCCAAAGATAAGGAGAAGATCCTTAAAGCAACAAGAGACAAGAAATCCCTGACTTTTATGGGGAGAAGTATTAGGGTAACAGCAGACCTCTCCACAGAGACCTGGCAGGCCAGAAAGGGCTGGCAGGATATATTCAGGGTCCTAAATGAGAAGAATATGCAACCAAGAATACTTTATCCAGCAAGGCTCTCATTCAAAATGGAAGGAGAGATAAAGAGCTTCCAAGACAGGCAGCAACTAAAAGAATATGTGACCTCCAAACCAGCTCTGCAAGAAATTTTAAGGGGGAATCTTAAAATTCCCCTTTAAGAAGAAGTTCAGGGATCCCTGGGTGGCGCAGCGGTTTGGCGCCTGCCTTTGGCCCAGGGCGCGATCCTGGAGACCCGGGATCGAATCCCACGTCAGGCTCCCGGTGCATGGAGCCTGCTTCTCCCTCTGCCTGTGTCTCTGCCTCTCTCTCTCTCTGTGACTATCATAAATAAATAAAATTAAAAAAAAAAAAAAAAAAAAAAAAAAAAAAAAAAAAAAAATAAGAAGAAGTTCAGTAGAACAGTCCACAAAAACAAAGACTGAATAGATATCATGATGACACTAAACTCATATCTCTCAATAGTAACTCTGAATGTGAACGGGCTTAATGACCCCATCAAAAGGCGCAGGGTCTCAGACTGGATAAAAAAGCAGGACCCATCTATTTGCTGTCTACAAGAGACTCATTTTAGACAGAAGGACACCTACAGCCTGAAAATAAAAGGTTGGAGAACCATTTACCATTCGAATGGTCCTCAAAAGAAAGCAGGGGTAGCCATCCTTATATCAGATAAACTACAATTTACCCCAAAGACTGTAGTGAGAGATGAAGAGGGACACTATATCATACTTAAAGGATCTATTCAACAAGAGGACTTAACAATCCTCAATATATATGCTCCAAATGTGGGAGCTGCCAAATATATCAATCAATTATTAACCAAAGTGAAGAAATACTTAGATAATAATACACTTATACTTGGTGACTTCAATCTAGCTCTTTCTATACTCGATAGGTCTTCTAAGCAAAACATCTCCAAAGAAACGAGAGCTTTAAATGATACACTGGACCAGATGGATTTCACAGATATCTACAGAACTTTACATCCAAACTCATCTCAATACACATTCTTTTCAAGCGCACATGGAACTTTCTCCAGAATAGACCACATATTGGGTCACAAATCGGGTCTGAACCGATACCAAAAGATTGGGATTGTCCCCTGCATATTCTCGGACCATAATGCCTTGAAATTAGAACTAAATCACAACAAGAAGTTCGGAAGGACCTCAAACACATGGAGGTTAAGGACCATCCTGCTAAAAGATAAAAGGGTCAACCAGGAAATTAAGGAAGAATTAAAAAGATTCATGGAAACTAATGAGAATGAAGATACAACCGTTCAAAATCTTTGGGATGCAGCAAAAGCAGTCCTAAGGGGGAAATACATCGCAATACAAGCATCCATTCAAAAACTGGAAAGAACTCAAATACAAAAGCTAACCTTACACATAAAGGAGCTAGAGAAAAAACAGCAAATAGATCCTACACCCAAGAGAAGAAGGGAGTTAATAAAGATTCGAGCAGAACTCAACGAAATCGAGACCAGAAGAACTGTGGAACAGATCAACAGAACCAGGAGTTGGTTCTTTGAAAGAATTAATAAGATAGATAAACCATTAGCCAGCCTTATTAAAAAGAAGAGAGAGAAGACTCAAATTAATAAAATCATGAATGAGAAAGGAGAGATCACTACCAACACCAAGGAAATACAAACGATTTTAAAAACATATTATGAACAGCTATACGCCAATAAATTAGGCAATCTGGAAGAAATGGACGCATTCCTGGAAAGCCACAAACTACCAAAACTGGAACAGGAAGAAATAGAAAATCTGAACAGTCCAATAACCGGGGAGGAAATTGAAGCAGTCATCAAAAACCTCCCAAGACACAAGAGTCCAGGGCCAGATGGCTTCCCAGGGGAATTTTATCAAACGTTTAAAGAAGAAACCATACCTATTCTCCTAAAGCTGTTTGGAAAGATAGAAAGAGATGGAGTACTTCCAAATTCGTTCTATGAAGCCAGCATCACCTTAATTCCAAAGCCAGACAAAGACCCCACCAAAAAGGAGAATTACAGACCAATATCCCTGATGAACATGGATGCAAAAATTCTCAACAAGATACTGGCCAATAGGATCCAACAGTACATTAAGAAAATTATTCACCATGACCAAGTAGGATTTATCCCTGGGACACAAGGCTGGTTCAACACCCGTAAAACAATCAATGTGATTCATCATATCAGCAAGGGGCCGGGATCCCTGGGTGGCGCAGCGGTTTGGCGCCTGCCTTTGGCCCAGGGCGCGATCCTGGAGACCCGGGATCGAATCCCACGTCGGGCTCCCGGTGCATGGAGCCTGCTTCTCCCTCTGCCTGTGTCTCTGCCTCTCTCTCTTTCACTGTGTGCCTATCATAAATAAATTAAAAAAAAAATATTTAAAAAAAATATTTAAAAAAAAAAAAAAAAAAAAAAAAAAAAAAAAAAAGAGAAAAACCAAGAACCATATGATCCTCTCATTGGATGCAGAGAAAGCATTTGACAAAATACAGCATCCATTCCTGATCAAAACTCTTCAGAGTGTAGGGATAGAGGGAACATTCCTCGACATCTTAAAAGCCATCTATGAAAAGCCCACAGCAAATATCATTCTCAATGGGGAAGCACTAGGAGCCTTTCCCCTAAGATCAGGAAGACAGGGATGTCCACTCTCACCACTGCTGTTCAACATAGTACTGGAAGTCCTAGCCTCAACAATCAGACAACAAAAAGACATTAAAGGCATTCAAATTGGCAAAGAAGAAGTCAAACTCTCCCTCTTCGCCGATGACATGATACTCTATATAGAAAACCCAAAAGTCTCCACCCCAAGATTGCTAGAACTCATACAGCAATTCGGTAGCGTGGCAGGATACAAAATCAATGCCCAGAAGTCAGTGGCATTTCTATACACTAACAATGAGACTGAAGAAAGAGAAATTAAGGAGTCAATCCCATTTACAATTGCACCCAAAAGCATAAGATACCTAGGAATAAACCTCACCAAAGATGTAAAGGATCTATACCCTCAAAACTATAGAACACTTCTGAAAGAAATTGAGGAAGACACAAAGAGATGGAAAAATATTCCATGCTCATGGATTGGCAGAATTAATATTGTGAAAATGTCAATGTTACCCAGGGCAATATACACGTTTAATGCAATCCCTATCAAAATACCATGGACTTTCTTCAGAGAGTTAGAACAAATTGTTTTAAGATTTGTGTGGAATCAGAAAAGACCCCGAATAGCCAGGGGAATTTTAAAAAAGAAAACCATATCTGGGGGCATCACAATGCCAGATTTCAGGTTGTACTACAAAGCTGTGGTCATCAAGACAGTGTGGTACTGGCACAAAAACAGACACATAGATCAGTGGAACAGAATAGAGAATCCAGAAGTGGACCCGCAACTTTATGGGCAACTAATATTCGATAAAGGAGGAAAGACTATCCATTGGAAGAAAGACAGTCTCTTCAATAAATGGTGCTGGGAATATTGGACATCCACATGCAGAAGAATTAAACTAGACCACTCTCTTTCACCATACACAAAGATAAACTCAAAATGGATGAAAGATCTAAATGTGAGACAAGATTCCATCAAAATCCTAGAGAAGAACACAGGCAACACCCTTTTTGAACTCGGCCATAGTAACTTCTTGCAAGATACATCCACGAAGGCAAAAGAAACAAAAGCAAAAATGAACTATTGGGACTTCATCAAGATAAGAAGCTTTTGCACAGCAAAGGATACAGTCAACAAAACTCAAAGACAACCTACAGAATGGGAGAGGATATTTGCAAATGACATATCAGATAAAGGGCTAGTTTCCAAGATCTATAAAGAACTTATTAAACTCAACACCAAAGAAACAAACAATCCAATCATGAAATGGGCAAAAGACATGAACAGAAATCTCACAGAGGAAGACATAGACATGGCCAACATGCACATGAGGTGTTTTGATTTGTATTTCCATAAACTGAACCCTGTTTGGTCCTGTGACCTCTATCCTGAGACTAGCAGACAGAAAGTAATAGACCATGAGACCCTTGCCCGGAGGACCATCCCAGGTCCACACCACAGGAATCCCTCATTTTGAAGTTTAGAGACTCATTAATGTGCCTGAGATAAACCAGCTTACACAGAAGCAGGCTGAACATGGGGTTCAGTTGTAAAGTGAGGACAGAAAGGGCTTCAGGCTTTCCTGTGAGGGCTCGCTGAAGATTAGGGGTTCAAACGTTCAACCCCAGGCTAGAGGTAGGAGGCCATGTTCAGAACAGCTCTCTGATGCAGTCAGGAAGAGAGTCACAAAACCTCCAAAACAGGCCTCAACAAGGGAGGATGTGAGCATCTAAAGAGGGAAAAAAAACCAATAACAAATGATAACAATCCATTGCGAACTGTACTGTGAATTTACAGATTCATCCAAGCCCAACTCTGGTCCAGGTCTACACACTGCCAGAGCAAACGTGTGCTCCATCACTTGCTCCATCCTCTCCCATTATGTTCTGAGTGTGTGTGTTTGGAGACAGCTGGTATGTGTTTAAATATTACTGAAATTGGCAAAGCCAACTACTGCCTTGCTTCTGGGCATTTGGAGTTGCTCCCCTGCCTTTCTGACCATGAGTGGAGAAACCTTCCCTGAAACAGCTTCACCGCCATGTAAGTTCACATGTAGATTATGGAATAGGATGGTATAGCTGTTAGATATTGACATGACCAGGTCATTTTACCTGGTTGTTGCACATACCATGACAAAAATGATTGCATTTAAATAAAATGATAAAGAGTTAATAAGTCATGTAGGTCCCTTGAGGGGTTTCATTGAGGAAATCCTAAAGGGAATCAGATCTCATGTCCAGAGGGAGAGTTACAGATGCAGGTGGGTTTGAAATGAGGACACAGGGCACCAAATGTTCACCAGTGATAAGGTGCACACGTCACAGCCATCAGTACAACACAACCCTGTAAGCTGATCGTGAGACACATATCCCACAGGGTCATCATATCCTCATCTTCTGGAAACGTTATAAAAGAACATCCTTAAACTGAAGTTCCAAAGTGTCTGAGTGTCTCTGACTCTCTTGTATCATTATTATCCTCTGTGTGTCCACTGTTACTTTTTGACAGATACCTATGGTTTGCAACAGGTTGGTCCTAGTTCCAGGTGAAAAATGCACCCTTCACTTGAAAAGGGAGGCTAACAGATACTTTTCAAAACAAATACAGCAGGGCAATGCCAGAGCATCAATGTGTCCCTAATGTCTCTGTGTGTGCCATAAAAATATTAGGATTATATGTTCATACTCTGCCAAAAATGTCCATGATATTTTGATAAGGATTGCTTTGATTATGTAGGTTATGGGCAGCATAGCGGTTTTCACAATAGTTATTTTTCTTTTTTCTTTAAATATTTATTTATTTATTCACAAGAGTCACACCGACGGAGGTAGAGACATAGGCAGAGGGAGAAGCAGGATCACTTTCAAAAGCCTGATGCAGGACACCATCCCAGGACACCAGGATCACACCTGAGCCAATTGCAGGCACTCAAACCCTGAGCCACACAGGTCCCCTGACAACATTCATTGTTCTAATCCATAGGAGTGGAAGGTTTTCCATCCCTTTGAATCTTCTTCAATTCCTTTCCTAAGTCGCCAAATAGGTAGAAACATTTTGGCCAAAAAAAAAATCCTACAGCTGTTGGGTAAAACAGTATTTGCAGACAAGCTCTATGATAAAGTCTTTATCATCAAGATATCCTGGTACTGGCAAAAACAACACATAGAAAAGGGCAGAGAACGCAGAAATGGACCCTCAACTCTATGGGCAACTACTCCTCAATAAGCAAGAAAAAATATCTAGTGAAAAAATGTCTCATCAATAAATGGATCTGAAAAAAATTGTACAGCCACCTGCATAAGAATGAATGTGGACCATACAGCTACACCAAACACAAACATAATCTCAAAATGGATGAAATACCAAAATCTGAGACACTAATCCATCAAACTCCTAGAGGAGAATTGAGGTAGCAACTTTTTATCTGCAGCTGAAGCGACTGCTATCAAGGCACCTCTCAAAAGGCATAGGAAACAACAGGGAAACATAGGGAAAGCAAACTATTAGGACTTCATCAAGGTAGAATCTGTACAACAATGCAACAGGTGACAAAATGAAAGGCAACGTACAGAATAGGAAAAGATATTTCCTTAATAAAATCAGCACCCAACAAAACAAACAATCCAGTGAAGAAATGGAGAGAAGCCACAAACAGCCATTTCTCCAAAGAAGACCTACACCTGGTCAACACGCAGATAAGAAAAGTGATCCACATGACTTGTCATCAGGGAAATACAAATGAAAACCACACTAAGATCCCACTTATACAACTCAGAATGGATAAAGTAACAAGGCCAGGAAACAATAAATATAAGCGAGGATATTGAGGAAGTGGAACTGTCTCTTTCACGTTTGGTGGGAATGCAGGCTTGTTCAGCCACTCCAGAAAGCAGAAAGGAATGTCCTGAAAAAGTGAGAATAGAGCCACCCTGTGATGCAGCCACTACAATACAGGGTATTTACCACAAATACGCAAATTTAATGAAATGAAGGAACCCTTGCACCCCAATGTTCACAGCAGCAATGTCCACAATAGTCAAACCGTGGGAGGAATCATGAAGCCCCTCTACAGAAAAGTGGATAAAGAAACTGCGGAAGGAGCTTCAATGTCCATCGACAGATGAATGGATAAAGGAGTTATGGTCTATATATACACTGGGACATTACTCAGCCATTAGAAACGATGAATACCCATCATTTGCTTCAATGTGGATGGACGTGGAGGGTATTATGCTGAGTGAAGTAAGTGATTCAGAGAAGGAAAAACATTATATGATTTCACTCATAAAATGAACATAAGAAATACTGCAAGGGAATAAAGGGGGAAGGAGATAGAATGAGTGGCATTTATCAGAGACAGTGACAGTACATGAGAAACTGCTACATATGGGGGAAAAACAATGAGAGTGGAAGGGATGATGGTCAAGGGGTTGGGGTGCCTGGATGACAAGAGCTGAGGGGGGCAATTGGTGGAATGATTACTGGCTATTATAATATATGTTGGCAAACAGACTCCAATAAAAATATACTCAAAATGTGGTTTATATATACAATGGGATATTACACAGCTGTCAGAAATGATGAATAACATGAAATAACATTTCCTTCAACATGGGTGGTCCTGGAGGTATTATGTTGAGAGAAATTAATCACAGAAAGGCAATGATATGGTCTCATTCATATGTGTAATATAGGAAATATTGAAAGAGACCATAAAGGAAGGAGTGAAACTTACTGGGGTAATATTACAGAAGAAGACAAATCATGAGAGACACTTAACTCTGGGGAAAAAACACTGAGGGTCGCTGGAAGGGAGAGGGTGGGGGATGGGGGAACTGGGTGATTGGAGTTAAGGAGGGCACCTGATGTGATGAGCACTGAATGTGTAGCAAATATTAGTAAATTCAATTTAAACAAAGAAAAAAATACTTTAGCTTGTCCCAACTCCTGGAATATCGTACATGGACTGGATGGAGCAAACCAGAGACACTAATTCTCACAGATCTGGGATCTGAGACATCTGATGTCCAGGGGCAGGCACATGTGGTGTCTGGAGAGCACACAGGTCCTAGACCGTCCTTTCCTCATCACCTCACATTGGGCCAGGATGCAGGGAGATTTCCCATTCCTGGCGTTTAAGGGCCCTGGACCAATCATGAGGCTGCACCTCCTGACCTAAGTGCTCCCCTAGGGCCCCACCTCCTCCCCAAACCCCATGGAGCAGGATCCTGTCCCCATCACTGACCCACAACACACACCCTAAGCTAGTGTCCTCCCAGGCACCATCTAGGCATTTATGACGTGATGAGAGGCTTCCTGGCTCTCATAAGACATGAAGGTGAAGGTATTTAAAGCTTATTCTCTCATGATTGTGTGCGTGTGTGTGAGCGACCTCAGAGTCCACATCCCTACCATGTCATGCTGGGAACTTTTCTCAATCCCAGGACGTTTTTAGCATTTTTGTAGAATGTCTTTTCACTTGTGTTGCATGGAGATTATTGAATACCGTGATGTGCAAGAGAACAGTTACCTTGGGGTCCTGTGATCTAAAGGGAGTGCCAATACGACTCATGAAAATCTTCAGATGACATGAATGGAGTTATTTGTAATTGATTAATATTTCGGGTCAGGAAAAGTTAAGTACAAGTAAGTGCAAGTGCTATAGTTGAATTCTAAGTCTCTAAGAAAGAGACTGAATAGGTAAACACACAATCAAGTGTTCAGAGAGACTCCCTGGGGGAAACTGTTCCATGGAGAGGAAGCCCTGACCCAGACAGGAAACCTGCCCAGAACCTCCCTCTGCACCTGCTCCTGGGCCTTCAAGACAGAAGTGGTGAGGAGTGTGCACCCCCTGGTGGTCCTGATCCCCTTCTACAGGGAGGTTTGTGTCTGGGCTCACACTGAGGTCCCCTCATTGTGTCCCTCGCACAGTAATACACAGCGGTGTCCTCGGCTCTCAGGCTGTTCAACTGCAGATACAGCATGTTCTTGGCGTTGTCTCTGGAGATGGTGAATCGGCCCTTCACAGCGTCTGTGTACCTTGTGCTACTTCCACCACTGTTAATGTATGCGACCCACTGCAGCCCCTTCCCTGGAGCCTGGCGGACCCAGCTCATGATGTAGCTACTGAGGGTGAATCCAGAAGCCACACAGGAGAGTCTCAGGGACCCACAAGGCTTCACCAGGTCTCCCCCAGACTCCACCAGCTGCTCCTCACCCTGGACACCTGCAGACACAAGACATCCCGGTCAGGAAACGGTCCCACATCCCCTCTTTTGCTCACTCATCTCCACTCACAGATTCAAGGTCCCTTGTTCTCCATGAATTACCTTTTAAAATAGCGATGAGGAAAACCCAGCCAAGCATAGACTCCATCATGGGTTGTCTGTTGTGTCATGAGCCTTGAATGGGACCGCCTCTGTATCCTGGGGCTGGGGCTCTTCTCCAGCTTTAGGGTCAGGACTTGGCTGGTTTAATCAGTGAAAGGGAGGGCCTTATTTGCTTGTCCTCTGACTATATAGTCAGCTCCAGTCTTAGATTCAATTCTTTACAAGTTATATACAAGCATTACTTCACAATGGTAGATCACATTCTTTTGTTGGTACAGTGATTTTATGAACTTCTAATCCATCAAAGTATTTATGTTTGCGTTTCTGTGCCTTTTGAAAGTCTCTCATTTATATAGTTCATTTTAAAGAGGATTTTCTCTCCTTAAACAAGTGTAGTCATAAATATTTATTTGTAATACCAGTGTAAAGGAGAAGGTTTTGTATATTTTATACAGAAATTTAGTTGTTAGTGTGTAGAAATTAACTTTATGGTCTATTTTATTTGATATCCAGAATTTTCCCTGAGTTCATTACTTACTTTTAAGTGTATTTTTGGAATTATTTTGCTCACTGACATTGTATATGTAAACAAATTATTTTATTCCTGTTGAATGATTTTAAAGTCTTTTAGTTTATTATTGCCTAATTTCTATGGTAATCTTCGACTTACGGACATTGATGTTTTCCTTCTTTTCTGTCAGACACTTTCTTCTAATATTTTGTTTGATATATGGCAAATCTAGGAGAGCAAATGAATTTCGTTTTGCATGAGAACGAGCTCCCTAATATACGGTGTGATGTGGGAACTCAGGACAGGACAGGAAGTCTGTTCACAACTTCTGCCCAATTCTCATTGAAGATACTGGTGGCTGTTGAGCTTGATATGTTCATTTTACATATGAAATCGAGCCTTTAATCTGATAACACATTACCAAATATCTTCTCCCATTTGTAGGCTGCCTTTTAATTACACTGAGTGATTCCTTTGTGTGAAAATGCTCTTTCTTGATAAAGTCCCCATACTTCATTTTCCTTTTCTTTTCCTTACCTCTGGAGACTCGCCTAGAAGTGCTTGCAGCCGAGGTAGAAAAAGGGCTGCCTGTGTTCTCCTGAGGATTCTGATGGTTTCCCGACTCATTTAGATCCTTCATCAACTTTTAGTCCATTGTTGTGATGATGTAAGAAAAGTGTCCCCTTTCATTCTTCTGCATGTGGGAGCACCAGCCTGGTAGTATGTTTTACCCTCATCTTCACTCTGCTAATGCACTGGATATGCTCCCATTTATATCAGGTCCTGGAGAAGACCTGTATTCTCCGTCATTCCCTTGGTGGATGGCTTTTGATGTGTCCCAAAGCTTTACAAGGAAACAAGGGGTTTGAGAGACATACTGAATTGCATGATTGTGATTTAATGTTCATTGAGTGAAATTTTGCTTAAATTCTTTAATTTCTTCATTGACTCATTTCTTCTTCAATAAGATGTCCTTTTATGTGCATTTATTTGTTATGTATTTTTTATTGAAGGTTGATTTCCAACATATACCATAGCACCCCAGGATCATCTGCTCAAATGTTCCCCTCAGTGCCCATCACCCAGTCACCCCATGCCCCACCCACTTCTCCTCCCACTACCTCTTGTTCGATTCCCAGATTTAGAAGTCTCTCATGTTTTGTCACCCTCTCTAATTTTTTCCACTTATTTTCCCTCATTTCCTATATAATTCTTTACCCCATTTTTTATATTACCCGAAAGAATGAAAGCATATAATGTTTGTCCTCCAATTGACCTACTTCACTCAACATAACACCCTCCAGTTCCACTCACATTGAAGCAATTGGTGGGTACTCCTCCTCTCTGGTGGCTGAGGAATATTCCATTGTAAATATAGAATACATGTTCTTTATCCATCCATCTTTTGACGGACACCAGGGCTCCTACCACAGGCTATTGTGGACATTGCTGCTATAAGCATGGGGGTACAGGTGTCCAGGCATTTCACTGTATCTGTGTCTTTGAGTTAAATCCCCAGCAGTGCAATTGCTGGGTTGTAGGACCGTTCTATTTTTAACTCTTTGAGGAACCTCCACACAGTTTTCCAAAGTGACTGCACCAACTCACATTCCCACCAACAATGCAAGAGGGTTCCCTTTCTCCACATCCACTTCAACATTTGTTCTTTCATATCTTCTTATTTTTCCCCATTCTCATTGGTGTGAGGTGGTATCACATTGTCCTTTATGGGCCTTCCATGTTTTATTGGGTTTGCCTTCTTGTTTCATAGCATATTGGTCTGAAAATATGCATGGAGTGAATTCCACCATTCTCTACCACTTGACACATGAGTTATGACCATGTGTATGATCAATTCTGGAGTATTTTCCACATGTAATAAAGAGGAACGTGTATTCTGCTTTGGGAAAAATGCTCTGATATATTTGTGAAGTATGTCTGATCCAGTATATCTCTCAAACCCCTTGTTACTTGTTGAGCTTCTGCTTAGATGATTCTCACTGATGTCAGGGGACATTGAAGTCCCCGCTGTAAAGGTAATATTAGCCATGAGTGTCATTAAATTTAGGGTTAATTGGTTTGTGCACTTGTCTTCTCCGAAGTTAGCAGTGTGTGAATATTTTGAAAAGGCAGATCTTCTGTTGGATAAACAGTTTTTATGATATAGTATCCTTCTTCATCCTTTATTATAGGCTTTGTTTTAAATTCTAGACCAGCTCCTATAAGCATTGCTCCTCTTCCTTCCTCTTGACGTCCGTTGACATGATTAGTGGGAGTTTACTCCCTCAATTTCAATCTGGATGTGTTTTTTATTGAAAAAGAGAGTCTGCTGGAACTCCTGGGTGGCTCAGCTGTTCAGCACCAGCCTTTGACCCAGGGTATGATCCTGTAGACACAGTATCAAGTCCCACATCAGGCTCCCTGCATGGAGCCTGCTCCTCTCTCTGCCTATGTCTCTGCCTCTCTCTCTATGTCTCTCATGAATACATAAATTAAATCTTTAAAAAGGAAAGAAAAAGAGTCTTTGCTATGATTTCCTCAAATATACGTTCTGTCCTTCTCTCTCTTCCTTCCCTTCATGGGCCCTAAATATTTTAATTTAGTTTGAACTAATGGCACTAGTGATTTTTCAAGCCTTTCATGGTCTATTATTTGTGTTTCTCTACTTTCCACACCTTCTTTCCTTTCTATCACCTTGTCTTCTATGTCACCTATGCTCCATTCGACCTCATTTACCATGGCTGTTACAGCATCCAGTTTAGACCCTATCTCACATTGATCATTTTTAATTTATAGCTGAATTGGCTCATTTCTACACTAAGTTATAATGTAGTGTGAACTAGCTTTCCTGAAATGCAACTAGTAACTTTAAAATTAACATCCTGTATTTGAGCTCTTATTTTTTACTTTATCCTTCTTAATTAGATCTATGGCAGAGAGTATTATCTCTGGTTCTTTCCCTTGTTGTGAATGGCATATGCTCTGGGAATTGTATTACTGAGTATTTACCCAAGCACACAGATGTAGTGATGCAAAGGGCACCTGAACCCCAGGGTTCATAGCAGCAAAGTACACAATAGCCAAACTGTGGAGGGAGACATGATGTCCACCACAGAAGAATGGATAAATATCATCTGGAATATATACAATGGGATATTACTCCACCGTCAGAAATATCAAATACCTACCGTTTACAGTGACATTGATGGAACTGGAGGGTATTTTGCTGAGTAAACTAAGTCAATCAGAGGACAATTATCATATCATTTCTAACGTGGAATATATGTAATCTTTTAAGGTAACATTGGCTAACGCTGCGAAGCCTGGGAATCATTAGAGAGGGAGACAGAACACGAGAAACCATTAACTATAGGAAACAGAATGAGATACAATGCTGGGAAGGTTAGTGGGTCTATTGGGTCATTGTGTGATGCACATTAAAGAGGGCAAATGATGTCACCAATACTGTTATAAGCACCTGATGGATTACTGAACATCAGAAAAGAAGTATGTAGTACAAGTTGGCTAATTCAATGTAACAAAAAACAAAGATATTTTATTTAAAAATATTATTGTATCAAAGAAGATGTGGTCTTTGTATACAATAGGATATTACCCAGCCATTAGAAACCATAAATGCCCACCTTTTTCTTTGAAGTGGATGGACCTGGAGGGTGTTATGCTGATTAAAAAAAGTCAATCGGAAAAGGAAAAACCTTATATGGTCTCATTCATTTGGAGAATATAAAAATTAGTGAAAGGGAGTAAAAGGAAAGGAGAGAAGATGAGTGAAAATTTCTGTGAGGGAGACACAACATGAGAGACACCTAATGCATGCTGTAGCTACTGAAGGTGAACCTTGAGGCCACACAGGAGGGTCTCTGGGACCCACCAGGTTTCACTCAGTCTCCCCCAGACTCCAGCTGCTATACTTCACCTTGGTCAGCTGCAGACAGAAGACATCCTGGTAAGAATACGGTTGCCCATCCCATTTCTCTCACTTCATCTCCACTCACATTCTCAAGGTGTGTTGTTCTCCATGAATTACCTTTTAAAATAGCGTTAAGGATACAGTTTCAGTGAAATGGCAGGACACTTGCACCTCAATGTTTATAGCAGCAATGTTCACAACAGCTAAACTGTGGAAGGAGCTTCGGTGTCCATGGACAGATGAGTGGATAAAAATATATGTGGTCTATGTATACAGTGGCATATTACTCAGCTATTAGAAACCATAAATACCCATTTGCTTCAATGAGAATGGAGCTGGAGGATATTATGCTGAGTGAAGTAAGTCAATAGTAGAATAACAAACATATGTTCTCATTCATTTGGGGAATATAAAAAAATTGTGAAAAGGAATAAATGCTAAAGCAGAGAAAGTGAGTGGGAATATCAGAGAGTAAATCAGAACATGAGGTACTCCTAATTCTGGGACAAGAACAAGGGATAGTGGAAGGGGATCTGGGCGGGGGGTTGGGGTGACAGGGTGACAGACACAGAGGAGGGCAGTTGACGGGATGTGTACTGGGTGCTATGCTATATGTTCGCATATTGAAATATATATAATATGAAATATATATATATATATATGGCATATATATATGGCATATTATTGCGTCAAGGAAAATGCAGCTCACACAGACTCCATAGTGAGTTGTCTGTGTTCTCACCTGATCACTGCTTGGGGTTACCTATGGTTCCTGGGACTGGGGCTCCTCTCCCACATGCAGGTTCAGGTCTGGGCTGTTTTAGTCCATGGACGGAGGCCCATATATACATGTCCTCTCACAATATACTCAGCTTGGGATCATTTGTGTGAAACTGCTGTGACCAGAGCAGATGTGACTGCCTTTGTGTGTTCATATTGACTACTTTGAGAAACTATGTTTTTATTAGGTAATATCCCAGACTTCAGACTTTTTGTCCATGTGGTACTTTGTAATGATATTTGCAGAGAAATCTTGTTTCTATAGGTGCCATTTTTCCCTGTACAGTGATTTTATCCTACCCATTAAATTATAGAAGGTTTGTGATTTGCCCTTGGGCACATTCCAGCGAGTCAGAATGTTGGCCTGTGCTCCTCTTCACAGGACTTACTGGCCCTCTTGAAATACCTGAATTACCTGGCAGGGTTCCTTAGAAATGTGGATCCCTCCTTTATTGAGGATCACATGATTTTGCTAAATTTAGAATTTAGCTGAATTTCAGCAGATTTCAATTAATGCAGTTGGATTTGTAGCTCTCTATCAACTCGGTCACTGTGTCCACTCCAGTCAAATCTGTGATTTTCTGTAATAGCCCTGATGAGCTTACATGATACAGAATGAGCTGCATTCATGAAGATTTTGGGATAAAATAAAGTGATGTCAGGATGAACATTTTCGATTGTATAGCTTATATTTCTATTTTTCTTATCCCTCCTAAATGAACAGTGTAATGATTCTTTTCCACTGTAAGTTTTTGATGAATTCCTTTTACATTCTAATAGTATATTCCATCTAAGAGAAGAAAAATATCTACCCTTGAACTCTTCTACAGATTGATCAGGTATTTTTGATAACAAATGTGGCAGGAAAATTCAGATTCAATTCTTTTCACTCTGTGCTTTTAATCAACCTTAATTTTGAATTTCTGAGATCATTCCCCCTGACCCTATGGGTTATGTACAGGACTTGTCTTCTGTCTCCAAATCTAACACATTGCAACTTTGAATGGATCACATGCATCAGGAAGACTCCCAGCAGAGTCCACCAACCAAAAGACGCCTGCGTCCACTTCACAAAGACACAGTCTTGCCTATAATATTCCTGCAATTCTAAATTTAGAATTTAGCTGAATTTCAGAGGGTTTCAGGTAATGCAGTTGGATTTGTAAGTCTCTAACAACTCAGTCACTGTGTTCCACTGCAGTTAACTCTGTGATCTTCTGTAATCGCTTTGATGAGATTACCTGATGCAGAATGAGCTCATTCAAGCAGACTTTGGGATATAATAAACTCATGTCAGAATGAACATTTTCCATTGTATACCCTATATTTCTATTTTTCTTATCCCTCCTAAATTAACAGTATACTGCTGCCTTGCAACTGCAAGTTTTTCATGAATTCCTTTTACATTCAAATACTATATTCCATCTAAGAGAAGAAAAGTACCTACCATGAACTTCTACGGATTTATCAGGTATTTTTGATAACAAATGCAGCAGGAAATTTCCGTTTCAAACCAATTTCAATTTGAGTCTCTGATCAACCATAATTTTGGTTTTCTTAGATCAGTCCCCGTGACCCTGCGGGCTGCATACAGGACTTCTGTTCTGTTTCCAAATCTAGCCCATTCCATCTTTGTTTCTTTAATGTTTTATTTATTTATTCATTAGAGACATGGAGAGAGAGAGAGATACAGAGACACAGGCAGAGGGAGAAGCAGGCTCCATGCACGGAGCCTGATGTCTGACTTGATCCCTGATCTCCAGGACCAGACCCTGGGCTGAAGGTGGCACTAAAGTGCTGAGAACCCCGGTACTCCCACTTTCCATTTTTGAATGGATCATATGCATCGGGAAGACTGCAAGCAGAGCCCACCACCCAAATGGCACCTGTGTCACCTGCACAGAGACATGGAGTCTTGCCAATAATATTCCTTCAATTATGGTTCTTTGGGAGCATCTGTGCCCTCCGTGAAGCCCTGGTCTCACTGCTAGGTGGTGCATTGCTCCTTATGTCACTTGTTGGATGACCTTATGTGCATGGACCATAATTATACTTACTTCTATAATTACTTCTTGAAACATAATATAATATTAGTACAATACTCCATAGGCTTGTACAAACAAAAATGAGTCCTTAGGATCCAGAATCAGAGTAGGGGTGAAAATAAGTTTATGATACTCTGAAACAAAACACCAGGGTCCAAAGTTCACCTCCAACATATAAATCAGAAAAAATTTGCCACACCATCTTTAGTATAAGAAAATATGGGAGAGAGAAGTAAACATGTCAGAATATTAGGGGGACTCAGGGCTTGTCACATCCCTGAAACTGCTGGATAGTTATTGAATCATTTCAAACATCTATGAAATTGATCAGAGTTGAAAAAAACAACAGCAAGGCTTCTAATAGAATACTGAGCAGGTTTTGAGTGTTGGAGCTGTGCAGTGTTGACATTGGGGAGATACAACCATGAGGATGACAGCAGGAGGGAAGTTGCTGGCAGAAGCTACTGTCAAGGATTTTAGGACATGAGAGGAACATATGAACTTGGGGAATTCTACTCCTCAGGTGGACAAACCTCGCATGATGGTGCTCAAATGGAAAAATGGGGAAATTTCCTGTATCTAAGGACACCGTGAGTTCCAAGAAGAAAAAGTGGCACCATGTGATGGACGGTTAAGAATGACAGGAACCTGAAGACGTGTGAACATTGGGTCTGAGTGCAAGCGTTGTGCTTTGTTTCCATAAACTGAACACTGTGTGGTCCTGGGACCTCTATTCTGAGATGAGCAGGCAGGAAGTAGACCCGCTCTCATGTCACCCCTTCGGAGGACCAGCCCAGGTCCACATTACAGGAACCTTTCATATTGTCATTTAGAGACCCACTCATGTGCCTGAGATAAACCAGCTCAGAGACAGGTATGGTGAACCCATGATTCAGATGTCAACTGAGGACAGAAAGAGCTTGATGGCTCTCCTATGAGGGCTCCATGAAGACTCCGGGGTGCAAGTATTCAATCTCAGGCTAGAGATAGGAGGCCATGTTGATAATGGCTCTCCAATGCAGCCAGGAAGAGTCACAAAACCCCAATACATGCCTTAACAAGGTGGGGTGTGAGCATCTACAGAGGAAACAACACCAACAGCAAATGATAACAATCCATTACCAATTGCACTGTGCATTTAGACATCCATGTAAGCCCAGCTCAGGTCCAGGGCTGCACATTGCAAGAGGAACTGTGCGCTCCATCAATTCCTCCATCATCTCACATCTATTTTCTGAGTGTTCATGTCTGGGGACAGCTGTTATTTGTCTAAATGTTGATGAAATCATCACAGCCAAACAACGCCCTGCTTCTGAGCATTCAGAGCTGCTCCCCTGCCTTGCTGATCATGAGTGGACTTACCTTCCATGAAATAGCTTCACTGTCATGTAAGTGCATATGTAGCCTATGGAATAGGATGGTAGAGCTGTTAGATATTGACATAATCAGGTCATTTTACATGGTTGTTGCAAATTCCATGACAAAAATGATTGCATTTAAATGAAATGATAAAGGCCAAGTAAGTCGTGTAGGACCCTTGAGGGGTTCCATTGAGAAAATACTAAAGGGAAACTGATCTCATGTCCGGAGGGAGAATCACAGATGCAGGTGTGTTGAAATGAGGACACAGGACACCAAATGTTCATCCAGTGACAAGGGACACACCTAACAGCCATCAGTACAACACAACCCTGTAAGGCGATGGTGAGACACAAATCCCACTGGGTCATCGCATCCTCATCTTCTGGAAATGTTATAACAGAACATCCTTAAACTGAAGTTCCAAAGTGTCTGAGTATCTCTGACTCTCTTGTATCATTTTTCTCCTTCTGTTCAGTGTGTCCACTGTGACTTTTTGACGGATAACTATGGTTTGCAACAGATTAGTCCTAGTTCCAGGTGAGAAATGCACCCTTCACTGGATGAGGGCAGTTACATCATACTGCTCACAACAAATACAGCCAGGCCATGCCAGTGCATCCATGTGTCCCTAATGTCTCTGTGTGTGTCATAAAAATCTTAGGATTATATGCTCATACTCTGTGAAAAATGTTCAGGATGCTTTCACAAGGACTGCTTTGAATATGTAGAAGGTTCTGGGCAACATAGAGATTTTCACAGGATTTATTTTTGATTTTTTTTAAGATTTTATTTATTCATTTATGAGAGAGAGAGAGAGAGAGAGGCAGAGACACAGGCTGAGGGAGAAGCAGGACCATGCAGGGAGCCCGACGTGGGACTCGATCCCGGGAATCCAGGATCACGCCCTGGGCCAAAGGGAGGCGCCAAAGCGCTGAGCCACCCAGGGATCGCCAATATTTTTGTTTTCTGTCTTAAAGGTTTATTTATTTATTCAGGAGTGTCACAGAGACAGAGGCAGAGACATGGGCAGAGGGAGAAGCAGGCTCCCTTCCAAAAGCCTGATGCAGGACACCACCCCAGGACCCCAGGATCACAACCCTAGCCAATTGCAGACACTCAACCTCTGAGCAACACAGGTGCCCTGACAATACTCGTTGTTCTAATCTGTAAGCACAGAATGTTTTCCATCTATTTGTGTCTTCCTCAATTTCTTTCCTAAGTTGCCAAACAGGTAGAATCATTTTGGAAAAAAAAAACAGAAAACTACAGCTGGAGGGCATAACAATGTTTGCAGACAAGCTCTATTATAAAGCCGTTATCATCAAGATAGCCTGGTATTGGAAAAAACAACACATAGATCAATGGAACAGAGCAGAGAGCGCAGAAAGGGACCCTCAGCTCTATGGGCAACTACTCCTCAAAAAGCAAGGAAAAAATATCTAATGAAAGAAAGACACATCAACAAATGGATCTGAAAAAATTGGACAGCTACCTGCATAAGAATGAATGTGGACCATTCTGCTACACAAAGCACAAAGATAATCTCAAAATAATGAAATACTGAAATCTGAGAGAGAAATTCATCCAAATCCTAGAGGCGAATTCAGGTAGCATCTTTTTGTCCTCAGTTTCAGTGACTGCTAAGAAGGCATCTCTCAAAAGGCATAGGAAACAAAGGGAAAAATAAACTGTTAGGACTTTATCACGATAGAATCTGTACAACAATGCAACAGGCAACAAAACAAAAGGCAGCCTGCAGAATAGGACAAGATATTTCCTTAACAAATTCAGCACCCAACAAAACAATCAATCCAGTCAAGAAATGGGGAGAATACATGAACAGGCTTTTCTCCAAAGAAGACCGACAAATGGCCAACAGGCAGAGGACAAAAATGATCCACATGACTTGTCATCTGCTAAATACAAATGAAAACCACACTAAGATCCCACTTATACAACTCAGAATGGATAAAGTAAAAAGGCCAGAAACAATAAATATAAGGGAGGATATTGAGAAAGTAGAACCCTATTTCATTCCTGGTGGGAATTAGTCTTGTTGAGCTGCTACAGAAAACATAATGGAGAAGAAATGTGTGGGAAATATCAGAAAGGGAGACAGAACGTAAAGACTGCTAACTGTGGGAAACGAACTGGGGGGGGAGAAGGGGAGGAGGGCGGGGAGTGGGAGTGAATGGGTGACGGGCCCTGGGGGTTATTCTGTATGTTAGTAAATCGAACACCAATAAAAAATAAATTAAAAAATAAAAATAAAACACAGAAATATGGAAAAAAAGAAAACATAATGGAATGTCCTAAAAACGTGAGAATAGAGCCACCCCAGGAGCCAGCCATTGCACTACAGGCTATTTACCCCAAAGACACAGATTTAGTGAAACGAAGGGAGTTGAGTTGCACCTCAATGTTCACAGCAGCAAAGTCCACAACAGCCAAACAGTGGAAGGAGCCCCAGTGTCTATTAACAGATGAATGGATAAAGAAGCTCTGGGCTATGTATACAAGGGGATGTTACTCAGCCATTAGAAACGACAAATACACAGCAATTGCTCTGACGTGGAGGGAACTGGAGGATATTATGCTGGGTGAAATAAGTCAATTGGAGAAGGAAAAACATTATATGGTCTCATTCTTGGGGAATATTAAAAATATGGAAAGGGATTATAGGAGAATGGAAAGAAAATGAGTGGAAATATCAGAGAGGGTGACAGAAGTTGAGAGACTCCTAACTCTGGGAAAAGAACAAGGGGTAGTGGATGGGGAGGTGGGCGGGGGATGGGGGTGACTGGGTGACAGGCACTGAGGGGGGCACTTGATGGGATGAGCATTTGGTGTTATGCTATATGTTGGCAAATCGCACTCCAATAAACAATATACAAAAAAAAGATGTGCTTTATATATACAATGGGATATTACATAGCCGTCAGACATAATGAATAACATGAAATAATGTTTCCTTCAACATGGATGGAACTGGGGTCATTATATTGAGAGAAATAAATCCAGTAAAGAAAGGCAATGATATGGTCTCCTTGATATTGAAAGAGACCATAAGGGAAGGAGTGAAACTTAGTGGGGTAAGACTAGAGAGGAAGACAAATCATGAAAGACACTTAACTCTGGGGGAAAAAATGAGGGTCACTGTAAGGGAGGAGGTGGGGAATGGGGTAACTGGTTGATGGGAGTTAAGGAGTTTATGTGATGTGATGAACACTGAGGGTAGAGTGAATGTTGGTAAATTCAATTTAAATAAAGACAAAAAAATTCCTTAAGCCCGTGCCCCCTGTTGGAACATCATACATGAGCTGAGCAGATCAAACAAGAGACACTCATTCTCACAGATCTGGTGTCTGGGTGGTCTGAGGTCCAAATGCAGGGAGCTGTGGTGTCTGGAGAGCGCTCACATCCTACCCCGTCCTTTCCCAGTCACCTCACATGGAGCCAGGGTGCAGGGAGCTTTCCCAGTCCTGGTGTATAAATGCCCTGATCCCATCATGAGGCTGTACCTTCTAACCTAAGTAGTCCCTAAGGCTCCACCTCCTCCCCCATCACATGGACATTAGGGTTCACCACAGGGATCGTCAAGGTCACAACCAGTGAACTGACATCAGCACCCGAAGGATCCATGAGTTTTGCCCTGCAGTTCGAAGGTCCTTCAATCCAGCTCCTTTCCCTGAGGATCCTCATGGTCCATTAGAAGCCTCTGGTCTCTGAGCACACCAAGTACACATGACCTCCAGAACCAGATGGTTCCTTGGGAAGAGAACAGCTTCCATCTGAGACCTGGATAGGATCTTGGACTATTTGTATTATTATTTAAAGTTTTGTGCTGCTTCCATATAATATTCATCTTCTTTCCATGTGATTCAGACACTTGTCTACTGAGAATGACCATGTTTCTCTTTTTTCCTTCCAGTATTACCCTGGTTTAGTGAAATTCCTCACACCATATCCAGTCTTTATTAACTGGGAGCTCCTTGATATTCCTTCCTCATTCTTCTCCTCCACCCAAAGGAAAAGAAATCAAACAATCACCCTGGAGTTTCCGCTTTTGTTTTTTTTTTCTTTTTTTTTTTATTGGTGTTCAATTTACTAACATACAGAATAACACCCAGTGCCCGTCACCCATTCACTCCCACCCCCCGCCCTCCTCCCCTTCTACCACCCCTAGTTCGTTTCCCAGAGTTAGCAGTCTTTACGTTCTGTCTCCCTTTCTGATATTTCCCACACATTTCTTCTCCCTTCCCTTATTTTCCCTTTCACTATTATTTATATTCCCCAAATGAATGAGAACATATAATGTTTGTCCTTCTCCGACTGACTTACTTCACTCAGCATAATACCCTCCAGTTCCATCTACGTTGAAGCAAATGGTGGGTATTTGTCATTTCTAATAGCTGAGTAATATTCCATTGTATACATAAACCACATCTTCTTTATCCATTCATCTTTCGTTGGACACCGAGGCTCCTTCCACAGTTTGGCTATCGTGGCCATTGCTGCTAGAAACATCGGGGTGCAGGTGTCCCGGCGTTTCATTGCATTTGTATCTTTGGGGTAAATCCCCAACAGTGCAATTGCTGGGTCGTAGGGCAGGTCTATTTTTAACTCTTTGAGGAACCT
Organism: Canis lupus familiaris; assembly: GCF_011100685.1. NCBI lineage: Eukaryota > Metazoa > Chordata > Mammalia > Carnivora > Canidae > Canis > Canis lupus. Next base: position 76,174,513 of record NC_049229.1, read on the forward strand.
CCACACAGTTTTCCAGAGTGGCTGCACCAGTTCACATTCCCACCAACAGTGTAAGAGGGTTCCCTTTTCTCCGCATCCTCTCCAACATTTGTTGTTTCCTGCCTTGTTAATTTTCCCCATTCTCACTGGTGTGAGGTGGTATCTCATTGTAGTTTTGATTTGTATTTCCCTGATGGCAAGTGATGCAGAGCATTTTCTCATATGCATGTTAGCCATGTCTATGTCTTCCTCTGTGAGATTTCTGTTCATGTCTTTTGCCCATTTCATGATTGGATTGTTTGTTTCTTTGGTGTTGAGTTTAATAAGTTCTTTATAGATCTTGGAAACTAGCCCTTTATCTGATATGTCATTTGCAAATATCTTCTCCCATTCTGTAGGTTGTCTTTGAGTTTTGTTGACTGTATCATTTGCTGTGCAAAAGCTTCTTATCTTGATGAAGTCCCAATAGTTCATTTTTGCTTTTGTTTCTTTTGCCTTCGTGGATGTATCTTGCAAGAAGTTACTATGGCCGAGTTCAAAAAGGGTGTTGCCTGTGTTCTTCTCTAGGATTTTGATGGAATCTTGTCTCACATTTAGATCTTTCATCCATTTTGAGTTTATCTTTGTGTATGGTGAAAGAGAGTGGTCTAGTTTCATTCTTCTGCATGTGGATGTCCAATTTTCCCAGCACCATTTATTGAAGAGACTGTCTTTCTTCCAATGGATAGTCTTTCCTCCTTTATCGAATATTAGTTGCCCATAAAGTTCAGGGTCCACTTCTGGATTCTCTATTCTGTTCCACTGATCTATGTGTCTGTTTTTGTGCCAGTACCACACTGTCTTGATGACCACAGCTTTGTAGTACAACCTGAAATCTGGCATTGTGATGCCTCCAGATATGGTTTTCTTTTTTAAAATTCCCCAGGCTATTCGGGGTCTTTTCTGATTCCACACAAATCTTAAAACAATTTGTTCTAACTCTCTGAAGAAAGTCCATGGTATTTTGATAGGGATTGCATTAAACGTGTATATTGCCCTGGGTAACATTGACATTTTCACAATATTAATTCTGCCAATCTATGAGCATGGAATATTTTTCCATCTCTTTGTGTCTTCCTCAATTTCTTTCAGAAGTGTTCTATAGTTTTGAGGGTATAGATCCTTTACATCTTTGGTGAGGTTTATTCCTAGGTATCTTATGCTTTTGGGTGCAATTGTAAATGGGATTGACTCCTTAATTTCTCTTTCTTCAGTCTCATTGTTAGTGTATAGAAATGCCACTGACTTCTGGGCATTGATTTTGTATCCTGCCACGCTACCGAATTGCTGTATGAGTTCTAGCAATCTTGGGGTGGAGACTTTTGGGTTTTCTATGTAGAGTATCATGTCATCGGCGAAGAGGGAGAGTTTGACTTCTTCTTTGCCAATTTGAATGCCTTTAATGTCTTTTTGTTGTCTGATTGCTGAGGCTAGGACTTCCAGTACTATGTTGAATAGCAGTGGTGAGAGTGGACATCCCTGTCTTGTTCCTGATCTTAGGGGAAAGGCTCCCAGTGCTTCCCCATTGAGAATGATATTTGCTGTGGGCTTTTCATAGATGGCTTTTAAGATGTCGAGGAATGTTCCCTCTATCCCTACACTCTGAAGAGTTTTGATCAGGAATGGATGCTGTATTTTGTCAAATGCTTTCTCTGCATCCAATGAGAGGATCATATGGTTCTTGGTTTTTCTCTTGCTGATATGATGAATCACATTGATTGTTTTACGGGTGTTGAACCAGCCTTGTGTCCCAGGGATAAATCCTACTTGGTCATGGTGAATAATTTTCTTAATGTACTTTGGATCCTATTGGCCAGTATCTTGTTGAGAATTTTTGCATCCATGTTCATCAGGGATATTGGTCTGTAATTCTCCTTTTTGGCGGGGTCTTTGTCTGGCTTTGGAATTAAGGTGATGCTGGCTTCGTAGAACGAATTTGGAAGTACTCCATCTCTTTCTATCTTTCCAAACAGCTTTAGGAGAATAGGTATGATTTCTTCTTTAAACGTTTGATAAAATTCTCCTGGGAAGCCATCTGGCCCTGGACTCTTGTGTCTTGGGGGGTTTTTGATGACTGCTTCAATTTCCTCCCTGGTTATTGGCCTGTTCAGGTTTTCTATTTCTTCCTGTTCCAGTTTTGGTAGTTTGTGGCTTTCCAGGAATGCGTCCATTTCTTCTAGATTGCCTAATTTATTGGCGTATAGCTGTTCATAATATGTTTTTAAAATCGTTTGTATTTCCTTGGTGTTGGTAGTGATCTCTCCTTTCTCATTCATGATTTTATTAATTTGAGTCTTCTCTCTCTTCTTTTTAATAAGGCTGGCTAATGGTTTATCTATCTTATTAATTCTTTCAAAGAACCAACTCCTGGTTCTGTTGATCTGTTCCACAGTTCTTCTGGTCTCGATTTCGTTGAGTTCTGCTCGAATCTTTATTAACTCCCTTCTTCTCTTGGGTGTAGGATCTATTTGCTGTTTTTTCTCTAGCTCCTTTATGTGTAAGGTTAGCTTTTGTATTTGAGTTCTTTCCAGTTTTTGAAAGGATGCTTGTATTGCGATGTATTTCCCCCATAGGACTGCTTTTGCTGCATCCCAAAGATTTTGAACGGTTGTATCTTCATTCTCATTAGTTTCCATGAATCTTTTTAATTCTTCCTTAATTTCCTGGTTGACCCTTTTATCTTTTAGCAGGATGGTCCTTAACCTCCATGTGTTTGAGGTCCTTCCGAACTTCTTGTTGTGATTTAGTTCTAATTTCAAGGCATTATGGTCCGAGAATATGCAGGGGACAATCCCAATCTTTTGGTATCGGTTCAGACCCGATTTGTGACCCAATATGTGGTCTATTCTGGAGAAAGTTCCATGTGCGCTTGAGAAGAATGTGTATTCAGTTGAGTTTGGATGTAAAGTTCTGTAGATATCTGTGAAATCCATCTGGTCCAGTGTATCGTTTAAAGCTCTCGTTTCTTTGGAGATGTTTTGCTTAGAAGACCTATCGAGTATAGAAAGAGCTAGATTGAAGTCACCAAGTATAAGTGTATTATTATCTAAGTATTTCTTCACTTTGGTTAATAATTGATTTATATATTTGGCAGCTCCCACATTCGGAGCATATATATTGAGGATTGTTAAGTCCTCTTGTTGAATAGATCCTTTAAGTATGAGATAGTGTCCCTCTTCATCTCTCACTACAGTCTTTGGGGTAAATTTTAGTTTATCTGAGATAAGGATGGCTACCCCTGCTTTCTTTTGAGGACCATTCGAATGGTAAATGGTTCTCCAACCTTTTATTTTCAGGCTGTAGGTGTCCTTCTGTCTAAGATGAGTCTCTTGTAGACAGCAAATAGATGGGTCCTGCTTTTTTATCCAGTCTGAAACCCTGCGCCTTTTGATGGGGTCATTAAGCCCGTTCACATTCAGAGTTACTATTGAGAGATATGAGTTTAGTGTCATCATGATATCTATTCAGTCTTTGTTTTTGTGGACTGTTCCACTGAACTTCTTCTTAAAGGGGAATTTTAAGAGGCCCCCTTAAAATTTCTTGCAGAGCTGGTTTGGAGGTCACATATTCTTTTAGTTGCTGCCTGTCTTGGAAGCTCTTTATCTCTCCTTCCATTTTGAATGAGAGCCTTGCTGGATAAAGTATTCTTGGTTGCATGTTCTTCTCATTTAGGACCCTGAATATATCCTGCCAGCCCTTTCTGGCCTGCCAGGTCTCTGTGGAGAGGTCTGCTGTTACCCTAATACTCCTCCCCATAAAAGTCAGGGATTTCTTGTCTCTTGCTGCTTTAAGGATCTCCTCTTTATCTTTGGAATTTGCAAGCTTCACAATTAAATGTCGAGGTGTTGAACGGTTTTTATTGATTTTAGGGGGGGATCTCTCTATTTCCTGGATCTGAATGTCTGTTTCCCTTCCCAGATTAGGAAAGTTTTCAGCTAGAATTTGTTCAAATACATATTCTGGCCCTCTGTCCCTTTCGGCGCCCTCGGGAACCCCAATTAAACGTAGGTTTTTCTTCCTCAGGCTGTCGTTTATTTCCCTTAATCTATCTTCATGGTCTTTTAATTGTTTGTCTCTTTTTTCCTCAGTTTCCCTCTTTGCTATCAACTTGTCTTCTAGGTCACTCACTCGTTCTTCCACCTCGTTAACCCTCGTCGTTAGGACTTCTAGTTTGGATTGCATCTCATTCAATTGATTTTTAATTTCTGCCTGATTAGCTCTAAATTCTGCAGTCATGAAGTCTCTTGAGTCCTTTATACTTTTTTCTAGAGCCACCAGTAGCTGTATAATAGTGCTTCTGAATTGGTTTTCTGACATTGAATTGTAATCCAGATTTTGTAACTCTGTAGGAGAGAGGACTGTTTCTGATTCTTTCTTTTGAGGTGAGGTTTTCCTTCTAGTCATTTTGCTCAGTGCAGAGTGGCCAAAAGCAAGTTGTATTGGGAAAAAGAGAAAAAGAGAGGAAAGAAAGAAGGAAAGAAAAGAGAAAGAGAAAAAAAAGGGGAAGAAAAAGAAAAAAAAACGAAAAGAAAAAAAAAGAAGAAAAAGAGAAAGAAAAAGAAAGGATAAAAAAAGGGGGTGGGGGAAGGAAACAAATCAAAAAGCAAAACAAAACAAAAACAAATACAAAAACAAAAACAAACAAACAAAAAGAACCACCGGGGAGTGTCTTTCGATTCTGTGTTCTTTAAGAGCCTTGGCTTCTCCTGGAGGTTGTCAGTCTAGCTGGTGTTCTGGGGGAGGGGCCTGTTGTGCTGATTTTCAGGTGTTAGCAGTTGGGGGAGCTGCTGTGCCCCTGCCTGGTGCAGGGCTCAGTGGGGGTTGTTTACCCCGTGAGGTCGCAGGAGGAACAGCCCCCGTGGCGGGGCAGCTCTGGAAACCTGGATTCAGCTCCGGTAGGAACTCCGTCTGCAGGGCCTGGAGGCTCCGGGTGGGGCCGCTGATCTGCTCAGCTGGGGCAGGAGCGTCCTTGCTGTCCTGGGCCCTCCCGGCCTCTGCCTGTCCCGGGGGAGGCCGGATCCTGGGCTGTGTCCGGGCGCCCTGTGCTCCGGGGCCTGCGCTGGTGGATTCGCGCTCCCGGGCCGCGCAGCCCCCTCCGCGGAGCTGCCGCCCAAGCCCCTCCGAGCTGCTCCTGGAACCGCGCAGCCCCCTCTGCACGGAGCCTCTTCCTCTGCCCGAGCCCCTCCGAGCTGCTCCTGGGGCCGCGCAGCCCCCTCCGCGGAGCCGCCGCCCGAGCCCCTCCAGCTGCTCCGGGTCCCGCCGGGTCCCGCCAAGCGCGCTGCAGCCCTTAGGGAGGGAGCTCGGCGCACTCTCCTGGGCGCGCAGTTGCTGTTACTGTCCCCGGGAGCCCGAGGGCATCCTCGCCCTCCTGGGTCCTGCTCCACCTTCCCGCGAGCCCCTTTCCCCCGGGAAGGTCGGTGCAGCTCCTGCTCCTCCGGGACGGGGCTCTCCTGTCCTGGGGACACTCCCCCCGGCCTCAGCCAGGCTCCTCGCGGGGCCCCTCCCCCTTGGAGGCCTTTGTTCCTTTATTTCTTTTTCCCCGTCTTCCTACCTTGATAGATGCGCGAACTCTTCTCACTGTTGCATTCCAGCTGGTCTCTCTTTAAATCTCAGGCCGAATTCATAGATTTTCAGGATAATTTGAAGGTTTTCTAGGTAGTTTGGTGGAGACAGGTGATTTGGAGACCCTACTCTTCCGCCATCTTGCTCCTCCCCCCCGAGTTTCCTCTTTTGATGCAGTTGGGACACTAACTCCACACAAGCTCTTCCTGGAGCAGGACGCCGTACCCACCACTGGCCCACAACGCATACTCAGAGCCAGTGTCATTCCCTGGCACCATACAGGCATTTGTGACATGATGAGAGGCCGGCCTGGCTCTCATCAGACATGAAGGTGAAGGTGATGAAAGGTTATACTCTCATTATTGTGTGTGTGTGTGTGTGTGTGTGTGTGTGTGTGTGTGTGTGTGTGAATGACCTCTGAGTCCACTTCCCTACCATGTCATGCTGGGAGTCTCTCTGACTCCCAGGCTGTTATTAACATTTTTAATATGTATTTAATTATTCATGATAGACTTAGACAGAGAGAGAGACAGAGAGAGATGCAGAGACACAGGAGAAGGGAGAAGCAAGCTCCATGCCGGGAGCCCGACGTGGGACTCGATCCTGGGACTCCAGGATCGCGCCCTGGGCCAAAGGCAGGCGCTAAACTGCTGAGTCACCCAGGGATCCCCAACATTTTTGTATTATGTTTCTTTTCTCTTGTGTTGATTGGGGATTCCTCTATACCGAGATGTGCAAGACACCATGTTAGCTTGGTGTCCTGTGATACACAGTGAGTGCCATTAGGACTCATGAAAAGCTTCAGATGATTTGAAGGGAGTTATTTCTAATTGATTAATATTTCGGGTCAGGAAAAGTTAAGTACAAGTAAGTTCAAGACCTATCATTGAATTCTAAGTCTCTTAGAAAGAGACTGAATAGGTAAACACATAATCAAGTGTTGAGAGGGGCTCCCTGGGGGAAACTGCTCCTTGGAGAGGAATCCCAGACCCTGACAGGAAACCTGCCCAGAACCACCCTCTGCACCTGCTCCTGGGACTTCAAGATAGAAGTGGTGAGGAGTGCACACCCCCTGGTGGTCCTGATCCCCTTCTACAGGTAGGTTTGTATCTGGGCTCACAATGAGGTCCCCTCACTGTGTCTGCACAGTAATACACGGCCGTGTCCTCGACTCTCAGGCTGTTCATCTGCAGATGCACTGTGTTCTTGGCGTTGTCTCTGGAGATGGTGAATCGGCCCTTCACAGCGTCTACATGGTATGTGGTACTTCCACTACTGCTAATAGCTGCAACCCACTGCAGGCCCTTCCCTGGAGCCTGGCAGACCCAGCTCATGGCATAGCTAGTGAAGGTGAATCCAGAGGCCACACAGGAGAGTCTCAGGGACCCCCTGGCTTCACCAGATCTCCCCCAAGCTCCACTAGCTGCAATTCACCCTGGACACCTCCAGACACAAGACATCCTGGTCAGGAAACTGTCCCACATTCCCAGTTTCTCTCACTCATCTCCACTCACAGACTCAAGGTCTTTGGTTCTCTATGAATTACCTTTTAAAATAGTGACAAGGAAAACCCAGCCGAGCACAGACTCCATGCTGGTTTGTCTGCGCTGCGTCCTGATCACTGAATAGGGTCATCTGGGGATTCTGAGGCTGGGACTGCTCTCCTGGCCACAGGGTCAGGTCTGGTTTGGTTTAATCAGTGGAGGGAGGTCCCTCTTTGCATGTCCTCCAACTATATAACCAGCTCCAGACTTACATTCGTGTATTTAAAAGCCAGCACAAGTGTTGCACCACAATTCTATAGCAATTTGTGTAGATGGCCTTCTGACTATATGAAGTTCTAGGCACAGTTTTTCTTCAGTTTCTGCTTGTATTTCCAAAGACACACATAAATATAGGTCATTTTCTAGAGAAATTTCAATTTATTAGTAAAATTTAATCCTAAATATTTATTTTTGGTGCCAGTGTGAATCGGATTATTTTGTTATTTTGAATATATAATTTGTTGTTATTTTGTAGGAATATACCTTTATTTTATTTGCTGATTTTATATCCTGATTTTTTTTCTGAGTTCATGAGTTATTTCTTCCAGTTTTTATGTAAGGTTTTTTCTCATTGACTCTATTAAGATATTGTCATAGGAAAACTCATTATTTTCTTTCCAGGTTACCAAGTTTTCTTTTTTTTTTTAATTTTTATTTATTTACGATAGTCGCACAGAGAGAGAGAGAGGCAGAGACACAGGCAGAGGGAGAAGCAGGCTCCATGCACCGGGAGCCCGACGCGGGACTCAATCCAGGGTCTCCCGGATCACGCCCTGGGCCAAAGGCAGGCGCCAAACCGCTGCGCCCCCCAGGGATCCCTCTTTTTTTTTTTAAGTAGTTTTCTTGCTACGTTTTCTGGCAGGTCCTCCAGTCTGGGGCAGAAAGTATTTTCCTCTTGTCTTCGGGATGCATTCTCTGTTCAAATTGTGCAGTTGATATAAGGCAGACCTAGAGGAGACAATAAATTTCATTTTGCATGTGGATGACCTACCTAATATAAAGTGAAAGTCGACAACTCAACTCAGACAGGGTGTCTCTTCATGTCTTCTGCCCATTTCTGATTGTAGTTTTCACTTTGTGGTTGTTTAGTTTGGTAATTTATTTTTCGATTTTGGAAACCTACCATAATCTGGAGATATATTTGCAAATCTCCCATTTTTTTTATTCTTTTGGAAGATGTTATTTGTTCATTCATGAGAGACAGAGAGAGAGATGCAGAGACAGGCAAAGGGAGAAGTGGGCTCCCCACAGGTAGCCTGATGCTGGTCTCAATCCTAGAGCTCTAGGACTCCCTGTGCCAAAGGCAGATGCTGAAGCTAAACAGGCATCCCTATCTTTCCAATTTGTTAGGTTGCCTTTTAATTATGTTGAGTGTTTCCACAGCTGTATGACAGCTCCTTCCTTGGTGTAGTCCATAGAGTTCATTTTTACTTTTGTTTCCCTTACCTTTGGAGATGCGAGTACCAAGAACCTGTTTGTGGCCGAGGTCACAAAATCTCTTTGATTTTGATGGTTTCTTGCCTCACATTTACGTCTTTCATCTACTCTGAGTTTATCTTTGTGTGGAATGTAAGAATGGCCCAGGTTCATTCTTCTAATGGAGCTGTCCAATGTTCCCAACACCACTTGTTGAAGAGATTGTCTCTTTTCCAGTTGATAGTCTTTTGTACTTTGTTGAGGATAAGTTGACCATAGAACTGTGTGTCCATTTATGGGTTCTTTATTCTATTCCATTGACCATGTGCGTGTTTTAGTGCCACTATTATACTGTTTTGATGATCACAACTTTGAAATCCGGAATTGTGATGGCTTTTGCTTTTTTTTAAGTTTTTTTTAATTTACTCATGAGAGACACAGAGAGACAGAGAGAATGGCAGAGACACAGGCAGAGGGAGCAGCAGGCGCCATGCAGGGTGCCTAATATGGGACTCGTTCTCAGGTCTCAAGGATCACGCCCTGGACAAAAAGACAGTGCTAAAACGCTGAGCCACCCAGGCTGCCCTGATTTCTTTTTTGTTTCAACCTTCTTTTGCCTAGTCAGAATAATTTCTGTTTACTTACAAATTTTAGGCTTCTTCCATTCCCGAGAAAAATGTTGGTGGTGTTTTGATAGGGTTCATATTGAATGCATAGATTGCTGTTGGTGGCATAGACATTATATAAATATTTAATTTTCCAATCCATAAGAATAGACTGTATTCCATATATTTCTATCTTCTTTAATCTCTTTCATAAGTATTTTAGAATTTTTGACTATAGGTCCTTTCCTCTTTGGTTAGGATTATTCCTCATTATCTGAATTTTGTTTTGTTTTTCAAAATTTATTTCTTAATTATTTTTCATTGCAGTGTGCTATGCCAACATACAGTATAACACTCAGTGCTCATCAGGTCAAGTGACGCCTCATTGCCCGTCACCCAGTCACCCTTACCCCCGGCGACATCCCTTACCACTACCCCTTCCCAGAGTTGCTTCCCAGAGTTCCTTTCCCAGAGTTAGGAGTCTCTCATGTTCTGCCGACCTCTCTGGTATTTCCAACTCATTTTATCTCCTTTCCCCTTTACTCTTTTTCACTATTTTTTATATTCCCTAAATGAATGAGACCATATGTTTGTTCTTCTGTGACTGACTTACTTCACTCAGCATAATACCCTCCAGTTCCTTTCACGATGAAGCAAATGGTGGGTGTTCTTCATTTCTAATGGTTGAGTAATATTCCTTTGTATATATAGGCCATATCTTCATTATCCATTCATATTTTTTTTAATTTTTATTTATTTATGATAGTCACAGAGAGAGAGAGAGAGAGAGGCAGAGACACAGGCAGAGGGAGAAGCAGGCTCCAAGCACCGGGAGCCCTACGTGGGATTCAATCCCAAGTCTCCAGGATCGCGCCCTGGGCCAAAGGCAGGCGCCAAACCGCTGCGCCAACCAGGGATCCCGATTATCCATTCATATTTTACTGGACACCGAGGCTCCTTCCACACTTTGGCTACTATAGACCTTGTTGCTATAAACATTGGGGTGTAGGTGTCGTGGTCTTTCACTGTATCTGTATCTTTGTAGTAAATCCCAGTAGTGCAATTGTTGGTTCATAGGAAATCTCCAGGGGAAGTCGAGAGATTCATAGTATATACGACTAGACATTACATTAAAAATATTGAATTAGAACCAGACATCCAGGGAATCCCTGGGTGGCTCAGTGGTTTAGCTCCTGCCTTTGGCCCAGGGTGTGATCCTGGAGTCCCGGGATCGAGTCCCACATTGGGCTCCCGGCACGGAGTCTGCTTCTCTCTCTGTCTCTGCCTCCTCTCTCTCTCTCTCTGTCTATCATGAATGAATAAATAAATAAAATCTTAAAAAAAAAGAAACAGACATCCATTATTGGTGTCAGGTGGTGAAAATCAGGGGAACAGCACAAGGTAAACATGAATCTTTGAGCTCTGACCTATTCCTTATAGAGAAATAGTAGCTTCAGATGAATGTCAGTAGACACTTGTTTATGCTTTCTGAGTATCCAATAGCCCCTAGTATTAACAGGCCTTTCCATTAGTGCAGGAAGTCCCCAAACAGGGATGTCATGAGATGATGGGTCTGGACAGGCTGAAAGTGAGGTGCGGGCATAGTTGAATTAGGAAAGACAGCTGTGGTTTCAATTTCAACCCCCATGTTACCACAGTGGAGTCATGATGGTTTTGGTTAATTAATATCTGCTCCCAATTGCGGATAAAATGTATAAATCAAACATATTTAATCTCATTATCCCACATCCCAATGTTTATGAACTTTTGAGGTATAATTTCTCTCTTTCTAGCAACATTAGATGAAAATATCAAAATCATACAGACATTTTAAAAAAGATTTAACATGTATATTATGGTAGATTTTCTGTGAGTTCTTAAAAATGCCCATTCTTCTGTTGATGTGATGAACACTGGGTGATATGCTATATGTTGGCAATTTGATTCAAATAGAAAATATATAAAAATATATTTAAAAAATAGTGTCAAGGAAAACCCAGCTGAGCACAGACTCCATTTTTATGTTTTCTTTTGTCCTGATAACTGAATGGGTCACCTATTGTTCCTGGGACTGGGGATCCTCTCCCAGATGCAGGGTCAGGTCTGGACTATTTTATTCAATAGAAGGTTGACCTTATATACATGTCATCTCAGTATATACTCAGCTTGGGATCATTTCTGTCAAGCTGTTGTGACCAGATAAGATGTGGCTGCCTTTGTATGTTCATATTTATTTGTAAAAACTGTTTTTTTATTATGTAATATTCCAGACTTCAAACTTTGTGTCCACATGGTACTTTGTAATTGTCTTTGTATATAACTCTTGGTTTGTAGGTGTCATGTTTCCCCATACAGTGATGTGAAAGTACCCATTAAATTGTAGAGGGTTTCTAAGTGTCCTTGTGCACATTTTCAGGTGAGTCTAACCCCAGATTCTTGGCCTGTGCTCCTTTCCACAGGACTTACTGCCCCTCTGAAACACCTGAATGACAGAGTGGCAGGGTTCCTTAGAATACTGGACCCCACATGTATTAGGGATCCCATAATTTAGCAAAATTTAGAATTTAGCTGAATTTCAGAGGGTTTCAGGTAATGCGGTTCTATTTGTAAATTTCTAATAACTCAGTCACTGTGTTCCACCGCAGTTAACTCTGTGATCTTCTGTATTCGATTTGATGAGATTACCCGATGCAGAATGAGAACATTCAAGGAGAGTTTGGGATATAATAAACTGGTCTCAGGAGGAATATTTACCATTGTATAGCCTATATTTCTATTTTTCTTATCCCTCCTAAACTAACAGTGTAGTGCTGCCTTTCCACTATAAGTTTTTCATGATTTTTTTTATATTCATCTAAGAGAAGAAAAATATCTACCATGAAGTCTTCTATGGATTTTTCAGTATTTTTCATAACAAATGCAGCAGGAAATTTCAGTTTCAATTCAATTTCAATTTGTGCATCTGATCAACCGTAATTTTGGTTTTCTTAGATGAGTCCCCTTGATCCTGCGGGCTACATACAGGACTTCTGTTCTGTCCTAAAATCTAGCTCATTCCATCTTTGCTTTTTAAAAATATTTTATCTATTTAATCATGAGAGACAGAGAGAGAGAGAGAGAGAGAGAGAGAGAGAGAGAGAGAGATGCATGGACACAGGCAGAGAAAGAAGCAGGGTCCATGCATGGAGCCTGAGGTGGGACTCGATCCCTGATCTCCTGGATCAAGCACTGGGCTGAAGTTGGCGCTAAACCGCTGAGCCACGCGGGTACCCCCATTTCCATCTTTGAATGGATCATATGGATCAGGAAGACTGCAAGCAGATCGCACTACCCAAATTGCACCTCTGTCACCTACACAGAGAAATGGAGTACTGCCAATAATATTCTTGCAATTCTAGTCCTTTGGGAGCATCTGTGTCTTCTTGGAAGTCCCAATCTCACTGCTAGGAGGTGCACGGCTTTTTTTAAAATAGTAAATTTATTTTTTATTTGTGTTCAATTTGCCAACATATACAAAACAACACCCAGTGCTCATCCCGTCAAGTTCCCCCCTCAACTGCCTGTCACCCATTCACCCCCACCCCCTGCCCTCCTCCCCTTCCACCACCCCTAGGTCATTTCCCAGAGTTAAGAATCTTTATGTTCTGTCTCCCTTTCTGATATTTCCCACACATTTGTTCTCCCATCCCCTCTATTCCCTTTCACTATTATTTATATTCCCCAACTGAATGAGAACATATAATGTTTGTCCTTCACCGATTGACTTATTTCACTCAGCATAATATCCTCCAGTTCCATCCATGTCAAAGAAAATGGTGGGTATTTGTCATTTCTAATGGCTGAGTAATATTCCATTGTATACATAAACCACATCTTCTTTATCCATTCATCTTTTGAAGGACACCGAGGCTCCTTCCATGGATTGGCCTTTGTGGACATTGCTGCTATAAACTTCGGGGTGCAGGTTCCCCGGCGTTTCATTGCATCTGAATCTTTGCGATAAATCCCCAGAAGTACAATTGCTGGGTCGTAGGGCAGGTCTATTTTTAAATCTTTTAGGAACCTCCACAAAGTTTTCTAGAGTGGCTGCACCAGTTCACATCCTCGCCAACAGTGTAAGAGGGTTCCCTTTCTCCGCATTCTCTCCAACATTTGTGGTGTCCTGCCTTGTTAATGTTCCCCATTCTCACTGGTGTGAGGCGATATGTCAGTGTGGTTTTGATTTGTATTTCCCTGATGGCAAGTGATGCAGAGCATTTTCTCATGTGCATGTTGGCCATGACTATGTCTTCCTCTGTGATATTTCTGTTCATATCTCTTGCCCATTTCATGATTGGATTGTTTGTTTCTTTGGTGTTGAGTTTAAGAAGTTCTTTATAGATCTTGGAAACTAGCTCTTTATCTGATACGTCATTTGCAAATATCTTCTCCCATTCTGTAGGTTGTCTTTGAGTTTTGTTGACTATAAACTTTGCTGTGCAAAAAATTCTTATCTTGATGAAGTCCCAATAGTTCATTATTACTTTTGTTTCTTTTTCCTTCATGGATGTGTCTTGCAAGAAGTTACTGTGGCTGAGTTCAAAAAGGGTTTTGCCTGTATTCTCCTCTAGGATTTTGATGGAATCTTGTCTCACATTTAGATCTTTCATCCATTTTGAGTTTATCTTTCTGTATGGTGAAAGAGAGTGGTCTAGTTTCATTCTTCTGCATGTGGATGACCAACTTTCCCAGCACCATTTATTGAAGAGACTTTCCTCAGTGGATAGTCTTTCCTCCTTTGTCAAATATTAGTTGACCATAAAGTTGAGGGTCCAATTCTGGATTCTCTATTCTGTTCCATTGATCTATGTGTCTGTTTTTGTGCCAGTACCACACTGTCTTGATGACCACAGCTTTGTAGTACAACCTGAAATCTGGCATTGTGATGCCCCCAGATATGGTTTTCTTTTTTAAAATTCCCTTGGCTATTCACGGTCTTTTCTGATTCCACACAAATCTTAAAATAATTTGTTCTAACTCTCTAAAGAAAGTCCATGGCATTTTGATAGGGATTACATTAAACGTGTAAATTGCCCTGGGTAATATTGACATTTTCACAATATTAATTCTGCCAATCCATGAGCATGAAATATTTTTTCATTTCTTTGTGTCTTCCTCAATTTCTTTCAGAAGTGAACGGTTTTTATTCATTTTAGAGGGGGAATTCTCTATTTCCTGGATCTGAATGCCTGTTTCCCTTCCCAGCTTAGGAAAGTTTTAAGCTAGGATTTGTTGAAATACATATTCTGGACCTCTGTCCCTTTTGGTGCCCTTGGGAACCCAAATTAAACATAGGTTTTTCTTTCTCAGGCTGTCACTTTTTCCCTTAATCTATCCTCATGGGCTTTTTAAAATTATTTATTTATTTATGATAGTCACACAGGAAGTGATAGAGGGAGTGACAGAGAGAGAGAGAGGCAGAGACATAGGCAGAGTGAGAAGCAGGCTCCCTGCACCAGGAGCCGGACATGGGATTTGATCCTGCATTTCCAGGATTGCACCCTGGGCCAAAGACAGGTGCCAAACCACTGCGCCACCCAGGGATCCCCTATCCTCTTGGTCTTTTAATTGTTTGTCTCTTTTTTCCCCAGTTTCCTCTTTGCCATCAACTTGTCTTCTATGTCACTCACTCATTCTTCCACCTCATTAACCCTCATCGTTAGGACTTCTAGATTGGATTGCATCTCATTCAATTCATTTTTAATTTCTGCCTGATTAGATCTAACTTCTGCAGTCATGAAGTCTCTTGAGTCCTTTGCTTTTTTCTAGAGTGAAGAGTAGCTTTACAATAGTGCTTCTGAATTGGCTTTCTGACATTGAATTGTAATCCAGATTTTGTAACTCTGTGGGAGAGAGGACTGTTTCTTTCTTTTGAGGTGAGGTTTTCCCTCTAGTCATTTTGCTCAGTGCAGAGTTGCCAAAAACATGTTGTATTGGGAAAAGGAGAAAAAGGGATCCCTGGGTGGCGCAGTGGTTTAGCGTCTGCCTTTGGCCCAGGGCGCGATCCTGGAGACCCAGGATCGAATCCCACGTCGGGCTCCCAGTGCATGGAGCCTGCTTCTCCCTCTGCCTGTGTCTCTGCCTCTCTCTCTCACTGTCTGCCTATCATAAATAAATAATAATAAAAAAAAAATTTTAAAAAAAGGAAAAGGAGAAAAAGAGAGGAGAGAAAGAAGGAAATAAAAGAGAAACAGAAAAATGCAAAAAGGAGAAAAAGAAGGAAAAGAGAAATAAAAAGAAGTCAGGATGAAAAGAGTGGGGGAAGAAAACAGAAATCAAAAAGCAAAAAAAAGAAAACCAACAACATGGGGGAGTATCTTCTGATTCTGTATAATTTAAGTCCCTTGACTTCCGTAGAACTGGTCCATCTAGCTGGTCTTCTGGGGGAGGGGCCTGTTGTGCTGATTTTTAGGTGTTAGCACTTGGGGGAGGTTCTCTGCTCCCTGCCTGGTGCAGGGCTCAGTGGGGGTTGTTTACCCCATGAGGCCCCAGGAGGAACAACCGCAGTGGCAGGGCCAGCTCTCGAGCCCTGGATTCTGCTCCCTCAGTAACTACAGATCTCTCAGTCTGCCGGGGCCTGGATGCACCGGAGGCGGGGCCACTGATCTGCTCAGCTCTGGGCAGGAGTGTCCTTGCTGTCCTGGGCCCTCCTGGCCTCTGCCTGTCCTGGGGGGAGGCCGGATCCTGCGCTGTGTCCCTGGCATACTTGGGGACCCTACTCTTCTGCCATCTTGCCCCCTCTTCCTGCCTCTCATAATTTTATGGTCACTATCATTTGATTTCCTTTTCCGTATGAATATGGAATTTTCTATTATGTAAGAAAACAATTGGTGTTTTTGTGAATTTAATCAAACAATTGGTATTTTGATTAATTTAATCGACATTGAAATTCTTAGAAGAAAAATAGAATCTATACAAATAAAAATATTCCTAGATATTTAAATAAGTATGAAAAATAAAAATGAAATTTAAAAGTCATAGGCACTCTAGGAAAATAGATAGGCCTTAAAAAATATAATCAGTCAGAATAATACCTTCCAGTTCCATCCACGTTGAAGCAAATGGTTTCTCATTCATTTGGGGAATATAAATAACAGTGAAAGGGAATATAAGGGAAGGGAGAAGAAACGTGTGAGGGAAATATCAGAAAGGGAGACAGAACATAAAGAATCCTAACTCTGGGAAATGAACTAGGGGTGGTAGAAGGGGAGGAGGGCTAGGGGTGGGGGTGTGTGGGTGACGGGCACTGAGGGGGACACTTGACGGGATGAACACTGGGTGTTATTCTGTATGTTGGTAATTTGAACACTAATAAAGATTATTTTATTTAAAAAAATATATAATCAGATTTCAAAGAGAAAAATTGACCAACACCAGTGACTCTCAGTGTACATTGAAAGATGAATGGATAAAGAAGATGTGGTCTCTGTATACAGTGGAATAATACTCAGCCATTAGAAACGACAAATATCCACCATTTGCTTCGATGTGGAGGGACCTGGAGGACATCGTGCTGAGTGAAAAACATCAATCAGAAAAGGATAAACATTATATGGTCTTATTCTTTTGGGGAATATAAAAATTAGTGAAATGGAACAAAGGGATAGGAGAGAAAATGAGGGAAAGTATCAGTGAGGGTGACAAAATATGAGAGACACCTAACTCTGGGAAGTGAACAAGGGGTAGTGGAAGGGGAGGCAGGCAGAGGGTAGGGGTGACTGGGTGATGGGCACTGAGGAGGGCACTTGACAGGATGAGCACTGGGTGCTACAGTATATGTTGGCAAATTGAACTCCAATAAAAAAGTAAAAATAAAACAAAATAAAAGGAACATAAATAAAATGCAAAGATTCTAATAGAGAAATAATTGGAACATAGGCAAATTACATTACTAGTATTATGAATACACTAAAATTGTTTCAAGAAGAAATAAAAAATGAACAATACAGATCAAATACAAAGACTAAAATCATTATCTAAAAACCTCTGCCTACAAAAGGACAATGAATGATTTAAGAAGAATAAAGCAAAAAAAAAAAAGAGTCTAAAATCAGATGGCTTTATCTATGAATTTTACCAAGTATTTTAAGAACTATGGTAAAACTTTTCAATCTCTTCCAATACAGAATGAGAATGGAAATTGCCCAAATTGATTTAAGGAGGGCAGAACGACTCTGACAGGAAACTCATGCAGCGGAATCCACAAGAAGGGACACATGGACAATACGTCAGATACACATAAATGCAAAAATGCTGGCATTCTGAATCCAACAGGACATGGACGGATCGCACAGGACGACCTAGAGTAAATCATGCCTGGGATGCAAGGATTCTTGAACACACCCAGATCATAAATGGGGCCCCTGTATTAACAGAGTGAAGGATTGGATGTACATGATTCTTTCCTATGATTCCTAAAACCGCTTGAAAATGCCTAACATGCTTTGATCTTCAAAATATCTTAAGAGTCGAGGCACAAGAGCTTCCCTCCATGAATTAGTCACATTTTATGAAAATCCCACAATGACCACTGCATTCAAAAGTGAAAACCTGAAGCCCTTCTGTCAAGTCAGGACCCTCACAGGGGGTCATTCCCACCATGAGTATTCAACATGTTATACTGAAGGAATAAACTGTGCCACCCCATATGTCAGCTGGCTCCCTGGATTATTGTGAATAAATCACATGAGAATCATCCAGTGGACAGAGGCTGTGAACCTCCAGTGTCACCGTAATGGAAGGAAATAAATCTCCCGTGGGAAAATTTCGTTCTACATACTGGGAGGGGTGAACCATCCTCTTCACTAGAACCATCTGTGGGACCCAGAAGGCTGCGGATTCCTCACTAATTCAATGACCCAAACCCAATATCCTAGCCTTATATCTCAACAAACCCAACGTCCTGTTGTTAAAAAGCACAAGGGCTACCTACTTTGGTCATTGAGTTTTATGTTCTAGGGAGCTCATGCACATGCAACATGAAATACATCTCCACTTAGGTCTGTCATACATATACACCATAATTAGTCCATACAAATAATCATATAGAAGAGAAGGAAACCCTTACTGGGCAATGACTGGAATTCCATTCCAGGAAATGTAGGAAACATAGAACAAAAGATAATTAAATCAACAGAATCAGGAAAAAAAACTTTGTATCCATATGATATGATCTGTTGCAAGGTCAAACCCAACAAGCTACAAAACCAAATCCTTAAAGAACAATTTCAGGAAATCTATAGGAAGCAAAATAAACATGCTAAATATATCTAGGTTTCCGCACACTAACACAAATATTCATATTTAAAGGTATTATTTAACTATTAATGAAAGACACACAGAGAGAGGCAGAGACACAGGCAGAGGGAGAAGCAAGCTCCATGCAGGGAGTCCAATGTGGAACTGGATCTCTGGACTCCAGGATCACTCCCAGAAGAGAAGGCAGACTTCAACCGCTGAGCCACCCCAGCATCCCTAACAATACAGTATTTAAAAGGTAATAAATAAACATTATTACATTGACACCAGTGTTAAGAATATATGTAGGATTAAGTATTCTGAAAAAGGTAAAATACTGTACACTAAAAGAACCTATATTGATGACAGATTTTTAAAAACTCAAAAAAAAATGCAAAGGTAATTTTTTCATAGATTTGAACACTTCATAATGTCAGAAGTCATTACACACAGTGGTCTACAGATGTAAAGCAATCCTTGTTAATAGTTGTAAAGAATCAAATCTAGGTCTGGTGCTGGTTTTATACTCAAAGGACATCCAAATAGGACCGTCCCTTCACTGACTAAACCAGCGGAACACGACCCTGCAGCTGGGAGAGTAGCCCCAGGCCCAGGATCCACAGGTGACCCCTGGTCACGTGGTAGGTTATCCATCTTTAATTTCAGGAGAAACAAAAAAATGATTTTCCAGGGCTTTTGTTTCATTTTTCATTCCTACTTGCAGGGTTGACACCGAGGTGTCCTATATGCTCCACAGGATGGTCTGGTCAGTGCTTCTTTCATACCTGAGCCCTTGTAGTGAGTGTATAAGGCATCTCATTGTGGTTGATGTGAATTTCCCTGACAGACCCCAGTGGGAGGTGCTCTCCCCTGGGCTTACTTCATGTGTCGGTACCCTCCTGTGTAACATGTCCACACAAGGCTCTGCCTGTTTTATACATGAATGTTGGCTTATCCTGTCAAGTTCCCCCCTCACTGATTTTATATTTGGTTTTATATATACTAATAGTGAGTCTTTATTTCAATGGTCCTGTTTTCCTTTGAATATTCTTTTATTTTTTAAGTTTTCATTTGTTTTATTTGTTCATGAGAGACATACACACAGAGAGAGTCAGAGACATTGGCAGAGGGAGAAGCAGGCTAAATGCAGGAATCCCAAGGTAGGTCTCGACCCCTATAGTCTGGGATTATGCCCTGAGCCAAAGGCAGGCGCACAACTACTAAGTCACCCAAGTATCTCAGGATTCTTTTCCTTTTACTGATTTTATTTATTTATTCATGGGAGATGCAAAGATGCTACAACAAAGAGGGAGAAGCAGGCTCCTTTCAGGAGTCTGATATGAGACACTATCACCAGATTGGGAACAGGACCTGAGTTGAAGGCATGTGCTTAACTGCTGGGCCACCCAGGCATCCCAGTACTTTTGTATTCTTATAGTAAATGCCCAGTAGTGCAGTTGCTGGATCATAGGGTAGGTTTACTATTACCTATCTGATGTCGCAACATATGTTTTCCCAGAGCAGCTGCAAACTTGTCCACCCACATCTCCTGACCAGAGATTTCTGCAGAGCCTCAGTTCTAGTGGAGGTGGTATCAGGGCTCATTTAACAAGCAGAGCAAAGCACACCCAGTTAAAACTCACCACATTCTGGCCACGGACCACATACAGCCCATTGAAGGCAAGGAATGCCTGTGTAGACGCCTGGCCTGAAGGAAATGGCAGCCAAAACAGGACAGCACAGTGGCCGCAGCCCACACCACAGACACTCTCTGAAGACCCAGAACCAGCATCCTATATGACGTCTTTGTCATAAAGCTGTTATTCTGGAGCAGAAGCTAGAATGGGTATTTGTACACACAGAGGAAGATACAGACCTAGAGAAAATGTCAAGGTTAAGGAATTCAATTCCACTTTTCTGCTCTGGTCCACCTCAATTTGGTTTCTCATGTCAGTCCCTTTGACCCTGCCAAATGAGACAGGACTTCTCTTCTGCCTCCAGACCCAGCAGCTTCCATCCCTGAGGGCATCACATGCATAAGGGGGACTTCCAACTGCCCACACCATCCAACGTGCTACTACAGCAATGGCATGAAGACACAGAGTTGTGATAATAATATTCCCGCAATCCTTGTCCTTGTGGAGGATGTCCAACCTCCTGCCCGAAGCCCGTGTCACATGTTGAGAGGTGCTTTCCTCTCTATGTCACTCACTAGGGAGAATATGTGCATGGACCACATATGTCACCATTTCTTACTTCAAAATAAAATAAAAATTGTACAACATACATTCAAACACAAAATGAATCCACAAGACTGAGCTAAGAGATGGGAGGGAAATAAATTTAGGTGATTTTGACATAAAATTCCAGAGTCCCCTCTTGATCTTCAGCATATAAAGCAGAGGGATTTCCACACACGGTCTTTGCTATAACAGCATTGGGAGGGAGGAGATCTTAACTCCTGGATCAGGAGTCTCTGAGATTGTCTCATTCCTGGAACATGATAGATAGTTCTTGACTCATTGTGATCAACCATGAAATCACTCAGAGGTCTGAGAGAACAAACACTGCAAGTCTACAGGTGGAAAATCAACCTCCTTTTGAACGTAAGAGGTGTGGCTGTTGTCATGGGGAGATATAGCTGTGGCGAAGAGGGCAAGAAGGAGGCTGATCCAGAATATTCTATAAAGTATCATGAGCAACAGACAGGAAAATCTGAAATTTAGATGTCTGCTTCCATGGGGCATGTGCTGGCTTAAAGCTCCTCAGGTGGTAAAGAGGGAGGAATCCCAGGATACTAATGGTTCTCAAAACCCCAGCATTGTAGGAAGAATGTGTGGCACCAACACGATGCACAGCTACTAAGCACAGGAGCATGGAGGGTGGCTGAGGACAGTGAGTCCAGGTGTCGGTTTCCTACTCTGTTTTGTCATAACCTGAGTCTTTTCGTGGTACCAGGCTGTAAAGGACAAATCAGAGGAGAGACCCTGTTTTAGTGTGTCTGGGTGATGTCACCGCAATCCCAGGGTGGGTGGATTAAAAAGGCAACACTCATTATCCCTGCTCTGGAGTCTGGTACGTCTGAGGTCCAGGTGCAGGCAGATGTGGTGTCTGGAGAGTGCCCACATCCTAGCCGGTACCTTCCTTTTTACCTCACATGGGGCCTGGAGGCAAAGAGCTTCCCAAGGCCTGGCATTTAAGTTTCGTGATCCCATCATGAGGATGGATCTCCCGACCTAAGTGCTGTCCTCAGGCCCCACTTCCCCTCCCATCACACGGATGTTATTTTTCAACATGAGGATGGTAGAGGTCACACACAGTGAGTTGATATCAGCATTGATGCAGGGGGGACACTGACTCCACACAAGCCCCTCCTCAAGCAGTATCCCATCTTCACCACAGACCCACAACACAAACCCTGAGCCTGTGTCCTTCCCTGGTTCCATCCAAGCATTTATGACTTGCTAAGAGGCTGTGCTGCTGTCAACAGACACGATTGTGAAGGTGATAAAGTTTAATAATCTTGTCTCTGTATGTGTGTTTATGATCCTGAGTCAGCACAAATACACAACATCCTGCTGGGCACCCCTGTTCCTTCTCAGGTTGTTACTAACATCGCTGCAGGGAGGCTAGTTCAAGACAGTTACCACAACAGGGATCTGTCTTCTCTTGCTTGAGATGGTTGATGCTTCTGTGGCCTCTTATCCTGTATGTACTTTATGCTGCTTCCAAGAAGCTTGCTCCTTGAGGTGAATGTACCTGTGATGCACAAGTGCAGATGTGGCTCCAGTAAATGCTTAGTTCATGTAACTGGAGAGATTGCAATTTTTTTTTGCATGTAGGGATAGTAATCAACAAGTGTCAGCAACTTTGTCCTTTGTACGTGTTGTGTTTTTTATATAAAATAATATTTCTAATTCAGAGACTCAATAGATAAGACCAGGATAATGTGTCCATATGACTCCTTGGGGCATACTGCTCAAAGGAGAGAAAGCGCAGACCCTGACAGGAAACCAGCCCGTAACCTCCATCTGCACCTGCTCCTGGCCCTTCAAGTGACAACTAGTAAGGAGTGTGCACCTCCTAGTGGTCCCGATCCCCTTCTACTGGGAGGTTTGTGTCTGAGCTCACATTGTGGTCCCCTCACGGTGTGTGCACTGTAATACACAGCCGTGTCCTCAGCTCTCAGGCTGTTCATCTGCAGATATAGTGTGTTCTTGGCATTGTCTCTGGTGATGGTGAATCGGCCCTTCACAGCATCTGCGTGGTATGTGGTACTTCCATCTTTGTCAATTACTGAGACCCACTGCAGCCCTTTCCCTGGAGCCTGGCGGACCCAGCTTATCCAGTAACTCCTGAAAGTGAATGCAGAGGCTACACAGGAGAGTCTCAGGGACCCCCCAGGCTTCACCAGGTCTCTCCCAGACTCCACCAGCTGCACCTCACCCTGGACACCACCTGCAGACACAAGACGTCCTGGTCAGGAAAATGTCCCCCATCCCCTGTTTCTCTCACTCACTTCCACTCACAGAGTCAAGGTCTCTTGTTCTCCATGAATCACCTTTTAAAATAGCAACATGGAAAACCCAATGGAGCACAGACTCCATGGTGAGTTGTGTGTGTTCTGTCCTGATCCCTGAATGGGGTCCCCTGGGGATGCTGGGATCTGGGCTCCTCTCCCATTGCAGTTTTGGGAATGGGCTAGTTTAATAGGTGGAGGGAAGGCCCTATTTGCATGTCCTCTGAGTATATAGTTAGCTCCAGACTTAGATTAGATTCTTTACAAGTTTCATAAACATGATTGCATTACATTTGAGGTCAAATTTCTGTAATGTCATGTAACGATATGAAGTGTTCTAACATGTGGACAGAATTAGCTTTGCATCTCTCAATGTCTTATTAAAACCCATTCATCAATTTAGGTAATTTTTAGTATATGGCATGTTACCACCTATGGATATTTAATACTATTTTATTTTTTTGCCAGTGTGAAAGGAATATTTTCCTTTCCTTTCCTTTCCCTATAATTTTCTTTTCTTTTTTTCTTTTTTATTATAAATTTATTTTTTATTGGTGTTCAATTTGTCAACATATAAAATAAACCCAGTGCTCATCCCGTCAAGTGCCGACCTCAGTGCCTGTCACCCAGTCACCCCCACCCCCCGCCCACCTCCCTTACCACCACCCCTTGTTTGTTTCCCAGAGTTTGGAGTCTTTCATGTTCTGTCTCCCTTTCTGATTCTTTTAGATAATTTGTTGTTAGTGTGTGGAAACATAACTTTATTTCACATGATTTTATACCCAGAAGGTTCCCTGAAATAATGAATTTTAACAGTTTGTGGAGTTTAAAGGGTTTGCCTCTCTAGCAGATCATGTCATGTGGAAAAAGAATTTTTTTCCTGTCTAAGGATTTATATATAATTTATTTTATTATTTCCGAATTTATTGGTTTGATCTTCCAGTCATTTGAGCAGAAAGATTTTTCTTCGTTTCTTCTAGGTTCTTTGGTCTAATTACTCGGTAGACAGAAAACTGATCTATGGTGAAATGTATTTCATTTTGCAAGTGCATGAGCTCCCAAGAATACCACACCCAGACAGTGACCAAATTATGTAGCCCTTGTGTCACTTCAACAACAAAACATTGGGTTTGTGTAAATATAAAGTCAGGATATTGGCTTGAGTCAGTGAATTAGTGAGGGACTGACAAGGGTTATTTGACTTCCAGGTCCTAAGGTCCTTATTCTGGTGCTAAGGATGATTCTGCCTTCCAGGTATAGGGATTGGAAAATGCCCATGTAGATTTATTTCTTGCCATCAAGCGGACATAGGAGTCTCAGCCTGTCTCTCCACTGGTTGATTCCCAAGTGACTTTAGTTCACAACAACCCAGGGGACCAGCTGATATATTTGGGTGTCACAGTTTCTTCTCCTTCATGGTACAAAGATGAATACTCATGGTTGGAATAAGCATCCTTGTGTGGCTCTTGACTTGACAGGAAGGCTTCAGCATTTCACTGTTGAATATGGTGTTGGATGTGGGTTTTTCCATAAATTACCAGTATTTCATGGAGGCAATTTCTTCTGTTCCTTGACAGATAAGATTTTTTTGAAGATAAACGTGTGTTGGAATTTGTCAAATCATTTTAGGCATCAAAGGAAATTATCATGTTATCTAATCTTTCACTCTATTAATACAGGGGGTCCCATTTATGGTTTGGGCATGTTGAAGGTTCCTTGCATCCCAGAGATGATTTCCTCCAGGTCATCCCGTATTATCCATTCCACGTGCTGTTGGATTTGAATGCTAGGATTTTTGCATTTATGTTCATCTGAAAAATTGGCCTGTAGTTTCCTTTCTCATAGAGTCCTTGCCTGACTTTAGTGTCAGGGTCATGCTGGCCTCCTACCAAGATTTGGGCATGTACCTTTCTCATTAGATTTGGAAGAGATCGAGATGTTTCAGCATTAATTCTTCTTTAAATAATTGGAAAAATTAATAGATCAAGCCATTTGATCTTAGACTTTTTTTCCTTTGTTCTGTTATTTTGGTTTCTTGTCTCTTTTGAGTCAAAAGTTTTTAGATTATGGGTTCACTCTTCTTATTTGTTGTATTTTATTCATTTTTTATTTTTTCATGAAACTATCTTAGTTGATTGGTGATTCTAGATGTTTTGCAATTTGCCTTAGTTATTCAAATTTTGCTCTATAATCATCCTAATATTTTATTCATGGTTCTTTTCATGATTTCGGTGCCAGTAGTATCTTGTATTTAATCTGATAGTATTTATTACAAGCTTATCAGTTTTCCTAGACTATCTATAAATTTTAAATTTTACTTACCTTTCCCATATAAATAATTCAAACTCCTGTCTTTGTTGTATTTGTTTAGTACCTTTTTTTTGCTGTTTTAATAATTTTAAAGTTAATTAAATTAATCAAAGCACCAGTTTTTCCATAACAGAAAGATATGTATATTCATATGGAAACACAAATCACATGATAGTAATCATACAATTATGGGAAGGAAGACCAATCTTCAAGCATGACATTTTCCTCTATATAAATATACTATAGAGCAGAATTAGTACATCATTGTGTGGCTGGCCTAACATCAAATTTGTAGACAGTGAAGCACATGATGAGATCTGAAGTAAATGTGTCCATATACAGTCAGCAAATATTCCACAGGTTATCTAAGAGTACACAATGGAGAAAGGGCTGTCACTATGGCAAATGGTGTTGGACAGCCACATGCAAAATAATAACACTTGGTCCTTATTTTATATCATCCAGATAGATGGACAAAAATCTATCTAAATCTAAATCTAAAATGGAAATGGAAAAATGGATTAAAGATCAGGATCCATGGGTGGTTCAGAGGTTTGGTGCCTACCTTCAGCCCAGGGCGTGATCCTGGAGTCCCAGGATCAACTCCCATATCAGGCTCCCTGTATGGAGCCTGCTTCTCCCTCTGCCTGTGTTTCTGCCAATCTCTCTCTCTCTCTCTCTCTGTATGTGTTTGTGTTTGTGTGTCTCTCATGAATAAATAAATAAACTCTTTAAAAGTGGATTAAAGCTTTAAATAGAAGCCCCAACACTAAAAGATGTAGATTGAAAAATAAAAAGGGGAAAACGTCATGACATGTGCTTGGCTCTGATTTCTTTGTTATAAAAGCAACATCAGAGGCAAAAAAGCAAGGAGACGAGTAGGGCTATATTGAAGGCAAAACTGTTAGGATGAATAATAACAGAGCAAGAAGGTAGATTATGAATTGGGAGTCGGTGTGTTCAACTCTATACTGAAAAGGGGTTAGTATCCAAAATACAAAAGGGACTATTAACCACAATAGAAAATGTGTCATCGAAAATAATAAGAGTAAAGACCTTCAGATGGACTTCTATATTATTTATTAGGGGTCTTTCTCTTTTTCTAGGATAAATCTAGGTAGAGGATTCTCTTTTTCTATATACTTTTTAGTGGGGTTTGATTTACAAATATATAGTATAACTCTGAGTGCTTATTCTGTCAAATGTCCCCCTCAGTGCCCAGTCACCTCCAACCCCATGCCGATCTCCTCTTCCACCACCCCTAGTTCGTTTCCCAGATTTAGGAGTCTTTCATTTTCCGGCTCCCTTTCTGATATTTCCCACGCTTTTTTTCTCCTTTCCCCTTTATTCCCTTTCAATATTTTTATATTCCCCAAATGAATGAGACCATATAATGTTTGTCCTTCTCCAATTGACTTATTTCACTCAGCATAATACACTCCAGATCCATCCACGTGGAAGCAAATGGTGGGGATTTGTCGTTTCTAATGGCTGAGTAATATTCCATAGTATACATAAGCCACAGTTTCTTTGTCCATTCACCTTTTAATGGACACCGAAGCTCCTTCCGAGCTTAGCTATTTTTCTTGGCTTTTTTTTAATTTTAATAAAATAATTTTTATTGGTGTTCAATTTACCAACATACAGAATAACACCCAGTGCTCATCCCGTCAAGTGTCCCCCTCAGTGCCGTCACCCACTCACCCCTACCCCCTGTCCTCCTCCCCATCCACCACCCCTAGTTCGTTTCCCAGAGTTAGGAGTCTTTATGTTCTGTCTCCCTTTCTGATATTTCCCACACACTTCTTCTCCCTTCCCTTTTATTCCCTTTCACTATTATTTATATTCCCCAAATGAATGAGATCATACAATGTTTGTCCTTCTTCGATTGTCTTACTTCACTCAGCATAATACTCTCCAGTTCCATCCACGTTGAAGCAAATGGTGGGTATTCTTCTGCATGTGGATGTCCAATTTTCACAGCACCATTTATTGGAGAGACTGTCTTTCTTCCAAATGATAGTCTTTCCTCCTTTATTGAATATTAGTTGACAATAAAGTTAGGGTCCACTTCTGGGTTCTTTATTCTGTTCCATTGTTTTATGTGTCTGTTTTTGTGCCAGTATCACACTGTCTTGATGACCACCGCTTTGTAGTACAACCTGAAATCTGGCATTGTGATGCCCCCAGATGGGGTTTTCTTTTTTAAAATTCCCCTGGCTATTCGGGGTCTTTTCTGATATCACACAAATCTTAAAACAATTTGTTCTAACTCTCTGAAGAAAGTCCATGGTATTTTGATAGGTATTGCATTAAAAGTGTACATTGCTCTCGGTATCATTGACATTTTCACAATATTAATTCTACCAATCCGGGATCCCTGGGTGGTGCAGCTGTTTGGCGCCTGCCTTTGGCCCAGGGCGCGATCCTGGAGACCCAGGATCGAATCCCACGTCGGGCCCCCGGTGCATGGAGCCTGCTTCTCCCTCTGCCTGTGTCTCTGCCTCTCTCCTCTCTCTTGGTGACTATCATAAATAAATAAAAATTAAAAAGAAAAAGTATTATAATTCTACCAATCCATGAACATGGAATATTTTTCCATCTCTTTGTGTCTTCCTCAATTTCTTTCAGAAGTGTTCTATAGTTTTGAGGGTATAGATCCTTTACATCTTTGGTTAGGTTTATTCCTAGGCATCTTATGCTTTGGGGTGCAATTGTAAATGGGATTGACTCCTTAATTTCTCTTTCTTCAGTCTCATTGTTAGTGTATAGAAATTCCATTGATTTCTGGGCATTGATTTTGTATCCTGCCACGCTACCAAATTGCTGTGTGAGTTCCAGCAATCTTGGGGTGGAGACTTTTGGGTTTTCTATGTAGAGTATCATGTCATCGGTGAAGAGGAAGTGTTTGACTTCTTCTTTGCCAATTTGAATGCCTTTAATGTCTTTTTGTTGTCTGATTGCTGAGGCTAGGACTTCCAATACTATGTTGAATAGCAGTGGTGAGAGTGGACACCCTGTCTTATTCCTGATATTAGGGGAAAGGCTCCCAGTGCGTCCCCATTGAGAATGATATTTGCTGTGGGCTTTTCGTAGATGGCTTTGAAGATGTCGAGGAATGTTCCCTCTATCCCTACACTCTGAAGAGTTTTGATCAGAAATGGATGCTTTTTTTTGTCAAATGCTTTCTCTGCATCTAATGAGAGGATCATATGGTTCTTGGTTTTTCTCTTGCTGATATGATGAATCACAGTGATTGTTTTATGACTGTTGAACCAGCGTTGTGTCCTGGGGATAAATCCTACTTGGTCATGGTGAATAATTTCCTTAAAGTACTGTTGGATGCTATTGGCTAGTATCTTGTTGAGAATTTTTGCATCCATGTTCATCAGGGATATTGGTCTGTAATTCTCCTTTGTGGTGGGGTCTTTGTCTGGTTTTGGAATTAAGGTGATGCTGGCCTCATAGAACGAATTTGGAAGTACTCCATCTCTTTCTATCTTTCCAAACAGCTTGAGTAGAATAGGTATGGTTTCTTCTTTAAACGTTTGATAGAGGGATCCCTGGGTGGCGCAGCGGTTTAGTGCCTGTCTTTGGCCCAGGGCGCGATCCTGGAGACCTGGGATCGAATCCCACGTCGGGCTCCTGGTACATGGAGCCTGCTTCTCCCTCTGCCTGTGTCTCTGCCTCTCTCTCTCTCTCTCTGTGTGTGTGACTACCATAAATAAAAAAAATAAATAAAATAAACGTTTGATAGAATTCCCCAGGGAAGCCATCTGACCCCGGACTCATGTGTCTTGGGAGGTTTTTGATGACTGCTTCAATTTCCTCCCTGGTTATTGGCCTGTTCAGGTTTTCTATTTCTTCCTGTTCCAGTTTTGGTAGTTTGTGGCTTTGCAGGAATGAGTCCATTTCTTCTAGACTGCCTCATTTATTGGCATATAGCTGCTCATAATATGTTTTTTTTTTCATTTTTTTTCATAATATGTTTTTAAAATCGTTTGTATTTCCTTGGTGTTGGTAGTGATCTCTCCTTTCTCATTCATGATTTTATTAATTTGAGTCTTTTCTTTCTTCTTTTCAATAAGGTTGGCTAATGGTTTATCTATCTTATTAATTCTTTCAAAGAACCAACTCCTGGTTCTGTTGATCTGTTCCACGGTTCTTCTGGTCTCGATTTCATTGAGTTCTGCTCGAATCTTAATTAACTCTCTTCTGCTGAATGTAGGGTCCATCTGCTGTTTTTTCTCTAGCTCCTTTAGGTGTAAGGTTAGCTTTTGTATTTGAGTTCTTTCCAGTTTTTGAATGGATGCTTGTATTGCGATGTATTTCCCCCTCAGGACTGCTTTTGCTGCATCCCAAAGATTTTGAATGGTTGTATCTTCATTCTCATTAGTTTCCATGAATCTTTTTAATTCTTCCTTAATTTCCTGGTTGACCCTTTCATCTTTTAGCAGGATGGTCCTTAACCTCCACGTGGTTGAGGTCCTTCCACACTTCTCAATGTGATTTAGTTCTAATTTCAAGGCATTATGGTCTGAAAATATGCAGGGGATGATCCCAATTTTTGGTATCGGTTCAGACCCGATTTTGACCCAGTATGTGGTCTATTCTGGAGAAAGTTACATGTGCACTTGAGAAGAATGTGTATTCAGTTGAGTTTGGATGTAAAGTTCTGTAGATATCTGTGAAATCCATCTGGTCCAGTGTATCATTTAAAGCTCTCGTTTCTTTGGAGATGTTGTGCTTAGAAGACCTTTCGAGGGTAGAAAGCGCTAGATTGAAGTCACCAAGTATAAGTGTATTATTATCTAAGTATTTTCATTTTGGTTATTAATTGGTTTAAATATTTGGCAGCTCCCACATTCGCAGCATATATATTGAGGATTGTTAAGGCCTCTTGTTGGATAGATCCTTTAAGTATGATATAGTGTCCCTCTTCATCTCTCACTACAGTCTTCGGGGTAAATTTTAGTTTATCTGGTATAAGATATACCCCTGCTTTCTTTTGAGGACCATTTGAATGGTAAATGGTTCTCCAACCTTTTATTTTCAGGTTGTAGGTGTCCTTCTGTCTAAAATGAGTCTCATGTAGACAGCAAATAGATGGGTTCAGCTTTTTTATCCAGTCTGAAACCCTGCGCCTTTTGATGGGGTCATTAAGCCCGTTCACGTTCAGTGTTACTATTAACAGATATGAGTTTAGTGTCATCATGATATCTATTCAGTCCTTGTTTTGTGGATTATTCCACTGAAATCCTTCTTAAAAGTGAATTTTAATATTCCCCTTTAAAATTTCTTGCAGAGCTGGTTTGGAGGTCACATATTCTTTCAGTTCCTGCCTGTCTTGGAAGCTCTTTATCTCTCCTTCCATTTTGAATGAGAGCCTTGCTGGATAAAGTATTCTTGGTTGCATGTTCTTCTCATTTAGGACCCTGAATATATCCTGTCAGGCCTTTCTGGCCACCAGGTCACTGTGGAGAGGTCTGCTCATACCCTAATATCCTCCACATAAAATTCAAGGATTTCTTGTGTCTTGCTGCTTTAAGGATCTTCTCTTTATCTTTGAAATTTGCAAGTTTCACTATTAAATTTCGAGGTTTTGAATGGTTTTTATTGATTTTAGGGGGGTCTCTCTATTTCCTGGATCAGAATCTGAACTGACGTCAGCACCAGAAGGATCCATGAGTTATTCCCTGCAGGTGGAAGGTTCTCCAATCCACCTCCTAACACTGAGGTTCCTCATTGATCCAGTAGAAGCTTCTGGTCTCTGAGCACATAGTGTATACATGACCTTCAGAACCAGATTGTGACCTTGGGGAGAGGACAGCTTCCATTTGAGACCTGAGTAGGATCTTGGCCGATTTGTATTATTATTTAAAGTTTCGTGTGCTTCCATATATTATTCATCTCCTTTCCCTATGATTCAGACATCTGTCTACTGAGAATGACCATGATTCTCTTTTTTCCTTCCAGTTTGATGCTTGTTTAGTGAAATGATTCCTCACACCATGTCCAGTCTTTACTGCCTGTTACCTCCCTGACATTCCTTGCTCATTCTTCTCCTGCACCCAATGGATAAGAAATCAAACAGTAACCCAGGAGTTCCCTCTTTTGATGAAGTTGGGACACTAACTCCACACAAGCGCCTCCTGGAGCAGGACCCCGTCCCACCACTGACCCACAACACACACCCAGAGCCAGTGTCCTTCCCCAGCACCATCCAGGCATTTATGACCTGATGAGAGGCCTGCCTGGCACTCATCAGACATGAAGGTGAAGATGATGAATGGTTATACTCTTGTGATAGTGTGTTTGTGTGTGTGTGTGTGTGTGTGCGTTTGTGTGAATGACCTCTGAGTCCACATCCCTACCATGTCATGATGTCATGCAGGAAATCTCTCTCACTCCCAGGCTGTTATTAACATTTTTGTAGAATGTCTCTTTACTCTTGTGTTGACTGGGGTTTCTGCTATACCGCAATGTGCAAGACAGCATGTTAGCTTGGGGTCCTGTGATCCACAGTGATCACCACTAGAACTCATTAAAAGGTTAAGATGATGTGAATTGAGTTATTTGTAATTGATTAAAATTTCGGGTCAGGAGAATTTAAGTACAAGTAAGTGCAAGTTCTATAGTTGAATTCTAGGTCTCTAAGAAAGAGACTAAATAGGTAAACACATAATCAAGTGTTCAGAGGGGCTCCCGGGGGGAAACTGCTCCATGGAGAGGAAGCCCCATCCCTGACAGGAAACCTGCCCATAACTTCAATCTGAAACTGCTCCTGGGCCTTCAAGACACAAGTGGTGAGGAGTGTGCACCCCCTGGTGGTCCTGAACCCATTCTACAGGGAGGTTTGTGTCAGGGCTCACACTGAGTTCACCTCACTGTGTCCTTCGCACAGTAATACACAGCCGTGTCCTCGGCTCTCAGGCTGTTCATCTGCAGATACACTGTGTTCCTGGCGTTGTCTCTGGAGATGGTGAATCGGCCCTTCACAGCGTCAGTGTAGTATGTGCTACTTCCATCATAGCTAATAGCTGCGACCCACTGCAGCCCCTTCCAAGGAGCCTGGCCGACCCAGCTCATGCTGTAGCTACTGAAGGTGAATCCAGAGGCCACACAGGAGAGTCTCAGGGACCCCCCAGGCTTCGCCAGGTCTCCCCCAGACTCCACCAGCTGCACCTCACCCTGGACACCTGCAGACACAAGACATCCTGGTCAAACAACTGTCTCACATCCCCTGTTTTGCTCACTCACTTTCACTCACAGACTCAAGGTCTCTGGTTCTCTATGAATTACCTTGTAAAATAGCGACAAGGAAAACCCAGCCGAGCACAGACTCCATGGTAATTTGTCTGTGTTGTGTCCTGATCACTGAATCGGGTCACCTGGGGATCCTGGGGCTGGGGCTCCTCTCCCAGCTGCAGGGTCGGACTGGGCTGGTTTAATCAGTGAAGGGAGAGCCCTATTTGCATGTCCTCTGACCAAATAACTAGCTACAGACTTACATTCGTGTATTTAAAGCCAACACAAGTGTTGCACCACAATTCTATAGCAATTTGTGTAGATGGCTCTCTGACTATATGAAGTTCTAATGACAGTTATTTTTTAATTTCTTGGTTCATTTCAAAAGACACATCAGTATAGGTCATTTTCTGGAGAATTTTCATCCTGTTAATAAATTGTAATCCTAAATATTTATTTTTGGTGCTCGTGGAAATCGGATTATTTTGTTAATTTTGTACATGTAATTTTTATTTATTTTGTAGGAATATATCTTTATTTTATTTGCTGATTTTATATACTGATTCTTTTGCTGAGCTCATGAGTTATTTCTTCCAGGTTTTATGGGACATTTTTACTCATTGACTCTATTAAGACATTGTCATAGGAAAACTAATTATTCTCTTTCCAGGTTACCACTTTTTCTTTTTTTTAATGTAGTTTTCTTGCTACTTTTACTGGTAGGTCCTCCAGTCTGGGGCAGAAAGCATTTTCCTCTTGTCTTCAGGATGCATTGTCTGTTCTATTCTTTTTTTACATGCATCCTATGTTTATTGCAGTATTTTTAAATAATAAATTTATTTTTATTGGTGTTCAATTTGCCAACATACAGAATAACACCCAGTGCTCATCCCGTCAAGTGCCCCCTTCAGTGCCCGTCACCCATTCATGCCCTCCCCCCTCCACATCCCCTTCCACCACCCCTAGTTCGTTTCCCAGAGTTAGGAGTCTTCCATTTTCTACCTCCATTTCTGATATTTTCTACACATTTCTTCTCCCTTCCCTTCTATTCCCTTTCACTATTATTTATATTCCCCAAATGAATGAGACCATACGTTTGTCCTGACTTTTGCATTGTTTTTTCTAAGTTTTTATTTATTTACTCATGAGAGACACAGGGATACAGAGATAGTGGTAGAGACTCAGGCAGAGGGAGCAGCAGGCACCATATAGGGAGCCTGATATGGGACTTGTTCCCATGTCTGCAGGATCGAGCCCTGGACAAAAAGGCAGTGCTAAAACGCTGAGCCACCCGGGCTGCCCTTATTTGTTTTTTGTTTCAACATTCTTTTGCTCACTCAGAATCTTTTCTGTTTATTTACAAATTTTAGGCTTGTTCCATTCCTTAGAAAAGTGTTGGTGGTGTTTTGATAGGGTCCTATCCTGAGGCTTCACCTTCCTTCCCTAAGTGTTCCCCTAAGGCTCCACCTCCTTCCCAATTTCAATGTCATTAGGTTCCAACATGGGCATGGTAGAGGTCACACAGAGGGAACTGATATCAGCACCTGACTGGTCAATTAGTTATTCCCTGCAGATGGAAGGTTCTCCAATCCAGCTCCTCATCCTGGGGATAAACATGGATCCAGTAGAAGCTTCTGGTCTCGGGAGGAGCAAGATGGCGGAAGAGTAGGGTCTCCAAATCACCTGTCTCCACCAAACTACCTAGAAAACCTTCAAATTATCCTGAAAATCTATGAATTCGGCCTGAGATTTAAAGAGAGACCAGCTGGAATGCTACAGTGAGAAGAGTTCGCGCATCTATCAAGGTAGGAAGACGGGGAAAAAGAAATAAAGGAACAAAGGCCTCCAAGGGGGAGGGGCCCCGCGAGGAGCCGGGCTGAGGCCGGGGCGAGTGTCCCCAGGACAGGAGAGCCCCGTCCCGGAGACGCAGGAGCTGCACCGACCTTCCCGGGCGGAAAGGGGCTCGCGGGGAGTTGGAGCAGGACCCAGGAGGGCGAGGATGCCCTCGGGTTCCCCGGGACAGTAACAGCAACTGCGCGCCCAGGAGAGTGCGCCGAGCTCCCTAAGGGCTGCATCGCGCACGGCGGGACCCCGCGGGACCCGGAGCAGCTGAAGGGGCTCGGGTGGCGGCTCCTCGGAGGGGGCTGCGCGGCCCCGGGAGCAGCTCGGAGGGGCTCGGGCAGAGGAAGAGGCTCCGTGCAGAGGGGGCTGCGCGGTTCCAGGAGCAGCTCGGAGGGGCTCGGGCGGCAGCTCCGCGGAGGGGGCTGCGCGGCCCGGGAGCGCGAATCCAACAGCGCAGGCTCCGGAGCACAGGGCGCCGGGACACAGCCCAGGATCCCGCCTCCCCCGGGACAGGCAGAGGCCGGGAGGGCCCAGGACAGCGAGGACGGTCCTGCCCCAGCTGAGCACATCAGCGGCCCCGCCCGGAGCCTCCAGGCCCTGCAGACCGAGTTCTTGCCGGAGCTGAATCCAGGTTTCCAGAGCTGCCCCGCCACTGGGGCTGTTCCTCCTGCGGCCTCACGGAGTAAACAACCCCCACTGAGCCCTGCACCAGGCAGGGGCACAGCAGCTCCCCCAACTGCTAACACCTGAAAATCAGCACAACAGGCCCCTCCCCCAGAACACCAGCTAGACTGACTGACAACTTCCAGGGGAAGCCAAGGCACTTAAAGTACACAGAATCAGAAGATACTCCCCGGTGGTTCTTTTTTTGTTTGTTTGTTTTTGTTTTTGTTTTGTTTTGCTTTTTGATTTGTTTCCTTCCCCCACCCCCTTTTTTTCACCTTTCTTTTTTTTTCTCTTTTTCTTCTTTTTTTTTTCGTTTTTTTTTTCTTTTTCTTCCCTTTTTTTTTCTCTTTCTCTTTTCTTTCCTTCTTTCTCTCCTCTCTTTTTCTCTTTTTCCCAATACAACTTGCTTTTGGCCACTCTGCACTGAGCAAAATGACTAGAAGGAAAACCTCACCTCAAAAGAAAGAATCAGAAACAGCCCTCTCTCCCACAGAGTTACAAAATCTGGATTACAATTCAATGTCAGAAAGCCAATTCAGAAGCACTATTATACACCTACTGGTGGCTCTAGAAAAAAGTATAAAGGACTCAAGAGACTTCATGACTGCAGAATTTAGAGCTAATCAGGCAGAAATTAAAAATCAATTGAATGAGATGCAATCCAAACTAGAAGTCCTAACGACGAGGGTTAACGAGGTGGAAGAACGAGTGAGTGACCTAGAAGACAAGTTGATAGCAAAGAGGGAAACTGAGGAAAAAAGAGACAAACAATTAAAAGACCATGAAGATAGATTAAGGGAAATAAACGACAGCCTGAGGAAGAAAAACCTACGTTTAATTGGGGTTCCCGAGGGCGCCGAAAGGGACAGAGGGCCAGAATATGTATTTGAACAAATTCTAGCTGAAAACTTTCCTAATCTGGGAAGGGAAACAGGCATTCAGATCCAGGAAATAGAGAGATCCCCCCCTAAAATCAATAAAAACCGTTCAACACCTCGACATTTAATTGTGAAGCTTGCAAATTCCAAAGATAAAGAGAAGATCCTTAAAGCAGCAAGAGACAAGAAATCCCTGACTTTTATGGGGAGGAGTATTAGGGTAACAGCAGACCTCTCCACAGAGACCTGGCAGGCCAGAAAGGGCTGGCAGGATATATTCAGGGTCCTAAATGAGAAGAACATGCAACCAAGAATACTTTATCCAGCAAGGCTCTCATTCAAAATGGAAGGAGAGATAAAGAGCTTCCAAGACAGGCAGCAACTAAAAGAATATGTGACCTCCAAACCAGCTCTGCAAGAAATTTTAAGGGGGCCTCTTAAAATTCCCCTTTAAGAAGAAGTTCAGTGGAACAGTCCACAAAAACAAAGACTGAATAGATATCATGATGACACTAAACTCATATCTCTCAATAGTAACTCTGAATGTGAACGGGCTTAATGACCCCATCAAAAGGCGCAGGGTTTCAGACTGGATAAAAAAGCAGGACCCATCTATTTGCTGTCTACAAGAGACTCATTTTAGACAGAAGGACACCTACAGCCTGAAAATAAAAGGTTGGAGAACCATTTACCATTCGAATGGTCCTCAAAAGAAAGCAGGGGTAGCCATCCTTATATCAGATAAACTAAAATTTACCCCAAAGACTGTAGTGAGAGATGAAGAGGGACACTATATCATACTTAAAGGATCTATTCAACAAGAGGACTTAACAATCCTCAATATATATGCTCCGAATGTGGGAGCTGCCAAATATATAAATCAATTATTAACCAAAGTGAAGAAATACTTAGATAATAATACACTTATACTTGGTGACTTCAATCTAGCTCTTTCTATACTCGATAGGTCTTCTAAGCAAAACATCTCCAAAGAAACGAGAGCTTTAAATGATACACTGGACCAGATGGATTTCACAGATATCTACAGAACTTTACATCCAAACTCAACTGAATACACATTCTTCTCAAGCGCACATGGAACTTTCTCCAGAATAGACCACATATTGGGTCACAAATCGGGTCTGAACCGATACCAAAAGATTGGGATTGTCCCCTGCATATTCTCGGACCATAATGCCTTGAAATTAGAACTAAATCACAACAAGAAGTTTGGAAGGACCTCAAACACATGGAGGTTAAGGACCATCCTGCTAAAAGATAAAAGGGTCAACCAGGAAATTAAGGAAGAATTAAAAAGATTCATGGAAACTAATGAGAATGAAGATACAACCGTTCAAAATCTTTGGGATGCAGCAAAAGCAGTCCTAAGGGGGAAATACATCGCAATACAAGCATCCATTCAAAAACTGGAAAGAACTCAAATACAAAAGCTAACCTTACACATAAAGGAGCTAGAGAAAAAACAGCAAATAGATCCTACACCCAAGAGAAGAAGGGAGCTAATAAAGATTCGAGCAGAACTCAACGAAATCGAGACCAGAAGAACTGTGGAACAGATCAACAGAACCAGGAGTTGGTTCTTTGAAAGAATTAATAAGATAGATAAACCATTAGCCAGCCTTATTAAAAAGAAGAGAGAGAAGACTCAAATTAATAAAATCATGAATGAGAAAGGAGAGATCACTACCAACACCAAGGAAATACAAACGATTTTAAAAACATATTATGAACAGCTATACGCCAATAAATTAGGCAATCTAGAAGAAATG
This sequence comes from Canis lupus familiaris, assembly GCF_011100685.1. NCBI lineage: Eukaryota > Metazoa > Chordata > Mammalia > Carnivora > Canidae > Canis > Canis lupus. The sequence continues at coordinate 76,212,187 of NC_049229.1, forward strand.
GACGCATTCCTGGAAAGCCACAAACTACCAAAACTGGAACAGGAAGAAATAGAAAACCTGAACAGGCCAATAACCAGGGAGGAAATTGAAGCAGTCATCAAAAACCTCCCAAGACACAAGAGTCCAGGGCCAGATGGCTTCCCAGGAGAATTTTATCAAACGTTTAAAGAAGAAATCATACCTATTCTCCTAAAGCTGTTTGGAAAGATAGAAAGAGATGGAGTACTTCCAAATTCGTTCTATGAAGCCAGCATCACCTTAATTCCAAAGCCAGACAAAGACCCCGCCAAAAAGGAGAATTACAGACCAATATCCCTGATGAACATGGATGCAAAAATTCTCAACAAGATACTGGCCAATAGGATCCAACAGTACATTAAGAAAATTATTCACCATGACCAAGTAGGATTTATCCCTGGGACACAAGGCTGGTTCAACACCCGTAAAACAATCAATGTGATTCATCATATCAGCAAGAGAAAAACCAAGAACCATATGATCCTCTCATTGGATGCAGAGAAAGCATTTGACAAAATACAGCATCCATTCCTGATCAAAACTCTTCAGAGTGTAGGGATAGAGGGAACATTCCTCGACATCTTAAAAGCCATCTATTAAAAGCCCACAGCAAATATCATTCTCAATGGGGAAGCACTGGGAGCCTTTCCCCTAAGATCAGGAACAAGACAGGGATGTCCACTCTCACCACTGCTATTCAACATAGTACTGGAAGTCCTAGCCTCAGCAATCAGACAACAAAAAGACATTAAAGGCATTCAAATTGGCAAAGAAGAAGTCAAACTCTCCCTCTTCGCCGATGACATGATACTCTACATAGAAAACCCAAAAGTCTCCACCCCAAGATTGCTAGAACTCATACAGCAATTCGGTAGCGTGGCAGGATACAAAATCAATGCCCAGAAGTCAGTGGCATTTCTATACACTAACAATGAGACTGAAGAAAGAGAAATTAAGGAGTCAATCCCATTTACAATTGCACCCAAAAGCATAAGATACCTAGGAATAAACCTCACCAAAGATGTAAAGGATCTATACCCTCAAAACTATAGAACACTTCTGAAAGAAATTGAGGAAGACACAAAGAGATGGAAAAATATTCCATGCTCATGGATTGGCAGAATTAATATTGTGAAAATGTCAATGTTACCCAGGGCAATATACACGTTTAATGCAATCCCTATCAAAATACCATGGACTTTCTTCAGAAAGTTAGAACAAATTATTTTAAGATTTGTGTGGAATCAGAAAAGACCCCGAATAGCCAGGGGAATTTTAAAAAAGAAAACCATATCTGGGGGCATCACAATGCCAGATTTCAGGTTGTACTACAAAGCTGTGGTCATCAAGACAGTGTGGTACTGGCACAAAAACAGACACATAGATCAGTGGAACAGAATAGAGAACCCAGAAGTGGACCCTGAACTTTATGGGCAACTAATATTCGATAAAGGAGGAAAGACTACCCATTGGAAGAATGACAGTCTCTTCAATAAATGGTGCTGGGAAAATTGGACATCCACATGCAGAAGAATGAAACTAGACCACTCTCTTTCACCATACACAAAGATAAACTCAAAATGGATGAAAGATCTAAATGTGAGACAAGATTCCATCAAAATCCTAGAGAAGAACACAGGCAACACCCTTTTTGAACTCGGCCATAGTAACTTCTTGCAAGATACATCCACGAAGGCAAAAGAAACAAAAGCAAAAATGAACTATTGGGACTTCATCAAGATAAGAAGCTTTTGCACAGCAAAGGATACAGTCAACAAAACTCAAAGACAACCTACAGAATGGGAGAAGATATTTGCAAATGACATATCAGATAAAGGGCTAGTTTCCAAGATCTATAAAGAACTTATTAAACTCAACACCAAAGAAACAAACAATCCAATCATGAAATGGGCAAAAGACATGAACAGAAATCTCACAGAGGAAGACATAGACATGGCCAACATGCATATGAGAAAATGCTCTGCATCACTTGCCATCAGGGAAATACAAATCAAAACTACAATGAGATACCACCTCACACCAGTGAGAATGGGGAAAATTAACAAGGCAGGAAACCACAAATGTTGGAGAGGATGCGGAGAAAAGGGAACCCTCTTACACTGTTGGTGGGAATGTGAACTGGTGCAGCCACTCTGGAAAACTGTGTGGAGGTTCCTCAAACAGTTAAAAATATACCTGCCCTACGACCCAGCAATTGCACTGTTGGGGATTTACCCCAAAGATACAAATGCAATGAAACGCCGGGACACCTGCACCCCGATGTTTCTAGCAGCAATGGCCACGATAGCCAAACTGTGGAAGGAGCCTCGGTGTCCAACGAAAGATGAATGGATAAAGAAGATGTGGTTTATGTATACAATGGAATATTACTCAGCTATTAGAAATGACAAATACCCACCATTTGCTTCAACGTGGATGGAACTGGAGGGTATTATGCTGAGTGAAGTAAGTCAGTCGGAGAAGGACAAACATTATATGTTCTCATTCATTTGGGGAATATAAATAATAGTGAAAGGAAAATAAGGGAAGGGAGAAGAAATGTGTGGGAAATATCAGAAAGGGAGACAGAACGTAAAGACTGCTAACTCTGGGAAACGAACTAGGGGTGGTAGAAGGGGAGGAGGGCGGGGGGTGGGAGTGAATGGGTGACGGGCACTGGGTGTTATTCTGTATGTTAGTAAATTGAACACTAATAAAAAAAAAGTGTTTTAGGAAAAAAAAAAAAAAACTCTCGCAAGCAAATGATTATATGACCTGTTGATATTAAAAGCAAAATTCAGTCCAGCACTTAATAAATATGTGTTGAATAAATGAATATTTCTAAAAAAAAAAAAAAAAAAAAAAAGAAGCTTCTGGTCTCTGTGTACAGTGTACCCATGACTTTCAGTACCACCTGGTGACCTTGGGAGAAGACAGGTTCCACCTGAGACCCTGGGTAGTACCTCAGGCATCTTCTATTATCATTTCATGATTTGTGCTGCTTTCTTGAGATCACTAACCATTTTCCAATATTTCATATTGTTTCTCTCTACGTCGATTTTTTTATAGGTGCTTATACAGGTTAACCTATTTTGGACATCCTCAACATGGAGATATTTGTAATTTATTCCTATTTAGTGACAAGTGTAAGAAGTGTAAGCAACTGTGTGCTCTGTGAATATAGAAATAACTGTTTCTTATAAAGAAACAAATTTTAAAATCACACACTGAAGTAGTCAACTCATAATCTTGAGTCTATAGAGGCTCCCTGGGGGAATGTGCTCCATGGAGAAGATATAGAGCCCTACAGGAAACCTGCCCAGAACCTCCATCTGAACCTGCTCCTGGGCCTTCAGGACAAGAAGTGGTGAGGAGTGTGCACCCACATCATTTATTTCCCTTAACCTTTCCTCATGGTCTTTTGTTTTCCCTTTTTTTTCTCAGCTTCCTTCCTTGCCATCAACTTGTATTCTATGTCACTCACTCTTTCTTCTATGTCATTAAGACTCGTCATTAGCACTGAGGTGGGCACTTGATGGGATGAGCACTGGGTGTTATTCTGTATGTTGGCAAATTGAACACCAATAAAAAATAAATTTATTATTAAGAAAACAGACTCATCATTAGGACTTCCAGTTTAGATTGTATCTCATTCGATTGAGATTTTTAAATTTTGTCTAATTAGATGTAAATTCTGATATTCATGAAGTCTCTTGAATCCTTTATGCTTTTTCCAGAGCCACTAGTATCTTTCCAATTATGCTTCTGAATTGGCTTTCTGAATACGAGTTGTAATCCAAGTTCTGTAATTCTGAGGCAGAGAGTATTGTTTCTGTTTCTTTCTTTTGTGGTTATTTCTTCTCTCTAGTCATTTTGCTCAGTGCAGAGTGGCTGTTTCAGCGGGCTGCATCAAGAATATTAACCACAACCTGAGTAAATTTCACCCTAGATAATTCTGACAAGATAGGAGGCCAGAAATTGAAAACAAAATACAGAATGAAATAAAGCAAAAGATCCCCTTAACTGAAAATCAAATTTTAAAACTAAGTAGTAAACAATAAATTCCAAGAATCACAAAGGAGAGAAAAAAAAGAAAAGAAGAATTAAAAAGGGGAAAAACCAAAAGTAAACAGGAAAGAAAGGAAGAGTACCATCTAGTTCTATATACTGTAAATCCCTCATATACCCCTCTAGGTCTCTAGCGCTGCTGGTCAAGAACTTGCTCCTCTCCTGACCTTACAGTTGGCGTTCTTGGGGTGGGGCTTGCTGTGCTGATTCTCATGTGCATGTGCCTGGTTGGAGATTCCAGATTCAAGAGATCTAATCGTGCTTTTAGATACTATTCTCTTTACCCACCAGCCTACTTCAGATGACTGCCAACAGCTCTTGCAGGATCTCTTCACCACCGAAGAGAGACAACGAATTCAGATGGAAGCCTGGAAGTCTGTCCTGGGAGAGGACAGACAGCTGACTCAAAACCCAGACCTCATAAATGCTGCCTTCTCTTTATCCCGCCCCACCTGGGACTACAACTCGGCTGAAGGTAAGGAGAGGCTCCAGGTCTACCACCAGACTCTAATGGCAGGTCTCCAGTCTGCCGCTTGCAAGCCTACCAAACTGGCCAAGGTATATGATGTGAGACAGGGTAAGGATGAGAGTCCAGCAGCCGTCTTAGATAGAATCATGGAAGCTTTTAGGCAGTACATCCCTATGAACCCAGAAGCCCCAGAAACAAAGGCTGCAATTATCATGGCTTCTGTTAACCAGGCCGCTTTGGACATTAAAAAGAAATTGCAAGAGTAGAGAGACTAGGAGAGAAGAGCTTGCAGGACTTAGTAATAGTAGCAGAAAGAGTCTATAATAATAGAGAAAGTTAGGAAGAGAAACAAGCCAAACTATGTGACCATCAGACCTGAGGCCTGGCCAAGATCCTGCTGACCACAACCACGGAGGACCCCCGGGAACGACTGAGGCACCTCAAGAAGCTGGCTTCAGGGACATGTAAGGAGGATGGCCCTGGTCCCCGTCAGGAGTGCCCTAAGCTGAACAAAAACCAATGTGCTTTTTGCAAAGAAGAGGGCCACTGGGTAAAAAAACTGAGGTATGGTTTTCCTGTTAAGATTGGATCAGACAACAGCTCAGGATTCATCTCTAAGGTAACACAGGGAGTGGCACTAGCACTTGCGGCAGACTGGAAATTACATTGTGCATATAGGCCCCAAAGCTCAGGACAGGTAGAGAGGGTGAACAGAATATTAAAAGATACTTTAACTAATTAGACTGGTGGGGACTGGGTGACTCTCCTCCCCTTCGCCCTATATAGGGTGAGGAACTTCCCATATAAGATCGGACTGACTCCCTACGAGATAATATTCGGTCTTCCTCCACCTATTATCTCCAATTTAAAACCTGAGGTACTTGCTGAATTTGATAATCACCAACTCCTTTTCTCCCTCCAAATGTTACAACAAATCCATGAGCAGTTGTGACCATAGATGATGGCCTTCTAAGAGACTGGGCGACCTCTGGGTCCCATGGATACCGGCCAGGTGACTGGGTGTAAGTGAGGAGATACCAACACCAGACACTTCAACCTCGCTAGAAGGGACACTAAATTGTGATCCTGACCACTCCCAATGCTGTCAAGGATGATGGTATTACTCCCTGGGTCCACTACACCCACTTCTGGACAGCTGACCCACACGCCATTATCATGGACTTTGTTCCAGAATGGAAAGGCCACAATCCCCTAAAGCGAAGACTGCATCATTCTCACTTACCCCATTAATGTTGCTTATGCTCTGTCCTCTTTGTGCCAGAACCAATCCCCATTAGCAATTTAAAAATGTGTACCCAATTCAGCCTTGCTTTTAAAGTCTTTTAAGGTTTAAAAAGATGGGAGCATCTTAAGTGTAGAGAGGCTTTTGCAAGCAAGGAGGGGGGTTATGTGCTGCCATAAAAGAGGAGTGTTGCTTCTTTACTGGCCACTCAGGAAACGTCCAGGAATCTGTGGCAAAAGTCAGAAAAGGTTTGTCTAGACATAAACGGGAGCAAGAACAGCAACAAGGTTGGTTTGAATCATGGTTTAATCATTCCCCCTGGCTCACTCAGAGACCAACGTGGACCCATGATTGGGTCTATCCTTAGGTTCCTCTGTGAGGGGGAAATGTGGAGGCGGAGAAAAATTAAGGCCATTCCATCACAAGTTTAGCATTATCACAAGTACACCCATCTTAGGCCCCTGTAAATAAGAGCTGAACTTTACAGAAAAAACTGCAGAATGTCCTCAGCAGGGAATCCCATATCACAAGAAAACAGCCCAAGCCAGTGGCAGAAAGCCCCATATTAGAATGAGAACAGAGCTCCATGCCCTTGAAAGCCCCATATCAGAATGTAAACAGAACTTGAGAAATTCCTCCACGCCTTCTTAAAATCCCCTAGACCAGTCCCTAAAAAAACCAGCTGTAACCCACTTCAGGGTCAAAGTCCCTGCTCCACTGTGTTGGGTATACTGGGATCCAAGATCGAGCTTGCTAATAAACCCTCTTGCACTTGCATCGGTGTCGGCTCCTTGGGGGTTTCTCGGATTTGCAATGTTGGGCACAACAGATCAGCATTAAGGAGGGCATGTGATGTGAAGAGGACTGTGTGTTATACAATATGCTGGCAAATTGCATTTAAATAAAGACAATATAAATGACCTTATGCTGGGTACCCTGCTGGAACATCCTACATGGACTTGATGAATCAAACAACAGACACTCATTCCCATAGACTTGGAGCCTGGGAACAGTGAGGTCCAATAGTAGGCATATGTGGTGTCTGGCGACCGCCCACATCCTAGCCTGTCCATTCCCTGTCACCTCACATTGGTCCAGTGTGTGGGAGCTTTCCCAGTCCTGGTGTATAAGGGACGTGATCCCATCATGAGGCTGCACACCTTCTGACCTAAGTGCTCCCCTAAGTCCCCACCTCTGCCTCACATCACATGGGCGATAGGTTTCAGCATGCAGATGGTAGGGGTCACACCCAGGGAACTGATATCAGCACCTGAAGGATCAAGGGGTTGTTCCATGCAGGTGGGAGGTCCTCCAATCCAGATCCTAACCATGAGGATCCTCATGGGTCCAGCAAAAGCTTGTGGTCTCTGCATGTGCACAGTGTACACCCGATCTTCAGAACCAGCTGGTGACCTTGGGGAGAAGACAGCTTCCACCTGAGGCTCCACGTAGGACCTTGGTGTATTTGTGCTATAATTTTGTGTAATGTGCTTCTTCCATATATCTTTCATCTCCTTTCCCAGAGAATCAGATATTTGTCTACTTAGAATGACCATTTCTCTCTTTTGTCTTCCCAATTTCTATATTCGTTTAATGTAATTAGTCTTCACACCATTATTTTGTTCTTAAATTTTCTCTTTAATGTTTATATTATATGTATATTGTATACTTTTTTTTCTAATTTCATTTTATTTACTTTAAAAAAATTTTATGATATGTATTCCTACAAGAGGTATACAAACATGACATGTATTCCTACAAGAGGTAAACTCACCATTTGCTTCGATGTGGATGGAACTGAAGGGTATTATGCTGAGTGAAATAAGTCAATCAGAGAAGGAAAAACATTATATGGTCTCATTCATTTGGGGAATATAAATAATAGTGAAAGGGAATAGAGGGGAAGGGAGAGGAAATAGGTAGGAAATATCAGAAAGGGAGACAGAACATGGAAGACTCCTAACTCTGGGAAATGATCTAGGAGTGGTGGAAGGGGAGGAGGGCGGTGGGTGGGGAAGACTGGGTGGCAGACACTGAGGGGGGCACTTGACGGGATGAGCACTGGGTGTTATTCTGTATGTTGGCAAATTGAACACTAATAAAAATAAATTTATTATTAAAAAAAACAAAATGATCCACATGAATTTTTATCAGGGAAATACAAATGAAAATCACAAGGAGATACCACTTCTACAACTCAGAATGGATACACTAACACAGCTGGAAATAACAAATATTGCAGAGCATGTGGAGGAAAGGAGGACTCTTCCACTGTTGGTAGGAATGAAAGCTGGTGCAGGCTCCTCAGATAATGGAATCAAATTTATTCAAAAACTGAGAATAGAGCCACCCTATGACCCAGCCATTGCTAAACTGGGAATTAGCTTCAGAGACACAGATATTGTTAAATAAAGGTCACCTGCACCCCAATGTTCACAGCAGCAATGTCCACAATAATTAAACTTGGAGGAACTATGGTGTTCCTCGACAGGAAAAAGGATAAAGAATATGTGGTTTATATATAAATTGAAGTATAATTAAGTTGCTAGAAATTTTGTATAACATGAAGGAACATTCACGTCCACATAATTATTATTATTATTATTATTATTATTATTATTATTAGAAGAAGAAGAAGAAGAAGAAGAAAACTTTAGCTTGTGCTGGCTACTGTAACATCTAAATGGATTTGGCAAATCAAAAGAAAGACCTTCATTTCCCATAGTTCTGAAGTCTGCGACATCTGACATCCAGGTGCATGCAGATGTGGTGTCTGGAGAGCACCCACGTCCTAGTCAGTCCTTTCCCTGTCACCTCACATGGAGCAGGACGCATGGAGATTTCCAAGTCCTGGTGAAAAAGGTTCCTGATCCCATCATGGGGATCCATCTGCTGACTTACGTGCTCCCCAAGGCCCCACCTCCTCCTCGCATCTCATGGGCCTTAGGTTTCAACAAGGGGATGGTAGAGGTCACACACAATGAGCTGATATCTACACCTGAAGGATCAATGAAAGGACATCCTCCAACTTTCTTCCCTTATTTTTCATAATTGTTTAGTGGCATTTTTCATCACACCATGTTTTTGAATGTTACCTGATAACTCCTTGACCTCGAGTTCTACCTGTTCTCCTTTTGTCCTACTTGTCAAACTGTTGTGACTGCCTTTGTGTGCTCATATTGACTGCTTTGAGAAACTATGTTTTTATTGAGTAATATTCCAGACTTCAGACTTTGTATCCACGTGGTACTTTGTAATGCTTTTTGCATGTAAATCTTGGCTTTTAGGTGTCAAGTGTCCCCATAGAGTGATTTTATCCTACTCCTTAAATTGTAGAGGATTTGTTCATATGTCCTTGTGCACATTTCAGTGAGTCAGAATCTTGGCCTGTGCTCCTCTCCACAGGACTTACTGACCCTCTTGAAACACCTGATGGACAGACTGGCAGGGTTCCTGAGATATGTGGACCCCTGCTGTATCAAGGATCACATGATTTTGCTAAATTTAGAATATAGCTGAATTTCAGTGTTTCAGGTAATGTACTTGGATTTGTAACTCTCTATCAACTCAGTCACTGTGTGTCACTCCAGTCAAATCTTTGATTTTCTGTAATGGCTTTGATAAGCTTACCTGATGCAGAATGAGCTGCATTCATACAGAGTTTGGGATATAATAAACTGGTGTCAGGATGAACATTTTCCAATGTGTAGCCTATATTTCTATTTTTCTTATCCCTCCTAAATGAACCGTGTAATGCTGCCTTTCCACTCTAAGTTTTTGATGAATTCCTTTTACATTCAAATAGTATATTCCATCTAAGAGAAGAAAAATATCTACCCTTGAACCCTTCGACAGATTTACCGGGAATTTTTGATAGTAAATGTGGCAGGAAACTGTTGAAGGAGCCTCAGTGTCCATCGAAAGATGAATGGATAAAGAAGATGTGGTTTATATATATAATGGAATATTACTCAGCCAGTAGAAATGACAAATATCCACCATTTGATTTGATGTAGATAGAACTGGAGGGTATTATGCTGAGTGAAATAAGTCAATCGGAGAAGGACAAACATTATATGGTCTCATTCATTTGGGGAATATAAATAATAGTGAAAAGGAATAGAGGGGAAGGGAGAATAAATGGGTAGGAAATATCAGAAAGAGAGACAGAACATGGAAGCCTCCTATCTCTGGGAAAAGAACTAAGGGTGGTGGAAGGGGAGGAGGGTGGGGATGGTGGGGACTGGGTGGTGGGCACTGAAGGAGCACTTGACGGGATGAGCACTGGGTGTTATTCTGTATGTTGCCAAATTAAACACCAATAAAAAATAAATTTATTAAAAAAATAATAAAATAAAAGGAGAAAAACCAAATGTGTCAGGAAAATTCAGTTTCAACCCAATTTCAATCTGTGCCTCTAATCAACCTTAAATTTGGTTTTCCAAGATCAGTCCCCCTGACCCTGTGGCTGTGCACATGACTTCTGTTCTGTCTCCAAATCCAACACATTCCAACTATGAATGGATCTTATGCATCAGGAAAACTGCCAGAAGAGCCCACCAACCAAAAGGTGCCTGTGTCCACTTCACAAAGACATGGAGTCTTGCCTTTAATATTCCTGAAATTCTAGTCCGTGGGAAAACTACCTGCCCTCTTAGAAGCTCCATCTCCCTGCTAGGAGGTGCATTGCTCTTTATGTCACTTGTTGGATGACCTTAGGTGTATGAACCATATATGTCAGCATGTAATTCCTGCAACATAATATAATGATTGTACAACATTGAATAGGCTTGTACAAACAAAAATAAGTCTATAGGATCCAGAATCAGAGTCGAGGGTGAAATAAGTTTAGGAGATTCTGAAACAAAATACCAGAGTTCAAGGTGGACCACCAACATATAAATCAGAAAGAATTCACCACACCATCTTTAGTATAAAAAAATATGGGAGGAAGGAGATAAGATGTCAGAGGATTAGGGGGACCCAGGGCTTGTCACATCCCTGGAATAGCTGGATGGTTATTGAATCATTTCGAACATCGAAGAAATTGATCAGAGATGAAAGAACAAAAACTGCAATACTCATAAAAAATACTGAGTATCTGTGTGTGTGTGTGTGTGTGTGTGTGTTTCTTGTGAATAAGCAAATAGAATCTTAAAAAATAATACTGAGCAGGTTTTGGAGTGTTGGAGCTGTGGAGTGTTGAATTAGGGGAGAGTCAACTATTGGGATGACAATAAGAAAGAGGTTGCTTGCAGAAGCTACTGTCAAGGATTTTAAGGACAAGAGAGGAACGTGTGAACCTTTAGAATTCTGATCCTGCACTGAACCCCGAATTTTTTTTAATTTTTTTATTTATTTATGATAGTCACAGAGAGAGAGAGAGAGAGAGAGAGAGAGGGGCAGAGACACAGGCAGAGGGAGAATCAGGCTCCATGCACTGGGAGCCCGACGTGGGATTCGATCCCGGGTCTCCAGGATCGAGCCCTGGGCCAAAGGCAGGCGCTAAACCACTGCACCACCCAGGGATCCCCCGAATTTTTTTTAAATTACTTTTTAATTTTTATTTATTTATGATAGTCACACAGAGAGAGAGAGAGAGAGGCAAAGACACAGGCAGAGGGAGAAGCAGGCTCCATGCACCGGGAGCCTGATGTGGGATTCGATCCCAGGTCTCCAGGATCGCACCCTGGGCCAAAGGCAGGCGCCAAACCGCTGCGCCACCCAGGGATCCCCTGAACCCCGAATTTATAGAAGCAATGTCCACAATACCCAATCTGAGGAAGGAAACGCGGTGTCCATCAAAAGATGAATGGATAAAGAAGATGTGGTCTATGTATACAATGGAATATTACTCAGCCATTACAAACGACAAATACCCACCAATTGCTTCAATGTGAATGGAACTGGAGGGTACTATGCTGAGTGAAATAAGTCATTCGGAGAAGGACAAACATTATATGGCCTCATTCATTTGGGGAATATAAAAATAGTGAAAGGGAATAAAGGGGAAAGGAGAAAAAATGAGTCGGAAATATCAGAAAGGGAGACAGAGCATGAGAGACTCCTAACTCTGGGAAACGAGCAAGGGGTGGTAGAAAAGGAGGTGGGTGGGGTGGGGGTGACTGGATGATGGGCACGGATGTGGGCACTTGATGGGATGAGCCCTGGGTGTTATTCTGTATGTTGGCAGATTGAACACCAATTTAAAAAAAAAGAATGCTGGTCCTGCATGGAGCGAACCTGGTATGATGGTGCTCAAGTGGCAAAGTGGGGAAATTTCCAGGATCCGCGGTCCCTCTGGGTCCTACAAAGAAAAAATGGCACCATGTGACAGATGATTAAGAAGAACAGGATTCTGGAGATGGGTAAATATTATGTCTGAGTGCAGGCGTTGTGATTTGTATTTCCATAAACTGAACCCTGTTTGTTCCTGTGACTTCTACCTGACACCAGCAAGCAGAAAGTAAGAGACCATGAGACCCTTGCTCGGAGGACCATCCCAGGTCCACACCAGAGGAATCTCTCTTATTGACGTTTACAGACTCATTCATATGCCAGAAATAAACCAGCTTAGACACAAGCAGGGTCAACATGGGGTTCAGTAGTAAACTGAGGACAGAAAGGGCTTGATGGCTCTCCCGTGAGGGCTCCCTGAAGACTGGAAGTGCAAACATTCAACCCCAGGCCAGACGTAGGAGGCCATGTTCAGAACAGCTCTCTGATGCAGCCAGGAAGAGAGTCACAAAATCCCCAAAACAGGCCTCAACTAGGTAGGGTGTGAGCATCTAAAGAGGAAACTAAACCAATAGCAAATGATAACAATCCATTGCCAACTGCACTGTGAATTTACAGATTCATCCAAGCCCATCTCAGGTCCAGGTCTGCACACTGCCAGCAGAAATGTGTGCTCCATCCCTTGCTCCATCCTCTCCCATTATGTTCTGAGTGTGCGTGTTTGGAGACAGCTGGTATGTGTATAAATATTACTGAAATTGGCAAAGCCAACTACTGCCTTGCTTCTGGGCATTTGGAGCTACTCCACTGCCTTGATGACCATGAGTGGACTAACCTGCCCTGAAACAGCTTCACTGTCATGTAAGTTCACATGTAGACTATGGATTAGGATGGTAGGGCTGTTAGATATCAACATGACCAGGTCATGTTACCTGGTTTTTGCCTATCCCATGACAAAAATGATTGCATTTAAATATAATGAGAAAGAGTAAATAAGTCATGTAGGTCCCTTGATGGGTTCCATTGAGGAAATCCTAAAGGGAATCTGAACTCATGCCTAGAGGGAGTCACTGATGTGGGTTTGAAATGAGGACACAGGTCACCACATGTTCGCAAGTGACAAGGCACATATGTCACAACCATCACTACAACACAACCCTGTAAGGTGATGGAGAGACACAAATCCCACTGGGTCATCACATCCTCATCTTCTGGAAACGTTATAAAAGAACATCCTTATACTGAAGATCCAAAGTGTCTGAGTATCTCTGACTCTCTTATATCATTATTCTCCTTCTGTGTGTCCACTGTGACTTTTGAGAGATACCTATGTGTTGCAACATGTTAGTCCTAGTTCCAGGGGAAAATGCACCCTTCACTGGATAAGGGAGGCTAACGGATACTTTTCAAAACAAATACAGCAGGGCAATGCCAGAGCATCAATGTGTCCCTAATATTTCTGTGTGTGCCATAAAAATCTTAGGATTATATGTTCATACTCTGCGAAAAAATGTCCAGGATGATTTGATAAGAATTGCTTTGAATATGTAAAAGGTTCTGGGCAGTATAGAGATTTTCACAATAGTTATTTTTCATTTTGTCTTAAATATTTTTTTATTTATTCACGAGAGTCACAGACAGATGTAGAGACATAGGCAGATGGAGAAGCAGGCTCCCTTCCAAAAGCCTGATGCAGGACACCATCCCAGGACCCCAGGATCACAACCTGAGCCAATTGCAGGCACTCAAACTCTGAGCAACACAGGTGCCCTCACAATATTCATTGTTCTATTCCATAAGCACGGAAGTTTTTCCACCTCTTTACATCTTCTTCAATTCCTTTCCTAAGTCGTCAAATAGAAACATTTTGGCAAAAAAAAATCCTACAACTGTTGGGCAAAACAGTATTTGCAGAAAAGCTCTATTATTAAGTCTTTATCATCAAGATAGCCTGATACTGGCAAAAACAACACATAGATCAATGGAAAAGAGCAGAGAACGCAGAAATGGACCTTCAACTCTATGGGCAACTTCTCCTCAAGAAGCAAGAAACAATATCTAATGAAAAAATGCCTCATCAACAAATCGATCTGAAAAAAATTGGACAGCCACCTGCATAAGAATGAATGAGGACTATTCAGCTACACCAAACACAAACATAATCTCAAAATGGATGAAGTACCAAAATCTGAGACACGAAACCTTCAAAATCCTAGAGGAGAATTTCCTGTGATTCCTAAAACCTCTGAAAATGTCTAACACACTTTGATCTTCAAAATATTTTAAGAGCCGAGGCACAAGAGCTTCCCTCCGTGGATTAGTCACATTTTATGAAACACCCACAACAACCATTGCATTCAAATGTGAAAACCTGGAGGAGGGGCAAGATGGCGGAAGAGTAGGGTCCCCAAATCACCAGTCCCCACCAGATTGCCTAGATAACCTTCAAATTATCCTGAAAATCTATGAATTCGGCCTGAGATTTAAAGAGAGAACAGCTGGAATGCTACAGTGAGAAGAGTTCGCTCTTCTATCAAGGTAGGAAGACGGGGAAAAAGAAATAAAGAAACAAAAGACATCTAAGGGAGTGGGGCCCTGCGAGGAGCCGGGCTGAGGCCGGGGTGAGTGTCCCCAGGACAGGAAAGCTCCGTCCCAGAGAAGCAGGAGCTGCACCGACCTTCCTGGGCGGAAAGGTGCCCTCAGGGAGTTAGAGCAGGACCCCAGGAGGGCGGGGATGCCCTCAGGCTCCCAGGGACACTAACAGACACCTGCGCATCCAGGAGAGTGCACGGAGCTCCCTAAGGGCTGCAGCGTACATGGTGGGACCCGCAGCAGCTCGGAGGGGCTCGAGCGGCGGCTCCGCGGAGGGGGCTGCGGGGCAGCAGCAGCTTGGAGGGGCTCAGGCAGAGGAAGAGGCTCCGTGCAGAGGGGGCTGCGCGGCTCCGGGAGCAGCTTGGAGGGGCTTGGGCGGCAGCTCCACAGAGGCGGCTGCGTGGCGGGGAGCACAAATCCAACAGCGTAGACCAGGAGCCAAGGGCGCCAGGACACAGCCCAGGATCTGGCCTCCCCCCGGGACAAGCAGAGGCCCAGATGGCCCAGGACAGCAAGGACACTCCTGCCCAGTGCTGAGCAGATCAGCGGCCCGGCCCTGGAGCCTCCAGGCCCCTGCAGACACAGAGCCCGGAGTTCCTGTGGGAGCTGAATCCAGGGGTCCAGAGCTGCGGCAGCCACTGGGGTTGTTCCTCCTACGGAGTCACGGGGTAAACAACCCCCTATGAACCCTGCACAAGGCAGGGGGCAGAGCAGCTCCCCCAAGTACTAACACCTGAAAATCAGCACAACAGGCCCCTCCCCCAGAAGACCAGCTAGAGGGACCAAGTTCCAGGGGAAGTCAAGGGACTAAAAGTATACAGAATCAGAAGATACTCCCCCGTGTATTTTTTTCTTTTTTTTTCTTTTTGATTTCTGATTGCGTCCCCCACACTTTTTTTCACCTTTCTTTCTTTTTCTTTCTCTTTTTCTTCTCTTTTTTCCTTTTTTTCTTCCTTTTTTCTTTTTTCTTTTTCTCTTTTCTTTCCTTCTCTCTCTCTCTTTTTCTCTTTTTCCCAATACAACTTGTTTTTGGTCACTCTGCACTGAGCAAAATGACTAGAAGGAAAACCTCACCTCAAGAGAAAGAATCAGAAACAGTCCTCTCTCCCACAGAGTTACAAAATCTGGATTACAATTCAATGTCAGAAAGCCAATTCAGAAGCACTATTTTTTTTTAATTTTTTTAAACTTTTATTTATTTATGATAGGCACACAGTGAGAGAGAGAGAGAGAGGCAGAGACACAGGCAGAGGGAGAAGCAGGCTCCATGCACCGGGAGCCTGATGTGGGATTCGATCCTGGGTCTCCAGGACCGCGCCCTGGGCCAAAGGCAGGCGCCAAACCGCTGCGCCACCCAGGGATCCCCAGAAGCACTATTATACAGCTACTGGTGACTCAAGAAAAATCATAAAGGACTCAAGAGACTTCATGACTGCAGAATTCAGATCCAATCAGGCAGAAATTAAAAATCAATTGAATGAGATGCAATCCAAACTAGAAGTCCTAACGATGAGGGTTAACGAGGTGGAAGAACGAGTGAGTGACATAGAAGACAAGTTGATGGCAAAGAGGGAAACTGAGGAAAAAAGAGACAATTAAAAGAAATGTGTGGGAAATATCAGAAAGGGAGACAGAACATAAAGACTGCTAACTCTGGGAAACGAACTAGGGGTGGTAGAAGGGGAGGAAGGCAGGGGGTGGGAGTGAATGGGTGACGGGCACTGGGTGTTATTCTGTATGTTAGTAAATTGAACACCAATAAAAAAATAAATAAATAAATAAATAAAAAAATAAAAAAAAAGAAATAAACGACAGCCTGAGGAAGAAAAACCTACGTTTAATTGGAGTTCCGAGGGTGCAGAAAGGGACAGAGAGCCAAAATATGTATTTGAAGAAATCATAGCTGAAAACTTTCCTAACCTGGGAAGGAAAACAGGCATTCAGATCCAGGAAATAGAGATATCCCCCCTAAAATCAATAAAAACCGTTCAACACCTCGACATCTAAGAGTTAAGCTTGCAAATTTCAACGATAAAGAAAAGATCCTTAAAGCAGCAAGAGACAAGAAATCCCTGACTTTTATGGGGAGGAATATTAGGGTAACAGCAGACCTCTCCACAGGACCCAGCAGGCCAGAAACGGCTGGCAGGATATATTCAGGGTCCTAAATGAGAAGAACATGCAACCAAGAATACTTTATCCAGCAAGGCTCTCATTCAAAATGGAAGGAGAGATAAAGAGCTTCCAAGACAGGCAGGAACTGAAAGAATATGTGACCTCCAAACCACCTCTGCAAGAAATTTTAAGGGAGACTCTTAAAATTCCCCTTTAAGAAGAAGTTCAGTGAAGAAATACTTAGATAATAATACACGTATATTGGTGACTTCAATCTAGCTCTTTCTATACTCGATAGGTCTTCTAAGCACAACATCTCCAAAGAAACGAGAACTTTAAATGATACACTGGACCAGATGGATTTCACAGATATCTACAGAACTTTACATCCAAACACAACTGAATACACATTCTTCTCAAGCGCACATGGAACTTTCTCCAGAATAGACCACATATTGGGTCACAAATCGGGTCTGAACCAATAACAAAGATTGGGATTATCCCCTGCATATTCTCAGACCATAATGCCTTGAAATTAGAACTAAATCACAACAAGAAGTTTGGAAG
The DNA here is from genome assembly GCF_011100685.1 of Canis lupus familiaris. Classification (NCBI taxonomy): domain Eukaryota; kingdom Metazoa; phylum Chordata; class Mammalia; order Carnivora; family Canidae; genus Canis; species Canis lupus. Next base: position 76,229,496 of record NC_049229.1, read on the forward strand.
GACCTCAAACACGTGGAGGTTAAGGACCATCCTGCTAAAAGATAAAAGGGTCAACCAGGAAATTAAGGAAGAATTAAAAAGATTCATGGAAACTAATGAGAATGAAGATACAACCGTTCAAAATCTTTGGGATGCAGCAAAAGCAGTCCTAAGGGGGAAATACATCGCAATACAAGCATCCATTCAAAAACTGGAAAGAACTCAAATACAAAAGCTAACCTTACACATAAAGGAGCTAGAGAAAAAACAGCAAATAGATCCTACACCCAAGAGAAGAAGGGAGTTAATAAAGATTCGAGCAGAACTCAACGAAATCGAGACCAGAAGAACTGTGGAACAGATCAACAAAACCAGGAGTTGGTTCTTTGAAAGAATTAACAAGATAGATAAACCATTAGCCAGCCTTATTAAAAAGAAGAGAGAGGAGACTCAAATTAATAAAATCATGAATGAGAAAGGAGAGATCACTACCAACACCAAGGAAATACAAACGATTTTAAAAACATATTATGAACAGCTATACGCCAATAAATTAGGCAATCTGGAAGAAATGGACGCATTCCTGGAAAGCCACAAACTACCAAAACTGGAACAGGAAGAAATAGAAAACCTGAACAGGCCAATAACCAGGGAGGAAATTGAAGCAGTCATCAAAAACCTCCCAAGACACAAGAGTCCAGGGCCAGATGGCTTCCCAGGGGAATTTTATCAAACGTTTAAAGAAGAAACCATACCTATTCTCCTAAAGCTGTTTGGAAAGATAGAAAGAGATGGAGTACTTCCAAATTCGTTCTATGAGGCCAGCATCACCTTAATTCCAAAACCAGACAAAGACCCCACCAAAAAGGAGAATTACAGACCAATATCCCTGATGAACACGGATGCAAAAATTCTCAACAAGATACTGGCCAATAGGATCCAACAGTACATTAAAAAAATTATTCACCATGACCAAGTAGGATTTATCCCTGGGACACAAGGCTGGTTCAACACACGTAAAAAAATCAATGTGATTCATCATATCAGCAAGAGAAAAACCAAGAACCATATGATCCTCTCATTGGATGCAGAGAAAGCATTTGACAAAATACAGCATCCATTCCTGATCAAAACTCTTCAGAGTGTAGGGATAGAGGGAACATTCCTCGACATCTTAAAAGCCATCTATGAAAAGCCCACAGCAAATATCATTCTCAATGGGGAAGCACTAGGAGCCTTTCCCCTAAGATCAGGAACAAGACAGGGATGTCCACTCTCACCACTGCTGTTCAACATAGTACTGGAAGTCCTAGCCTCAGCAATCAGACAACAAAAAGACATTAAAGGCATTCAAATTGGCAAAGAAGAAGTCAAACTCTCCCTCTTCGCCGATGACATGATACTCTACATAGAAAACCCAAAAGTCTCCACCCCAAGATTGCTAGAACTCATACAGCAATTCGGTAGCGTGGCAGGATACAAAATGAATGCCCAGAAGTCAGTGGCATTTCTATACACTAACAATGAGACTGAAGAAAGAGAAATTAAGGAGTCAATCCCATTTACAATTGCACCCAAAAGCATAAGATACCTAGGAATAAACCTAACCAAAGATGTAAAGGATCTATACCCTGAAAACTATAAATTTTAAATTTTACTTATCTTTCCCATATAAATAATTCAAACTCCTGTCTTTGTTTTATTTGTTTAGTACCTTTATTTTCTGTTTTAATACTTTTAAAGTTAATTAAATTAATCAAAGCACCATTTTTTCCATAACAGAAAATATATATATATATATTCATACAGAAACACAAATCACATGATAGTAATCATACAATTATGGGAAGGAAGACCAATCTTCAGGCATGACATTTTGCTCTATATAAATATACTATGGAGCAGAATTAGTACATCATTGTGTGGCTGGCCTAACATCAAATTTGTAGACAGTGAAGCACATGATGGAGATCTGAAGTAAATTTGTGCATATACAGTTAGCACGTCTTCCACAGGTTATCTGAGAGTACACAATGGAGAAAGGGCTGTCACTATGACAAATGGTGTTGGACCGCCACATGGAAAATAATAAACTTGGTCCTTATTTTACATCATCCAGATAGATGGACAAAAATCTATCTAAATCTAAATCTAAAATGGAAATGGAAAAATGGATTAAAGGTCGGGATCCATGGGTGGCTCAGAGGTTTGGCGCCTGCCTTCAGCCCAGGGCATGATCCTGGAATCCCAGGATCGAGTCCCATATCAGGCTCCCGGTATGGAGCCTGCTTCTCCCTCTGCCTGTGTCTCTGCCAATCTCTGTCTCTGTCTCTCTCTCTCTGTATGTGTTTGTGTGGCTCTCATGAATACATAAATAAACTCTTTAAAAGTGGATTAAAGCTTTAAATAGAAGCCCCAACACTAAAAGATGTAGATGGAAAAATAAAAAGGGGAAAACGTCATGACATGTGCTTGGCTCTGATTTCCATGTTATAAAAGCAACATCAGAGGCAAAAAAGCAAGGAGACGAGTAGGGCTATATTGAAGGCAAAACTGTTAGGATGAATAATAACAGAGCAAGAAGGTAGATTATGAATTGGGAGTCGGTGTGTTCAACTCTATACTGAAAAGGGGTTAGTATCCAAAATACAAAAGGGACTATTAACCACAATAGAAAATGTGTCATCGAAAATAATAAGAGTAAAGACCTTCAGATGGACTTCTATATTATTTATTAGGGGTCTTTCTCTTTTTCTGGGATAAATCTAGGTAGAGGATTCTCTTTTTCTGTATACTTTTTAGTGGGGTTTGATTTACAAATATATAGTATAACTCCCAGTGCTTATTTTGTCAAGTGTCCCCCTCAGTGCCCATGACCCAGTCACCTCCAACCCCATGCCCACCTCCCCTTCCATCGCCTCTAGTCCGTTTCCCAGAGTTAGAAGTATTTCATGTTCCGGATCCCTTTCTGATATTTCCCACTCTTTTTATCTTTCCCCTTTATTCCCTTTCAATATTTTTTATATTCCCCAAATGAATAAGACCATATAATGTTTGTCCTTCTCCAATTGACTTATTTCACTCAGCATAATACACTCCAGATCCATCAACGTGGAAGCAAATGGTGGGGATTTGTCGTTTCTAATGGCTGAGTAATATTCCATTGTATACAGAAGCCACAGCTTCTTTATCCATTCACCTTTTAATGGACACCAAGACTCCTTCCACAGCTTAGCTATTGTGGACACTGCTGCTATAAACATCAGGGTGCAGGTATCCCAGCATTTTGCTGCACCTGTATATTTGGTGTAAATCCCCAGCAGTGCAATTGCTGGGTTGTAGGGCAGATCTATTTTTAACTCTTTGAGGAACCTCCACACAGTTTTCCAGAATGGCTGCACCAGTTCACATTCCCACCAATAGTGCAGGAGGGTTCCCCTTTCTCCACATCCTCTCCACCATTTGTAGTTTCCTGCCTTATTGAATTTCCCCTTTCTCGCTGCTGTGAGGTGGGATCCCATGGTGGTTTTGGTTTGTATTTCCCAGATGGCAGCTAATGCGGAGCATTTCCTCATGTACTTGTTGTCCATGTCTATGTCTTCCTCTGTGAGATTTCTGTTCATGTATTTTGACCATTTCATGATTGGATTGTTTGTTTCTTTGCTATTGAGTTTAATAAGTTCTTTATAGAACTTGGAAACTATCCCTTTATCTGATACTTCATTTGAAAATATTGTCTCCCATTGTGTAGGTTGTCTTTTAGTTTTGTTGACTGTATTCTTTATTGTGCAAAAGCTTCTTATCTTGATGAAGTCCCAATAGTTCATTTTTGCTTTTGTTTCTTTTGCCTTCGTGGATGTATCTTGCAAGTAGTTACTGTGGCCGAGTTCAAAAAGGGTGTTGCCTGTGTTCTCCTCTAGGATTTTGATGGAACTTTGTCTCACATTTAGTTATTTGATCCATTTTGAGCTTATCTTTGTGTATGGTACATGAAAATGGTCGTTTCATTCTTCTTCATGTGGATGTCCAATTTTCTCAGCACCATTTATTGAAGAGACTGTCTTTTTTCCAGTGGGCAGTCTTTCCTCCTTTGTCGAATATTAGTTGATGATTAAGTTGAGGGTCCACTTCTGGATTCTGTTCCATTGATCTATGTGTCTGTTTTTGTGCCAGTACCACAGTGTCTTGATGACCACAGCTTTGTAGTACAACCTGAAACCTGGCATTGTGATGATCCCATCGTTTTCTATTTTATTTTTTTTAATTTTTTTTATTTTTTATTGGTGTTCAATTTACTAACATACAGAATAACCCCCAGTGCCCGTCACCCATTCACTCCCACCCCCCGCCCTCCTCCCCTTCCAACACCCCTAGTTCGTTTCCCAGAATTAGCAGTCTTTACGTTCTGTTTCCCTTTCTGATATTTCCCACACATTTCTTCCCCCTTCCCTTATATTCCCTTTCACTATTATTTATATTCCCCAAATGAATGAGAACATATAATGTTTGTCCTTCTCCGACTGGCTTACTTCACTCAGCATAATACCCTCCAGTTCCATCCACGTTGAAGCAAATGGTGGGTATTTGTCATTTCTAATAGCTGAGTAATATTCCATTGTATACATAAACCACATCTTCTTTACCCATTCATCTTTCGTTGGACACCGAGGCTCCTTCCACAGTTTGGCTATCGTGGCCATTGCTGCTAGAAACATCGGGGTGCAGGTGTCCCGGCGTTTCACTGCATCTGTATCTTTGGGGTAAATCCCCAGCAGTGCAATTGGTGGGTCGTAGGGCAGGTATATTTTTAACTGTTTGAGGAACCTCCACACAGTTTTCCAGAGTGGCTGCACCAGTTCACATTCCCACCAACAGTGTATGAGGGTTCCCTTTTCTCCACATCCTCTCCAACATTTGTTGTTTCCTGCCTTGTTAATTTTCCCCATTCTCACTGGTCTGAGGTGGTATCTCATTGTGGTTTTGATTTGTATTTTAAAATTCCCCTGGCTATTTGGGGTCTATGGCCATACCACCCTGAACGTGCCCAATCTCGTCTGTTCTAATGATTTTTAGGTTGATTAAGTTAATCAAAATACCAATCATTTTCTTACATAATAGAAAAACTCCATATTCATATGGAAAAATAATGATACTGACCGTACAATTATAAAAAATAATAGTCAGACATTAAACATCCCTCTACAGAAATGTATTTTATAGTATTATTTTTATTTTTTGAAAATGTTTTATTTATTTATTATTTTAATTTATTTTTTTAATAATAAATTTATTTTTAATTGGTGTTCAGTTTACCAACATACAGAATAACACCCAGTGCTCATCCCGTCAAGTGCCGCCCTCAGTGCCGGTCGCTGATTCATGCCCACCCCCAGCCGTCCTCCCCTTTCATCACCCCTGGTTCATTTCCCAGAGTTAGGAGTCTTTATGTTCTGTCTCCCTTTCTGACATTTCCCACATTTCCTCTCCATTCCCTTATATTCCCTTTCACTATTATTTATATTCCCCAAATGAATGAGAACATATAATGTTTGTCCTTCTCCTATTGACTTATTTCACTCAGCATAATACTCTCAGTTCTATCCACGTTGAAGAAAATGGTGGGTATTTGTCATTATCTCTTCACTTCCGTTTTCTTTTTTTTAAAGCCTTTCATCAAAATACATCATTTTTAGTACGGTATTTTATCTCCTATTGAAATTTAATCCTAAATCTTTATTTTTGATGTTAGTTAAGTTATATTTTTGTGAATTTTATATAGATAATTTTTCATAGTGTTTGGAATCATAGCTGGATTTGTTTATTTTATATCCTGAACATCCCCTGACATCATTAATTAATTCCTAGAGTTTGTGGAATTTGTAGACATTGCCACTTTAGCAGATTATGTCATATGTAAACAATTTTTATTCCCTCTCCTGATTAATTTTTTAATTGCCTAATTTCCCTCAGTATGTCTTCAACCTGTTGCAGCAGAAATATTTCTCTTGTGTTTTTCTGGTTTCTTTTTATCATCTAATAAATCAGTAGATATAAGACATATATAAGAAGAGATTCTTTTCGTTTTCCACGTGCATGAGTATGTAAAATACGACACCAAGACAATGACCACTGTAGGCAGCCCTTCTGTTTGTTGGACAATACAACAGTGCATTTGTAGATATTTAAGGCCAGGATTTGGGATTGGGTCAGTGAATGAGTGAGGAACTGACAAGGGTTTTCTGCAGAGCCTTCTGGGCCCTACATACCCTACTCTGACTCTGAGGATCATTTTTCCCTCCTGATACAGAAAAGGGGTTGTTCCCACCGGAGGTTTATTTCTTGTGGTCAGGGGACTCACTTTCCATGACTGGATTTCACTTCCTGAAACAGTAGCTCTACCAGGGAGTTCACGTGTAAACTATGGACAGGATAGAAGAACTGAGATATACTGTAAACACCAGGTCATGCCACCAGGTTGGTGTAGAAACACTCTCGAAGAATGAATGCATATAAACATATAGATAAAGGATAAACAGGTATTGTAGGTGTTTGCGGATTTCCAGTAATGAGCTCACCATTGGAAACCTCCCTCGGCTATGGAGGGAGAGTAACAGATGCAGGTGGGTATTAGGTTGGGGACATGGGGGACCAATGTCGTTCCCAGTGGTGAGGCACACACCTCCCAGCAGTCAGTATAACACAACTCTGGAAGGAGATGGTACCATTCAAATCCCTCAGGGTCATCAGAGACATGACTTGTCAGAGCATCATTACTTGGATCCATGTGTCACTAGGGTCATATCCTCTTCTGGCTGCTGTAATATTGTGCAAGGACTGGGTGGAAGTAAACAATAGACACTCAGGATGCCTGGGTGGCTCAGTGGTTGAGCATCTGCCTTCAGTTCAGGTCGTCCTGAAGTCCCAGGTTCGAGTCCCTCATTGAGCTGCCTGCGTGGACCCTGTTTCTCATGCTGCCCCTGTCTCTGCGACTGTCTCTGTATGTCTCATGAGAAATAAATAAAATCTTCAAAAAAAAAAAAAGAAAAAGGGATGCCAGAGTTTTTCTGAAGAGAATAAATAACAGAAGGATGAAGAGTTCCATCATTCTTCCTGCATGGAGGCTTGATTTGGAACATCCATATCCTCCTGCCTTGGAGACAGTTACACATGCACGTCTCCAGATGCTCCAGTGAGAGACTACTTCAGAGTCAGACGAGAATTACTCCACTGGCTTCACTGGGTCCCCACCTCATGAGTGTAGATCAAGGACCTCTCAGCCTATTCAGTCATGGGAGCCAATGTGATGGGTCCAGTTCCTCAGAAGAACTCTTAAAAATTCATTCTACTACCTCTTGTGGGTTAAAGTAATTTCAGAAAGATGCCATCCTATAAAGTCCTGAGAAGCAAATTGTTATGAATAATGAATCATGTTTTGTGTTTGGGACAAGAGCTGGTTGAGGATACTGAGCAGCTATGAAATCCTGGAGAAACGTCATGATGCAAGAGGGGAGAGACATTTGGGGTTTGGCTCACTTGGCAGAAATCAGTTTCTGCTCATTCTTGGGGGGCAGTTCTTAGACTTTGCAGACAAGGAAGTATAGATGGGATCTGAGGGTGATATCATCATGTATGTAAGACAGGCAGATAATGATTTTGACTAAGGGATATCCTAATAAAATAAGTACATTTGAAGTGAAATTTTAAATATCAATTCATGTAGTTATTGATATAGAGTCAACTATTAGTAATCACATATTTCAGTATTTTGTCCATCAATAAATTTTACTTTTAGGTATTATTTATGTAAATATTCTTTATAAAAAATATTACACACCTTGTAGCACTCCCTGTCCTACCTGCATTTAATGTAGTTCCTCGAACAAGGCGACCCCATCCTTCTCTGAGAAAGCCTTCCCCAGATCCCTGTGCATCTGCTCCTGGGGCAGGAGCCTTGTGCTGCCTGGTCCTGAGGGCCCCCTGTATCCCAGACCCCGACTCTGCTTGTAGGACCCCGTCTGGGCTCACAGGGTATTTACTGCAGTGTCTCTACTCAAGCAGTACATTGTGAAGGGGCACAGAATATGACCTCCCAAGTGTGTCTCTGGAATTGACGCTCCTCGAGAAAGAGGCAATGCTGAGATATACTGACCCTCCCGACCTCTGAGATGAAATCAGTCTCCCAAAGGAAAGCCTCTGATTCATGAAGAAACATTTCATTACCATAGGAAATAAGATTTTAGGGCCAAAGAAGCGTAAAAGAAACCTTACTTCTCTAGGAGTTTACTTCTGCAAACCCACATTTCTATCTGTTGTCATGCCTTCCAATCCCCACCCTGTATAGAGATGTAAGTCCTTTCTAGTTTGCTCACATTTCTGTGTCTTTATATTTTACGAGCTGCTACACATGCAAGATTAATACTATTTTTCTCCTGTTCGTCGTATGTCCAAGGAATTATTAACCTGTCCTAAGAATGTAGAAGGGAATGAGAGAAACCTTTCTGCCCCAACAATGGGTGTGTTATTCCTTCAGAGAGCTCTTCCAGTGACACCATGTGCTCTGATATCATCTGCAATAGTGACCTGGGTTCCTAGCTATGCACAATCTGCAAGGAGACCCTAAACAAGGGTCTTCTGAACTTCTGGTGGAGACATTTCCCTGTAGCCCCAGATGAACTGAAAGTTCTCACTCACCATAAGACCAGGAACTGCCAGGGCTTTGGGGAGCCCCTTATCTCCTTTAGGTTCCTGGGAAGGTTCCTGAAGGTCATATCTGATTATTTTTTATGAAGACACATGCAGCTCACAGGGCACTGCAACACCACTGTCCAATAACACACCACACACACACACACACACACACACACACACACACTGTAGCTGATATTTGCAGCCAAGATCCCAATGTGCCCTTCTTCCCTGCACCCAGCTCATGGGCGGCATCCTCCACATGGATGCTGGGACTGGGCGTGTGCCTTGTTTCAAGTCAACCCAACTAAAGAAAATATGATTCAAACAGAGATAGGGAAGAGAGTGCATGTTGGGTTTGTCTGTCCTCCAAATGCCTGGGATCCTGCAAGTTTGTGGATATGAGGGCCCAGGCCTGCCCCTCAGATGATAATTTCCAGGCTGACTCACCCTGTCTTTGCTTCCAGCACTGTGCCCCATACCCATAGAGAGGTCTCCATAAACATCAAGTCCCTGGATTTCCCCTTTCTCAGAGGGCATAGCCAGGACCCTGATTTGAGGCTATGGATGTCAGGAGAGGGCAGTTGCCCCAGAAGCAAATAAAGGATATGATGCAGATAAGGTTTCTGGAATACTGCATGTTGGATCAGCATCAGCATCCCCTAAGTGACAGGGAAGGATTTCTGAACTGGGGGTTTCCCTATGGAGATCAGTTCCTGTCTCACCTGTGCAGATGGGCTCAGGTGTATGTCAGGTTTCAAGAAGAGAAGAGCTGCACATAAAAACCAGAGTGGATGAGATGAATCTGCTTCTGGTTTGAATAAAATACCTCCTCACTAGAGCTTGATGTTGTGTGTATATGGTACTCATGGGTCTTCTTCATGGTGAACAGTGCTTTGGGGCCTGGGGGCATTCTGGTCATTGCCACAGTGTATATCGTCCAGCTTGTTCTCACAGTCCTCTTCAATTGGGCTGTGCAAATCACATATTAAAGTGTTAGGGTGTGTATCCCCACTCACCTGGGCTGAGCACTGGTTTCATCCCCATCATACAGGAGACATGGTCAGTGCAGGGACTCTGGGCTGTGCTGACTGCTGTGCTTTAGGGTGGACATCACGAAGCATAAACTTAGTCCTGGAGGAGAGGAGGGGCAGGAGCCATCATGCATTGACCATCCCTGGACTACAGCTGAGGGCGTGGTGACCTCATGATTATGGAAGTGGTGACTCTGAAAATTGGAGGAGCAGATCTAGCAGCATAATGTCAGGTGACTCAGGAGATGCTGCAGGTCACCTGGTGTGTGTGAGAGCAGAGGGTCAGGTGAATGGGTCCAGCTCCCTGAGAGTCACCCCATCTTCCACATGAGAACTCTTTGCCAGAAAGCTCTGGTTCTGTCCATTCATGGGGCTCCATCCTGCTGATTGCCCCTCCTCCTGACATCTGCTCCTTGCACCTCAGGCAGCAGGTCCTCCTGGATCTGTGCTTCTGCCAGAATGCCCACAGACATTCCTGGTAAACCAACAGACCGAGAGTAGGGAGAGGTATTGACCAAGACTCCTATGAAAAGGAGGGTCCATGGTCCATGACATAGGGACCTTGGGTCAGTATGAATCTTGAGAGACCTGTCCTTGGGCTGGTGTCACTTTTTCTGTGAACACCCTTCATTCTCTTCCTGATACAGATGGGCGTCCTGTAGCCCCTCAACTTTATTCCCTCCTGAGACACTGGTTTGGCAGTTCTGTGTGCAGAGGGGCATCAAATATTCTCATGAGTAAATGCCTGTGATTCAGAGGGCCTGGATCTCAGCTGGAACCTACACAGGGGACTCCAGAGGGCTGGCCTCATTCTTTGAGCAAAAGACGTCAAATGAGAAAGCTCTGTGAATTGGGCAAGGAAACCCACATGAGCAGGTACAGCCACTTTCATGTAAAAAGTCCAGGTATCCTTCCAGTTCTGTGTGTCGAACTAAACCCAGGTGAATTCATGTTGGCGGTTGGAAAACCCTGTGAGTGAGAGAGTCTTTGCAGTAACAACAGGAAAAGGGGAGGATGGGCAAGATGGTAGAAGACTAGGGTCCCCAAATCACCTGTCCCCACCAAATTACCTACATAACCATCAAATCATCCTGTAAATCTACGAATTTGGCCTGAAATTTAAAGAGAGAACAGCTGAAACGCTACTTTGAGAAGAGTTTGTGATTCTATCAAGGTAGGAAGACAGAGAAAAAGAAATAAAGACACAAAAGGCCTCCAAGGGGGAGGGGCCCCGCGAGGAGCCAGATAAGGCCAGGGCGAGTGTCCCCAGGACAGGAGAGCCACGTCCCGGAGAAGCAGGAGCTGCACCAACCTTCCCAGGTGGAAAGACACCCGCAGGGAGTTAGAGCAGGACCCAGGAGAGCGGGGATGCCTTCAGGCTCCCTGGAACAGTAACAGACACCTGTGGCATATGCAGGTGAGTGCGCGAGCTCCCTGAAGGGCTGCACCACACATGGCGGGACCCAGAGCAGCTGGGAGGGGCTCGGGTGGCGGCTCCTCGGAGAGGTGGCTGCATGGCTGGGAGAAAGAATCCAACAGCACAGAACCCGGAGCACAGGGCGCTGGGTCACAGCCCAAGATTTGGCCTCCCCCTGGGACAGGCAGAGACCAGGAGGGCCCAGGACAGCAAGGACACTCCTGCTCCGAGCTCAGCAGATCAGCAGCCCCACCCATGGAGCCTCCAGGCCCCTGAAGACTGAGAAGTTCCTGCGGGAGCTGAATCCAGGTTTTCAGAGCTGCCGCAGGCACTGGGATTGTTCCTCCTGCGGCCTAACGGGGTAAACAACCCCCACTGAACCCTGCACCAGGCAGGGGGCAGAGCAGCTCCCCAAAGTGCTAACACCTGAAAATCAGCACAACAGGCCCCTCCCCCAGAAGACCAGCTAGACGGACAAGTTACAGGGGAAGTCAATGGGACATAAGTATATAGAATCAGAAAATACTCCCCCGTGTTTTTTTTCTTTTTGATTTCTGATTGCTTCCCCCACCCTTTTTTCAACTTTCTTCCTTTTTCTTTCTCTTTTTCTTCTCTTTTTTTTCCTTTTTTCTTCCTTTTTTCTTTTTTCTTTTTCTCTTTTCTTTCCTTCTCCCTCTCTCCCTTTTTCTCCTTTTCCCAATACAACTTGTTTTTGGAGACTCTGCACTGAGCAAAATGACTAGAAAGAAAACCTCACCTCAAGAGAAAGAATCAGAAACAGTCCTCTCTCCCACAGAGTTACAAAATCTGGATTACAATTCAATGTCAGAAAGCCAATTTAAAAGCACTATTATACAGCAACTGGTGGCTCTAGAAAAAAGCATAAAGGACTGAAGAGACTTCATGACGGCAGAATTTAGATCCAATCAGGCAGAAATTAAAAATCAATTGAATGAGATGCAATCCAAACTAGAAGTCCTAACGATGAGGGTTAACGAGGTGGAAGAACGAGTGAGTGACATAGAAGACAAGTTGATGGCAAAGAGGGAAACTGAGGAAAAAAGAGACAATTAAAAGACCATGAAGACAGATTAAGGGAAATAAACGATGGCCTGAGGAAGAAAAACCTACACTTAATTGGGGTTCCCGAGGGCGCTGAAAGAGACATAGGGCCAGAATATGTATTTGAACAAATCCTAGCTGAAAACTTTCCAAATCTGGAAAGGGAAACAGGCATTCAGATCCAGGAAATAGAGAGATCCTCCCTAAAATCAATAAAAACCATTCAAAACCTCGGCATTTAATAGTGAAACTTGCAAATTCCAAAGATAAAGAGAAGATACTTAAAGCAGCAAGAGACAAGAAAGCCCTGACTTTTATGGGGAAGAATATTAGGGTAAAAGCAGACCTCTCCACAGAGACCTGGCAGGCCAGAAAGGGCAGGCAGGATATATTCAGTGTCCCAAATGAGAAAAACAAGCAACCAAGAATACTTTATCCAGCAAGGCTCTCATTCAAAATGGAAGGAGAGATAAAGAGCTTCCAAGACAGGGAGGAACTGAAAGAATATGTGACCTCCGAACCAGCTCTGCAAGAAATTTTAAGGTGGACTCTTAAAATTCCCCTTTAAGAAGAAGTTCAGGGCAACAATCCACAAAAACAAGGACTGAATAGATATCATGATGACACTAAACTCATATCTCTCAATAGTAACACTGAACTTGAACGGGCTTAATGACCCCATCAAAAGGCGCAGGGTTTCAGACTGGGTAAAAAAGCAGGACCCATCTATTTGCTGTCTACAAGAGACTCATTTTAGACAGAAGGATACCTGCAACCTGAAAATAAAAGGTTGGAGAACCATTTACCATTCAAATGGTCCTCAAAAGAAAGCAGGGGTAGCCATCCTTATATCAGATAAACTACAATTTACCCCAAAGACTGTAGTGAGAGATGAAGAGGGACACTATCTCATACTTAAAGGATCTATACAACAAGAGGACTTAACAATCCTCTATATATATGCCCCGAATATGGGAGCTGCCAAATATATTAATCAATTAATAACCAAAGATAAGGCAAACTTAGATAATAATACACTTATACTTGGTGACTTCAATCTAGTGCTTTCTACACTTGATAGGTCTTCTAAACAAAACATCTCCAAAGAAACGAGAGCTTTACATGATACACTGGACCAGATGGATTTCACAGATATCTACAGAACTTTACATCCAAACTCAACTGAATACACATTCTTCTCAAGTGCACGCGGAACTTTCTCCAGAATAGACCACATACTAGGTCACAAATCGGGTCTGAACCGATACCAAAAATTGGGATCGTCCCCTGCATATTCTCAGACCATAATGCCTTGAAATTAGAACTAAATCACAACAAGAAGTTTGGAAGGACCACAAACACGTGGAGGTTAAGGACCATCCTGCTAAAAGATGAAAGGGTCAACCAGGAAATTAAGGAAGAATTAAAAAGATTCATGGAAACTAATGAGAATGAAGATACAACCATTCAAAATCTTTGGGATGTAGCAAAAGCAGTCCTGAGGGGGAAATACATCACAATACAAGCATCCATTCAAAAACTAGAAAGAACTCAAATACAAAAGCTAACCTTACACACAATGGAGCTAGAGAAGAAACAGAGATGGACCCCATGCCCAGCAGAAGAAGAGAGTTAATTAAAACTCGAGCAGAACTCAACGTAAACGAGACCAGAAGAACTGTGGAACAGATCAACAGAACCAGGAGTTGGTTCTTTGAAAGAATTAATACAATAGATAAACCATTAGCCAACCTTATTAAAAAGAAGAGAGAGGAGACTCAAATTAATAAAATCATGAATGAGAAAGGAGAGATCACTACCAACACCAAGGAAATACAAACGATTTTAAAAACATATTATGAACAGCTATACGCCAATAAGTTAGGCAATCTAGAAGAAATTGAAACATGGCGTGGTGAAAAATGCCACTAAACAATTATGAAAAATAAGGGAAGAAAGTTGGAGGAGGTCCTATCATTGATCCAGGCATTCCTGGAAAGCCACAAACTACCAAAACTGGAATATGAAGACATTCAAAACCTGAACAGGCCAGTAACCAGGGAGGAAATTGAAGCAGTCATCAAAAACTTCCCAGGACACAAGAGTCCAGTGCCAGATGGCTTCCCAGGGGAATTCTATCAAACGTTTAAAAAGGAAATCATACCTATACTACTAAAGCTGTTTGAAAGATAGAAAGAGATGGAGTACTTCCAAATTCGTTCTATGAGGCCAGCATCACCTTAATTCCAAATCCAAAGACCCCACTAAAAAGGAGAATTACAGACCAATATCCCTGATGTATATGGATGCAAAAATTCTCAACAATATACTAGCCAATAGCATACAACAGCACATTAAGAAAATTATTCACCATGACCAAGTAGGATTTATCCCCGGGACACAAGGCTGGTCCGACACTCGTAAAACAATCAATGTGATTCATCATATCAGCAAGAGAAAAACCAAGAACCATATGATCCTTTCATTAGATGCAGAGAAAGCATTTGACAAAATACAGCACCCATTCCTGATCAAAACTCTTCAGAGTGCAGGGATAGAGGGAACTTTCCCCGACATTTTAAACGCCATCTACGAAAAGCCCACAGCAAATATCATTCTCAATGGGGAAGCACTGGGATCCTTTCCACTAAGATCAGGAATAAGACAGGGATGTCCACTCTCACCACTGCTATTCAACATAGTATTGGAAGCCCTAGCCTCAGCAATCAGGCAACAAAAAGACATTAAAGGCATTCAAATTGGCAAAGAAGTCAAACTCTCCCTCTTCGCCGATGACATGATACTCTACATAGAAAACCCAAAAGTCTCCACCCCAAGATTGCTAGAACTCATACAGCAATTTGGTAGCGTGGCAGGATACAAAATCAATGCCCAGAAATCAATGGCATTTCTATACACTAACAATGAAACCGAAGAAAGAGAAATTAAGGAGTCAACCCATTTACAATTGCACCCAAAAGCATAAGATACCTCGGAATAAACCTAACCAAAGAGGTAAAGGATCTATACCCTAAAAACTGTAGAACACTTCTGAAAGAAATTGAGGAAGACACAAAGAGATGGAAAAATATTCCATGCTCATGGATTGGTAGAATTAATATTGTGAAAATGTCAATGTTACCCAGGGCAATTTACACGTTTAATGCAATCCCTATCAAAATACCATGGACTTTCTTCAGAGAGTTAGAACAAATTATTTTAAATTTTGTGTGGAATCAGAAAAGACCGTGAATAGCCAGGGGAATTTTAAAAAAGAAAACCCCATCTGGGGGCTTCACAATGCCAGATTTCAGGTTGTACTACAAAGCGGTGGTCATCAAGACAGTGTGGTACTGGCACAAAAACAGACATATAGATCAATGGAACAGAAAAGAGAACCCAGAAGTGGACCCTGAACTTTATGGTCAACTAATATTCGATAAAGGAGGAAATACTATGCTTTGGAAGAAAGACAGTCTCTTCAATAAATGGTGCTAGGAAAATTGAACATCTACATGCAGAAGAACGAAACTAGAGCATTCTCTTACACCACACACAAAGATAAACTCAAAATGGATGAAAGATCTAAATGTGAGACAAGATTCCATCAAAATCCTAGATGAGTATATGGACTGGGTGTATCAAACCAGACACTCATTCTCACAGATCTGGAATCTGGGATATCTGAGGTCCAGGTGCACACAGATGTGGTGTCTGGAGAGCACCCATGTCCTAGTCTGTCCTTTCCCTGTTACCTCACATGGAGCAGAAGGCATGGAGATTTCCTAGTCCTGGTGAATAAGGTTCCTGATCTCATCATGGGGATCCATCTACTGACTTAAGTGCTCCCCAAGGCCCCACCTCCTCCTCCCATCTCATGGGCCTTAGGTTTCAACAAGGGGATGGTAGAGGTCACACACAATGAGCTGATATATACACCTGAAGATAAATGAGGGGACCTCCTCCAACTTTCTTCCCTTATTTTTCATAATTGTTTAGTGGCATTTTTTAACCACACCATGTTTTTGAATGTTACCTGATAACTCCTGGATCTCGAGTCCTACCTGTTCTCCTCTTGCCCTACTTGTCAAACTGTTGTGACTGCCTTTGTGGGTTCATATTGACTGCTTTGAGAAACTATGTTTTTATTAAGTAATATTCCATACTTCAGATTTTGTGTCCACGTGGTATTTTGTAATGTTTTTTGCATGTAAATCTTGGCTTTTAGGTGTCATGTGTCCCCATAGAGTGATTTTATCCTACCTCTGAAATTGTAGAGGGTTTGTCATATGTCCTTGTGGACCTTTCAGTGAGTCAGAATCTTGGCCTGTGCTCCTCTCTACAGGACTTACTGACCCTCTTGAAACACTTGATAGATAGACTGGCAGGGTTCCTTAGATATGTGGACCCCTGCTGTATCTAGAGGATCACATGATTTTGCTAAATTTAGAATTTAGCTGAATTTCAGTGTTTCAGATAATGTACTTGGATTTGTAACTCTCTATCAACTCAGTCAGTGTGTGTCACTCCAGTCAATTCTGTGATTTTCTGTAATGGCTTTGATAAGTTTACCTGATGCAGAATGAGCTGCATTCATGCAGAGTTTGGGATATAATAAACTGGTGTGAAGATGAACATTTTCCATTGTATAGCCTATATTTCTATTTTTCTTATCCCTCCTAAATGAACAGTGTAATGCTGCCTTTCCACTCTAAGTTTTTGATGAATTCCTTTTACATTCAAATAGTATATTCCATCTAAGAGAAGAAAAATATCTACCCTTGAACCCTTCGACAGATTTATCGGGTATTTTTGATAATAAATGTGGCAGGAAACTGTTGAAGGAGCCTCTGTGTCCATCGAAAGATGAATGGATAAAGAAGATGTGGTTTATATATACAATGTAATATTACTCAGCCATTAGAAACGACAAATACCCACCATTTGATTTGATGTGGATAGAACTGGAGGGTATTATGCTGAGTGAAATAAATCAATCGGAGAAGGACAAACATTATATGGTCTCATTCATTTGGGGAATATAAATAATAGTGAAAGGGAATAGAGGAGAAGGGAGCATAAATGGGTAGGAAATATCAGAAAGGGAGACAGAACATGGAAGACTCCTATCTCTGGGAAAAGAACTAAGGGTGGTGGAAGGGGAGGAGAGTGGGGGTGGGGGTGACTGGGTGGTGGGCACTGAAGGGGCACTTGACAAGATGAGCACTGGGTGTTATTCTGTATGTTGCCAAATTGAACACCAATACAAAATAAATTTATTTAAAAAATAATAAAATAAAAGGAGAAAAACCAAATGTGTCAGGAAAATTCAGTTTCAATTCAATTTCAATCTGTGCCTCTAATCAACCTTAAATTTGTGTTTTCTCAGATCAGTCCCCCTGACCCTGTTGCTGTGCACATGACTTCTGTCTCCAAATCTAACACTTTCCAAATGTATGTTGGCAGATTGAACACCAATTAAAAAAAAAAAAAGAATTCTGATCCTGCATGGAGCGAACCTGGTATGATGGTGCTCAAGTGGCAAAGTGGGAAATTTCCAGGATCTGCGGTCCCCCTGAGTCCTATAAAGAAAAAGTGGCACCATGTGACGGATGATTAAGAAGAACAGGATTCTGGAGATGGGTAAACATTATGTCGGAGTGAAGGCATTGTGATTTGTGTTTCCATAAACTGAACCCTGTTTGTTCCTGTGACTTCTACCTGACACCAGCAAGCAGAAAGTAAGAGACCATGAGACCCTTGCTCGGAGGACCATCCCAGGTCCACACCAGAGGAATCCCTCTTATTGACTTTTACAGACTCATTCATGTGCCTGAGATAAACCAGCTTAGACACAAGCAGGGTGAACATGGGGTTCAGTTGTAAACTGAGGACAGAAAGGGTTTGATGGCTCTCCTGTGAGGGCTCCCTGAAGACTGGAAGTGCAAACATTCAACCCCAGGCCAGACGTAGGAGGCCATGTTCAGAACAGCTCTCTGTTGCAGCCAGGAAGAGAGTCACAAAATCCCCAAAACAGGCCTCAACAAGGTAGGGTGTGAGCATCTAAAGAGGAAACTAAACCAATAGCAAATGATAACAATCCATTGCCAACTGCACTGTGAATTTACAGATTCATCCAAGCCCATCTCAGGTCCAGGTCTGCACACTGCCAGCAGAAATGTGTGCTCCATCCCTTGCTCCATCCTCTCCCATTATGTTCTGAGTGTGCGTGTTTGGAGACAGCTGGTATGTGTATAAATATGAGTGAAATTGGCAAAGCCAACTACTGCCTTGCTTCTGTGCATTTGGAGCTGATCCACTGCCTTGATGACCATGAATGGACTAACCTTCCCTGAAATTGCTTCACCGTCATGTAAGTTCACATGTAAACTATGGATTAGGATGGTAGGGCTGTTAGATATTGACATGACCAGGTCATGTTACCTGGTTGATGCCTATCCCATGACAAAAAAGATTGCATTTAAATACAATGAGAAAGAGTAAATAAGTCATGTAGGTCCCTTGAGGGTTTCCATTGAGGAAACCCTAAAGGGAATCTGAACTCATGCCCAGAGGGAGAGTCACTGATGTGGGTTTGAAATGAGGACACAGGGCACCACATGTTCGCAAGTGACAAGGCACATATATCACAACCATCACTACAACACAATCCTGTAAGGTGATGGAGAGACACAAATCCCACTGGGTCATCATATCCTCATCTTCTGGAAACGTTCTAAAAGAACATCCTTATACTGAAGATCCAAAGTGTCTGAGTATCTCTGACTCTCTTGAACAAAGGGTATTGGAAGGGGAGGTGGGCAGAGTGTTGGGGTGACTGGGTGATGGGCACAGAGGGGAGCACTTGGCAGGATGAGCCCTGGGTGTTATTCTGTATGTTGGCAAATTGAGCATCAATAAAAAATAAATTTATTATTTAAAAAATGATGTATTTTGATGAAAGGTATTTTTAATAACAAATGTGGCAGGAAAATTCAGTTTCAATTCTTTTCAATCTATGACTTTAATCAACCTTCATTTTGAATTTCTCAGATCATTCCCCCTGACCCTATGGGCTATGTACAGGACTTGTCTTCTGTCTCCAAGTCTAACACATTACAACTTTGAATGGATCACATGCATCAGGAAGACTCCCAGCAGAGACCACCAACCAAAAGACGCCTGTGTCCACTTCACAAAGACACGGAGTCTTGCCTATAATATTCCTGCAATTCTAAATTTAGAATTTAGCTGAATTTCAGAGGGTTTCAGGTAATGCAGTTCTATTTGTAAGTCTCTAACAACTCAGTCATGGTGTTTCACTGCAGTTAACTCTGTGATCTTCTGTAATCATGTTGATGAGCTTACCTGATGCAGAATGAGCTCATTCAAGCAGAGATTGGGATATAATAAACTCGTGTCAGAATGAACATTTTCCATTGTATACCCTATATTTCTATTTTTCTTATCCCTCCTAAACTAACAGTATGGTGCTGCTTTGCAACTGTAAGTTTTTCATGAATTCTTTTTACATTCCAATACTATATTCCATCTAAGAGAAGAAAACTATCTACGATGAACCTCTTTGGTCCTCTTCAACCGTAATTTTGGTTTTCTTAGATCAGTCCTCCTGAACCTGCGGGCTGCATACAGGACTTCTGTTCTGTTTCCAAATCTAGCCCATTCCATCTTTGTTTTTTTAATGTTTTATTTGTTCATGAGAGACACACACACACAGAGAGAGAGATATGTAGAGACACAGGCAGAGTGAAAAGCAGGCTCCATGCACAGAGCCTGTTGTGGGACTCAATCTCTGATCTCCAGGATCAGGCCCTGGGCTGAAGGTGGCACTAAACTGCTGAACACCCAGGTACCCCCCTTTCCATCTTTCAATAGATAATATACATCAGGAAGACTGCAAGCAGAGCCCACCACCCAAATGGCACCTGTGTCACCTGCACAGAGACATGGAGTCCTGCCAATAATATTCCTGCAATTCTGTTCCTTTGAGAGCATCTGTGCCCTCCTTGAAGCTCCAGTCTCACTGCGAGGCAGTGCATTGCTCCTTATGTCACTTGTTGGATGACCTTATGTGCATGGACCACATATATCTGTAATTACTTCCTGAAACATAATATAATATTAGTACAATACTCAGTAGGCTTGTACAAACAAAAATGAGTCCTTAGGATCCAGAATCAGAGTAGGGGTGAAAATAAGTTTACGATACTCTGAAACAAAACACCAGGGTCCAAAGTACACCTCCAACATATAAATCAGAAAAAATTCGCCACACCATCTTTAGTGTAAGAAAATATGGGATAGAGAAGTTAACATGTCAGAAGGTTTAGGGGACTCAGGCCTTGTCACATCCCTGAAACAGCTGGATGGTTATTGAATCATTTCGAACATCCATGAAATCGATCAGAGTTGAAAAAGCAACAACAGAAGGACTCCTAATAGAATACTGAGCAGGTTTTGGAGTGCTGGAGCTGTGCGGTGCTGACATTGGGGAGATACAATCGTAGGGATGACAGTAGGAAGGAGGTTGCTTGCAGAAGCTACTGTCAAAGATTTTAAGGACAAGAGAGGAATGTATGAACGTGTACAATTCTACTCCTGCGGGGGACAGACCTGGCATGACGGTGGTCAAATGGAAAAATAAGGAAATTTCTGGATCTAAGGACGCCCTGAGTGCCAAGAAGAAAAAGTGGCACAACGTGATGCATGGTTAAGAAGGACTGGAACCTATACACGTGTGAACATTGGGTCTGAGTGCAGGTGTTGTGCTTTGTTTCCATAAACTGAACGCTGTGTAGTCCTGTGACATCTATTCTGAAACCAGCAGGCAGAAACTAGACCCTCTCTCTTGTTCATTGAGCTGAGTTTTCCTGTGATGCACAGAGAGTGCAGCAGTGGCTCCTCCAAAGCTTCTCTGGAAAAACATCAGGATACTTGTAATTCATTCATTTTTAAATACAGGAGTCATTTAATGTAATTTACTTGGTTTTGTTCAAGTTTATGTGATGTGTCTTCATATGATAACTACGTTTATAAGTTAGAAAATGCATAGGTAAGCATAGAACCCTGTGTTCAGAGAGGCTCCTTGGGGGAAACTGCTCCATGGAGAGGAAGCCTCAGGCTCTGAAAGGAAACTTGCACATAACCTCCATCTGCACCTGCTTCTGGGACTTCAATCAGAAGTATAGGTGAGTAATATACACTTCCTAGTGGTCCCAATCCTCTTCTACAGGGAGATATAAACCTGGGGATGACAGCATGGAAGGTGGTTGCTTCCAGAATCTACTGTGAAGGTCTATAAGTATCAGAGAGGAATTGCGAACTTTTAGAAGTGTGCTCCTGGGGACAAGCCTGGCATGATGGTGCTCAATAGCAAAGTGGGGATATTTCCAGGGTATGAGGTCCCGTGTGTCCTAAAAAGAACATATGGCACTATGTGAGGGATGGTTAAGAGGCACAGGAACCTCAAGAGGGGGTAAACCGTGGGTCTGAGTGCAAGCATTGTCCAGTGTGTTTCCATAAACTGTACCCTGTGTGATCCTGTGACCTCTTTCCTGAGACCAGTAGGCAGAAGGTAAGAGACTGTGAGACTCTCCCTCAGAAAAATATCCCCAGTCCACACCAGGTTATTCCCTCATATTGACGCTTGGACACTCACTCATGTGCCTGAGATAAACCAGCTCAGACATAGGCAGGGTGAACATGGAGTTCAGATGGAAACGGAGGACAGAATGGGGTTGATGGCTCTCCTGTGAGGGCTCCCTGAAGCGTGAGGGGGGCGAATATTCAACCTGAGGCTAAAGGTAGGGGACCATGGTCACCCTTCATCAGCCCATCAGGGAGCGGAAGAGTGCAACCTGCTAGAGCCCAGAGCTACCCACCCTGAGTCCCGGCACCTGCCCCCTAGATGTGCATGTCCACTAAGGCAGGGCCCTGAGAGTGAGCACAGCAGAGCCTCCCCAGGGGATCATGACCAGCAATTCCAGGTCAGCAAGGCTGGTGGTGAAAGTGTGCTGCGAGAAGTCAGCGCTAGGGGAGGTAGGACCTAGCTTCCTTTCTAATTTTACTCTCTATTGTTTTTCCAATTATTTAGTTATATTCAAATCATTCTTTATTTATTATTATTTTTTCTTTTTAATTTTTTTCTATTTCAGATTTATGTTTCTAAATATAATATAGAGACTTATTTTTTCTAATTCCAATTTAATTAAATTTGTTTTTATTTTTTTGATATGTAGTCCTTCAAGAGGCATAACAAAACAAATCTGGGATCTTCTTTTTTTTAATTTTTCTCTTTTCCCCTTTATTTATGTCTTCATAGGGAAAAAAGGAACAATGAAAATATTTACTGATGAGAATGAATAGAATGCTAATCTCAAGAGAAGAGACTTCATCAATAGATGAAGATACCTGACTTAGAATTTTAAAAAATGATTGAAAGCATACTAGCTAGCCTTGGAAAGGGAGAGAAGACAACAGAGTTTCCTTTTCAGCTTAGATAAATGAAAGAGAATTAAAAAGGCCAAATTATAGATAGTATAACCAAGATGTAATCCAGGTGGAGGCCATAGTAATGATGGTGGATGAATCAGGGAAGTGAGTAAGTGAGTCTTATCTTATAAGATACAATATAATTATAGAAAATAATTACTGAAAAGAAGAGGGAAAAAAGGTAAAGACAAAAAGCTAGGTGTAGGGATCTCAGTGGCTTATGAAGTTATAATAATATTCACATGAGAGGAGCCAAAATAGATGAAGAAAGAGGATAAAAACACAGAAATTATTTGTTCAAATAAGAACTGAAAAGTTAAAAAAAAAAGAACTGAAAAGTTCCTTAATCTCAGGAGGAACACACACATCAAACTCCAACAAGCAGAGAAAACTCCCACTGATCCCATCATGAGGGTGCACCTTTTGACTAAGTGCTCCCCTAAGGCCCCACCTCCTCCCATCACATGAACGGTAGATTCCAACATGGGGATGATAGGGGTCACACACAGTGAGCTGACAGCACCTGAAGGATCGATGAGTTATTCCCTGCAGGTGGAAGGTCCTCCAATCCAGCTCCTCACCCTGAACATCCTCATGGATCCAGTAGAAGCTTCTGGTCACTGCATGCAACACTGTACACATGACCTTCAGAACCAGCTGGTGACCTTGGGGAGATGACACCTTCCACCTGAGATCCTGAATAAAGCCTTGGTCTATTTTTATGAACATTTTATACTTTGTGATTCTTCCCTCTTATTGTTCTTCTGATTTTCCATGTATTAGGAGCCCTTTCTCAGTAGAATGATCATGTGTCTCTTTTCTTATCTCAGTTTTCATACTTTTGTAGTAGAATTAATCATCACGCCAATCCTTTGATTATGCCTTGCTAGTTCCCTGATCTCCAATTCTCCTTCTCCCCCTATCCTACCCATGGGAAATCCAGCAGTAACCCACAAGTTCTCCATCCTTTGATACCCAGGGGACATTGAATCCATGCAATGCCCTCCTGGAACAGGACCCCACCCCCACCAATGACCCACAACATGCACCCTGAGCCACTGTCCTTCTTTGACTCCATCCAAGCATTTATAAGTTGCTGAGAGGCCTGACCTGCTCTCTACAACAGGATGGTCAAGATGATAATAGTTTTATACACTTGTCGCGGGTGTCTGTGGGTGTTTCTGTGTGTGATCTCTAGATTCCACATTCATACAAGGTCCTAGTGGGAGTAATTCTGTCTCAGGCTGTTACAGAAATTGCAGTTCTTACCATATTAACTGAAAGTAACCACAACCAGAGGTCTTTTATCTTGTGCTCAGACTCTTGAAGTCTCTGTATTCCCATGTCCATTATGCACTTTATGTGCTTCTAGCAAGATTGCACATTTGCTGGGGGTTTAAGTAAGGTACTGTGAGTTCCACTACAATTCCTGAAAAAGTTCAGATGATGCACATGGTGTTATGGGTAATACATTGATATTTTTGGGTCAGAAAGATGTAAATTCAAGTGATAGTCTTTTGGGCTCATGGAAATAGTTGTTTTCATCACTTTCTAAGATTGAGTCTGAATAGGTAAACACAGAATGTTATGTCCAGAGAGACTCACCTTGGAGATGAAACCCCAGATCCTGACAGGAAACCTGCTCAGAACCTCCATCTGCACCTCCATCTGCACCTGCTTCTGGGCTTGAAAACAGAACTGGTGAGTAGTGGGCATCCCCTGGCAGTCTTGATCTTCTTCTACAGGGAGGTTTGTGTCTGGGCTCACAATGAGGTCCCCTCACTGTGTCCCTCGCACAGCAACACACGGCCATGTCCTCGGCTCTCAGGCTGTTCATCTGCAGATACAGCGTGTTCCTGGTGTTGTCTCTGGAGATGGTGAATCAGCCCTTTACAGCGTCTGCATAGTACATGCTACTTCCATTACTGCTATTGGATATGACCCACTGTAGCCACTACCGGGAGACTGGTGGAGCCAATGCATGCTGTAGCTATGAAAGGTGAATGTAGAGGACTCAGGGACCTGCCAAGCTTCACCAGGTCTCCCCCAGACTTCACCAACTGCTCCTCACCCAGGACACCTGCAGACACAGGACATCCTGGGCTGGATACAGTCATAAATCCCCTGTTTCTCTCACTCATCTCCACTCACATACTCAACGTGTCTTTTTCTCCATGAATTAAATTTTAAAATAGCGTCAAGGTGACGGGGTGACAGGCACGGAGGGAAGCACTTGATGGTATGAGCACTGGGTGTTATGCTATATGTTGACAGATTGAAATCCAATAAAAAGAAATTTAAAAAATATAAACAAATAAAATAGCGTCCAAGGATACAGGTGCAGTGAAATGGTAGGACACCTGCACCCGAATGTTTATAGCAGCAATGTCCACAATAGCCAAACTGTGGAAGGAGCTTCGGTGTCCATCCACAGATGAATGAATAAAGAAGATGTGGTCTATATATACAGTGGAATATTCCTCAGTCATTAGAAACGACGAATACCCACCATTTGCTTCAACGTGGGTGGAACTGGAGGGTATTATGCTGAGTGAATAAGTCAATCTAGGACACAAACCACAAAGTGAAGATCTCTGGAAGGGAGGTGAATGGGGGGATGGGGTGACTGGGTGATGGGCATTAAGAAGAGCATGTGATATGATGAGCACTGGGTGTTTATGCATCTGATGAATCACTGAATGCTCCTTATGAAACTGTGGAAGTGGTATTTGCTTCTTGAATTTAAATAAAAATAGAATATGTAGAAATATAAGAAAATAGTTTTTATTTTCATGTCAGTTAGTTAACAGAGTGTGTGATATTAGTTACAGGTACACATGTAGTGACTCAATACCTCGTTACATCACTTGTGCTGTTCAGAGTAATGTTCTCCTTCATTCCCATCTAATTTGTTATTCCCTAACCTCCAGCCCTCTGGTAGCCCTCATGTTGTTCCCTTTGTTGTCTGTTTTTTGCTTTGCTTCTCTCTCTTATTTTTCCCCTTTGATCAGTTTTATTTTGTTTTTTTAAAATACATAACAGTGAAATAATATGGTGTTTTGTGTTTTTCTGAATGACTTAATTCACTTAGCTTAATACCCTCTAGACCTATGCATGTTGTTGGAGATGGCAAGATTGCTGCATCATAACTACCATCTATCTATCATTTATCTATCTATCATCTATTTATCTATCATCTATCTATCTTCTATCTATCTATCTATCTATCTATCATCTATCAATCAATCATCTGTCTATATATCTATATCTATCTATCATCTATCTATCAATAATCTATCTATATCATCTATCTATATCAATCTATCATCCATCCATCTTTCCCATTTTTTTCTTTCATCAGTACATAAAATCATTTGATTACCATGTAAAGTATTATGTATTCACTGTATTTTTATATTTAGAGGTAGAATTTAGTGATTCCACAGTTGTATAAACACCCACTGCTCATCCCATCATGTGTCCTCCTTAATGACATCACCCAGTTACCCATCCCCCTGCCTCACCAGCAAACTTCACTTTGTTTTCTAGTGTTAGTTGTCTCTTATGTTTTGTCTCCCTCTGTGATTTCATCTTTTGTCCTTCCCTTCCTCTATGTTCATCTGTTTTGTTTCTTAAATTCCACATGAGTGGAGTCATATGATTCTCTTCTCATGCTCAAATTCGACTTTTAGATTTCACGACAGAGACTGCTGTATCTCTTCAGTCTGGTTGTTCATCACATTGAATAGGTGTGCTTCTGGTGTGAAACATGAACATTACCTTTAGGTGTTTGACTTGCTATACATCTTGGTGCACTTAAAAAATGGGTTCTAATATTTAGCATCTTCCCACCATATGTTGGTTTGCACATGGGGCTGATGGGCCCATGTGATACCCACATTGACATGATCAGTGAGAACCCAGAGAAGGAACATGTGAGTAAGCATCTGCCTGGGTTTCCTCAGCCCAGATCCAGACTCCTACAGGGTGACCTGGCACAGATCCCCTATGGAGAAAGCCACCTCAGGATGGGGCAGGGATCTCTTACCCAGAGGGAGCCCCATACATGGGCACTCACAGGAAGGGATGTTCAGCAGCAGGGGTGAGGAGCACAGGACGCCCAGACTGGTAAAAGAAGCCATTGCCCTAAACTCAGTGCTTGCCTTCTCAACTGTGAGGAGGGGGATTTGAAGATATTTCAATCTTCATCAATGCTCTGTGTCATTTGAGGGTCACAGAGCCCTGCAGAATGCGGATGAGTATGTGGGGTTGAGGTAGTAAACCTGTGTATGGGGGATCCATGTCCAGATCCTATGAGTACACTCTTTTTTTTCAGAAATGGAGCCCTCAGTACACAAAGTCTTTTCATCAAATCTGATCCAGGGACCCTCATTCTGCGGCTCCTGCACTGGAGGATTTGGATCACCCACTAGGACCTCTCAGGTAGACTACATTCTCCCTTGGCTACAACTTCGCTACCACCACTATCTCTCAAATCCGCACCCCTTTTTTCTACTCTTTTTTTCCTCTTTACATTGCCTTTTGTCTCTTCCTTTTTTCTCTTTTCTTTTTTTTTCTTCTTTAGGATTCGTGGAAATTTATTTTTTACCACTTTGTTTTAAATTTTGTTTTTCATGGGCAGCCTCGGTGGCCCAGCAGTTTGGCACCACCTTCCTCCCAGGGCATGATCCTAGAGACCTGGGATCGAGTTCCACATCCTGTTCCCTGCATGAAGCCTGCTTCTCCCTCTGCCTGTGTCTCTGCCTCTCTCTCTCTCTCTCTCTCTCGAATAAATAAATAAAATATTTAAAATAAAAAAATAATTTTTTTCACTTTAGTTGTCCTTTTATTTTATTTGGTTCTGATCTTTGTTTTCATTTTCTGGTCTCTGACCATGTCAGAATAATCTAGGATGAAATTTACTTAGGTATTGATATTGATTAGGTATTGATATTACTTAGGTATTGTTATTGATATTCTTGAGTCAGCCCATGCATACAGCCACTCTCCACAGAGCAAAGTGACTAGAAGTAAGTACTCACCGTGAAGAAAGTATCAGAGAGAGTACTTGCTGCCAAAGGGTTACAGAATTGGGATTACAATTCGGTGTCAAAAGCCAATTCAAAAAAAAAAAACATAAAAAAGCCAATTCAGAAGCACAATTATAAAGCTACTGGTGGCTCTGGAAAAACAAGCATAAAAGATTCAAGAGACTTCATGACTGCAGAATTTAGATCTAATCAGGCCGAATTTAAAAGCCCATTAAATGACATGCAATCCAAACTGGAGCTCTTAACAATGAGGGTTAATGAGGTAGAAGAAAGAGTGAGTGACATAGAAGACAGTTAATGGCAAAGAGGGAAGCTGAGGAGAAAAGAATATTAAAAGACCATTAGGAAAGCTTAAAGGAAATAAATGATACTCTCAGCAGGAAAAATCTATGTATAATTGGGGTCCCAGTGAGCACTGAGAGGGCCAAAGGGCCAGAAAGCATAATTGAAAAAGTCATACCTGAGAACTTCCTTAATTTAGGGAGGGAAAGTGACATTCAGGTCCAGAAGATAGAGAGTCCCCCCCCCAAAAAAAAAATCAATAAAAACCTTTCAACACCTTGACATGTAATAGTGAAACTTGTAAATTCCAAAGATAAAGAGAAAATCCTTAAAGCAGGGAGAAGCAATAGATCCCTACTTATAAGGCAATATACCAGTTTATGTTTTCTTCTCATTTCTGTCTGGATCTGTTGTTTCTTCAGTGTTGAGTTTAATAAGTTATTTTAGGTCTTGGATACTAGCCCTTCATCTGATACATCCAATGCAAATATCTTCTTCTTTCCCAAGATAGACTTTTGGTTTCTTTGGCTATTTCCTTTGCTGTGATGAAGCTCTTTATCTTGATGAAATCCTAATATTTCATTTTGCGTTTTGTTTCCCTTGCCTTTGGAGACACATCAAACAAGATTCTACTGAGGCTGAGGTCAAATTGCTCCCTTGGATCTACTCTAGTATTTTGGAGGCGTCATGCCTCATATTAAGTGTGTCATCTACTTTATCTTGTGTGTGGTGTAAGAAAATGGCTCAGTTTCATTATTCTACATGTGACTGTCCTATTTTCCCAGCACTATTTTATGAAGAGATCATCTTTTTTCCATTGGGTATTCTTTCCTGCTTTCTATAAGACTAGTTGACCATGGATGTGGTAGTTCATTTCTGAATTATCTATTCTGTTCCTTTGATCCATGAGTCTGTTTCTGTGTCAGTACCACACTGTCTTGAGGATCACAGTTTCTAATACAGCTTGACATCACACATCGTGATGTCTTCTGTTTCTTGATTTTTTCCCCTCAACATCCATTTACATCTTCAGGATCTTTAATGGTGTCATACATTTTTTTAATAATAAATTATTTTTTATTGGTGTTCAATTTGACAACATACAGAGTAACACCCAGTGCTCATCCCGTCAAGTGCCCCCCTCAGTGCCCACCATCCAGTCACCCCCACCCCCCACCCTCCTCCCCTTCCACCACCCCTAGTTCATTTCCCAGAGTTAGGAGTCTTTATGTTCTGTCTCCCTTTCTGATATTTCCTACCCATTTCTTCTCCCTTCCCTTCTATTTCCTTTCACTATTATTTATATTCCTCAAATGAATGAGAACATATAATGTTTGTCTTTTTCTGATTGACTCATTTCACTCAGCATAATACCCTCCAGTTCCATCCACGTTGAAGCAAATGGTGGGTATTTGTCGTTTCTAATGGCTGAGGAATATTCCATTGTATACATAGACCACATCTTCTTTATCCATTCATCTTTCAATGGACCCCGAGGCTCCTTCCACAGTTTGGCTATTGTGGACATTGCTGCTAGAAACATTGGGGTGCAGGTGTCCTGGCATTTCATTGCATCTGTATATTTGGGGTAAATCCCCAACATTGCAATTGCTGGGTCATAGGGCACATCTATTCTTAACTCTTTGAGGAACCTACACACAGTTTTTTGGACATTATTGGTTTGTTTATTTTGGCTCTGAGAAAAATGCTGGAAGTATTTTGATAGGGTTTGCACTGAATATGTAAATTTCTTTGAGTAGCATGCTGATTTTATTAATATTTTTTTC
Source organism: Canis lupus familiaris (assembly GCF_011100685.1). NCBI lineage: Eukaryota > Metazoa > Chordata > Mammalia > Carnivora > Canidae > Canis > Canis lupus. The sequence continues at coordinate 76,259,305 of NC_049229.1, forward strand.
CAGTCAATGAGGATAATATATTTTTTCCATTACTTTATGTTTTCCTCAATTTCATTCTCAGCTATCAGACTAAGATGCTTTTCCTTCTTGGTTAGCTTTATTCCTTCTTGTCTTTTGTGTTTTGTTGAAATTATAAATGGGATTTATTCCTTGATTTTTCCTTCTTTTTTTTCATTTTTAGTGTATAGAAATGTACTGACTTCCCTTTATCAATTTGTATGATTTGATTTACTGAATTCTTGTATCTGTTCTAGCAAGTTTCTGGTGGAGTGTTTTGGGATTTCTACATAAATATCATGTCATCTGTTAAGAATGAAATTTTGACTTTTTCTTGCCTGATTCGGATGCACCTTTCTTATTTTCATTGTGTGATTGCTGAGATGAAGACTTCTAGTACTGTGTTGAACAGTGACGAGTGAACATCCCTGTTGTGTTCCCGACCTCATGGGAAAAACTCTCTCACTCTGGGGTTTTCAAAGATGCTTTTGTGATTTTGAGTAAATTCCCTCTCTCCTTACACAGCAGAAGCTTTTTATCAAGAAAGAATGATCTCTTGTCAAATACTATTTGTGCATCAGTGGAGGAGTTCAAATTATTCTTTTCCTTTCTTTTATTAATGTGGTTTGCCATGTTGATTGATTTTTAGGCGTTGAAGCACCCTTGCAGGTCAGGAAGAAATCTCATTTGGTCATAGTGAATAATCCTTTCAGTATATAATTGGATTATATTGGCTAGAACCTTGGTGAGAATTTCTGAATCCACATTGGTCAGGAATATTGTTTTATAATTCTCCTTGTTGGTGCGGTAATTGCCTGATTTTGGGGTCAAGGTAATGTTGACATCAGAGAATGGGTTTGGAAAATTTTCTTCCATTCCTATGTTTTGGAACATTTTCAAAGGAACTGGTATTAATTTTTTTTTACATGTTTATTGAAATCCCCCACCAGCCATCTGGACTTTTGTTTGTTGAGAGACTTTTAATTATGATTGTGTTCTTATTTTCTGGATATGGGTATGTGCTGTTCTTCCTTTCCTCTCCATTAAGTTTTGATATTTTTTATGTTTCTAGGAATGCATCCATTTCTTCTAGATTGCTTAATTCATTGGCATATAATTGTTCAGAATATTGTCTTATACTTGTTTGTATTTCTTGGCTGTTGGTTCTGATCTTTCTTTATTTATTCATGATTTTATGATTATCAGTCCTTTTTATTTGTTTTATTTTTCAAGTCTGTCTCGGTGCTTACAATCTTATTTATTCTTTGAAAGAATCATCCCCTGAGTGATTTGATCTACTGCCTTTTTTATAGCCTTGTTTTCTTCTCTATTCTTGATTATTCCTCTTTCACCTGGATTTAGAAATCCTTTGCTGTTCTTTCTCCAACTCCTTTTGGTCCAGCCTTACTTTTATTTATGAGACTTTTATTGTCCCCTGAGGAAGGACTGTATTGCTCTATCCTCCCTTCTGTGGATCACTTTTGCTGTGTCCCAAAGTTTTGAAAGTGTTGTGTTTTCATTTTCATTGAATCCGTGTTGTTTTAATTCTCTAACTTCCTGGTTGACTCATTCCCTCTTCAGTACGACGTTCCTTTACCTCCATTATTTATGTACCTTTTGTATTTTTATGGTGGTTCACTTCTAGTTTCATTGCACTGTGGTCTGAAAATATGCATGGAATAAATTCACTCTTTCTGTACCAGTTGAACCTTGATGTGTGACCTTCTATATGATCAATTCTGGAGATTTTTCCATGTGCCCTGGAGAAGAATGTGTTTTCTCCTGCCTTAGGATGCAACACTGTGTATATATCTTTGAAGTCCATCTGTTCCAGTGTGTTGTTCTAAGCACTTGTTTCCTTGTTGAGATTCTGCTTTTATGATGTTTCCTTGCTATCAGTGGGACATGAAAGTTCCCACACTATTCTATTATTATCAGTTGGTCTCTTTAATTTTCTGTTGAATGGATTATATACTTGCCTACTCCAAATTTAGGGACACAAATATTTAAAATAGATGACTTTTGTATTGACTTTTTTATGATACTGTATCCTTCTAAATCTTTTATTACAGTTTAGTTGGTAGTCTATTTGTCTGATACAAGTGTTGTACTCCAACTTTCTTTTGAAGCCCATTGATATGATAAATGGTTCTTTACCCCCTCACATTCATTTAGATCTCTCTTTGTGTCTAAAAGATTTTCTTCTATATTTCTTCAAATATACTTTCTGTCCCCTCTCATCATTCTCCCTCTGGAACCCCAATAATGCTAATCTTGTTCCATTTTATGGCCCCACTGATCCACTACGCACACCCTGAACCAGTGTCCTTCCTTGACTCCATCCAAGCATTTATGACTTGCTGAGAGGCTGCTCTGCTCTAAACTGACATGATGGTGAAGGTGATGAAGGTTTATACACTCTCGTGTGTATGCTCTTCAGACTACATTCTCACCATGTACTTGTTGGGGTCCTTGCTACTCCAGGATGTCGCTATTATTGTTCTATGACTGTGGTTCAAGACCATGGTACTGCCTGTGGTCTTTCTCTGCATTTGCTTCTTGAGCCCTTTGCATCATCATGTACTGCATGTACTTTACACTGTTTCTAAGATCCTTAACCAGTGAGCAGCATGGTTCTGTCATGCATCATGAATACACATGGAAGTCTTATAAGGGAGAAGTTGAGGTACATGCAGATATGTGTAATAAATGAGTATTTAGGGACATTGGTAAGTAAGTGTAAGCAAATTAGACTTTGGGCATATAAGAATAGTGGCTTACCAAGATGCCTGGGTGGTTCAACGAATGAGAGTCTGCTTTTGATTCAGGTCATGATTGCAGGGTCCTGGGATCGAGTATCACTTCAGGCTTCTCACGGGGAGCCTGCTTCTCCTTCTGCCTATGTCTCTTTCTCTCTATTTCTCTCTGTTTCAAATAAAGAAACAAACAAACAAATAAATAAATAAATAATCTTTCAAAAAACGAATAGTTGTTTGCAAATTTCCTAATTCAGAGACTGAGTAAGGAATACGTAATGCAAGAGACATTGTAGTTTGTGTAATTTGATATATTTCTCTTTTTATGATAACAAAATTGTAAGTTGGAGACTAGATAGGTCACCACAGAATCCTATGTCCAAAGAGGCTCCTGAGGGAAACTGCTTTGTGTAGAGGAAGCCCCAGACCCTGACAGGAAACCCTCCCAGAACCTCCATCTGCACCTGCTCCTGGGTCTTCAAGACAGAAGTGGTGAGTAGTTTGCACCCCCTGGTGGTCCTGATCCGCCTCCACAGGGGGGACTTTGTGCTCACACTGTGGTCCCCTCAGTGTGCTCTTCCCACAGTAATACACTGTGGAGTCCTTGCCTCTCAGGCTGTTCATCTGCAAATACAGTGTGATCCTGGCGGACCCAACTCATAAAGTAGCTACTGAAGGTGAATACAGAGGACACACAGGGGAGTCTTGCAGTTGATATAAGGCAGATCTACAGGAGACAATGTATTTTATTTTGCATGTGGATGAGCTACTTAATATATGGTGTGAGGTGGGATTTCATATGAGGACAAGGTGTCTATTCATGGCTTCTGTGCATTTCTGATTGTGTTTTTCATTAGTTTTTTTTTATTTATGATAGGCACGCAGTGAGAGAGAGAGAGAGAGAGAGAGAGGCAGAGACACAGGCAGAGGGAGAAGCAGGCTCCATGCACCGGGAGCCCGACGTGGGATTCGATCCCGGGTCTCCAGGATCACACCCTGGGCCAAAGGCAGGCACCAAACCGCTGCGCCACCCAGGGATCCCCAGTTTGGTTGTTTAGTTCAATAGATTTGCTACAGATTTTGAATGCCATCCTTAGTCTGATGATATATTTGCAAATATCTTCTCCCATCCTCTTAACTATGTTGAGTGTTTCCAAAACTGTACAACAGCTCCTTCCTTCATGGAATCCATATAGCTTATTTTTGGTTTTGTTTTCCTTTCTTCTGGAGTGTCAGGTAGCAAGAAGCTTTTCTGGCTGAAGTCACAGTATCTCTAGTATTTTGACATTTTCCTGCTTCACAAATAGGTCTTTCATCTACTCTGAGTTAATCTTTGTGTCACGTGTAAGAATGTGTCCCAGGTTCATTCTTCTACTGTGACTGTCCAATATTCTCAACCTCACCTGTTGAAGAGATTGTTCTTTTTCCAGTCAATAGTCTTTTGTGCTTTGTCAAAGATAATTTGACCATAGAGTTGTGTGTCCATTTCTGGGTTCTCTATTTTGTGTCATTCGCCTATGTGCCTTCTTTTCTGGCTCTATTATACCGTCTGGGTGATCACAACTTCGAGGCTGCAATTGTGATGCCTTCTGCTTTGGGTTTTTCAACATTCTTTTGCCTAATCAGGATCTATTTTCATTCCTTTCAAGTTTTAGGATTGTTTATTCCATTTCCTTGAAAAATGTTTTCTGTGTTTTGATAAGGTTTGCATTGAATGTGTATATTGCTCCTGGTAGCATAAACATTTTATCAATATTTATTCTTCCAATCCATTAGAATAGAATGTTTTCCATCTATTTGTGTCTTCCTCAATTTCTTTCATAAGTGAGCTAGGAGGTTTAGAATATAGATCCTTTCCCTCTTTGTTTAGGATTATTCCTCATTATCTGATGTTTCTCATGCAATTATAAATGGGATACACACCTTAATTTCTCTTTCTTTGGTTTCATTTGTAGTTTATAGAAATGCCACTGACCTCCTTGTATCTATTTTATATGGTTAGATTTTGCTGAATTTTTTGAAGGAGTCTTTGGGTTTTGTATGAAAATTATGAAAGACAGCAGCCCAGGTGGTTCAGCGGTTTAGCGCCGCCATCACCTCAGGGCGTGATCCTGGAGACCTGGGATCGAGTCCCACGTCAGACTCCCTGCATGGAGCCTGCTTCTGCCTCTGCCTTTGTCTCTGCCTCTCTTTATCTCTGTGTCTCTCATAAATAAATAAATATAATATTTTTAAAAAATTCCAAAAGATTTTGCATGTGCTGAGTGAAATTTGACTTTTTATTTGCTGATTTTGATGCATTTTCCTCCTTTCTTTTTGATTGCTGAGGCTAAGTTTTCTAGTACTATGCTGAAGAAGAGTTGTGATAGTGGACATACTTGTCATTTTCCTGAGCTTAAGGGAAAATATCTCAATTTTCCCTCTTGTATCAATTTTTAGATGGATTTTATGATATAGAATATGTTCCCCTATCCCAACACAGCATTTTTTTTTTATCAAGACAGAATAATATCTTTTGTCAAATGCTTTTTGGGCATCAGTTGAGTGGATTAAATGGTTCTTGTGCTTTTTTTTATTAACGTGGTTCTTACATGGATTGTTTTGCTGACAGTGAACCATCCTTGCAGCCCAGGAATTGATCCCATTTGGTCGTGGTAAATAGCAGTAATAATATACTGTTGGTCCTATTCATTAGAAACTTGGTGAGAATTTTGCTTTCATTTTCATAAGAATAATAGCCTCTAATTCTCCTTCATTACAAGGTCTTTGTTTTGGGGGTCAATGTAATGCTGACATCAGAGAATGAGTATGGAAGTTTTTCTTCAATTTCTATTATTTGATATAGTTTCAGAAGAATCAGAATAGATTCTTATTGCTGAGTTTCACTTGACAACCATCCGAGCCTGGACTCTTGTTTGTCAGAAAACTTTTAATTATGATTGATTTTCATATCCAGATAATGGTTCTGTACAGCTTTTACTTTCGTTCCTGTTTTTGTTTTGGTTGATTTTTATGTTCCTAGGAATGCATCCGTTTCTTCCAGATTGCCCAATTATTTGGCTTATAACTGCTTATAATTTATTTATATTATTGTTTGTATTTCTTGCTGTTGGTTGTGATCTCTCCTCATTCATCCATGATTTTAACAATTTGAATGCTTTCAGTTGTTTTTTTTTTTGAATGCTTTCAGTTTTATATTGACAAGTCTATCTAGTGGTTTCTCACTCTTACTACTATTTTCATAATATCAGCTCCTAGGTTTGTTAACATTCTGTTATTTTTTATTTCTTTATCCTTGATTTCTATCATAAATTTTTTTATTTACCTTGTCTGATTAACTTACTTAACACAGCATAATACCCTCCAGTTCCATCCATGTTGAAGCAAATGGTGGGTATGCATCTCTTCTGATGGCTGAGTAATATTCCATTGTATATATGGATCACATCTTCTTTATCCATTCATGTGTCGTTGGACACCGAGTCTCCTTGCACAGTTTGGCTATTGTGGATATGGTGTGAAAAACCCTTGTTTCCTTGTTGAGCTTCTGTGTATATAAACATTCCTGCTGTCAGAGGGATATTACAGACACTGCTGTTAGGTTATTAGTAGACATTCATTACATTATTGTTTTGGTTAATTGGTTTATGTATTGGCTGCTCCTAAGTTAATGGTGTGGATATTTAGTAAAGAGAGATATCTTTTTAGCTAGAGTAATGATATAGTATCCTTTAAAGTTATAGTATCCTTCTTCATCTCTTATTATAGTCTTTGTTTTCAGTTCTAGTTCATCTGATTTAAGTCTTGCTCCTCTTGATGTCCATTGACATGATAAATGGCTCTTTACTCCCTCACGTTCAATCTGGATGTGTCTTCGTATTGAAAATGAGTGTCTTCTATGGTTTGCTCAAATATACGTTCTGTCCTCTATTTTCTTTCATGCACACCAATTATTCTAATTTTGTTTTTGGTTTTTTTTTTTTTTTTGTATGGCATTGCTGATTCTTGAGTTTCTCCTTATGGTTCATTATTTGTGTTTCTCTCTTTCCCTCAGCTTCCTTCCTTTCTATCAACTTGTCTTCAATGTCACTTAATCTCCCTTCTGACTCATTTACCCTAGCTGTTAGAGGATGCAGTTTAGACTGCATCTCAGAGCACTTTTCATTTTCACCTGAACTTGCTTAATTTCTACGCTAAGTGATAACGTAGTGTGTTTTAGCTTTCTTGAATCCCAGCTAGAACCTAACTGTGGTCTCCCAGTCCACACTGGCCTAGATGCCTCTGGAGGCAGACACAGGTGCACTGATCTGCAGGGCGCCCAATAGCAGGAGAGTGTTATGCTGAGTGAAGTAAGTACATCAGAGAAGGATGAACAATATATGGTTTCACTCATACGGAGAATATAAAAAATAGGGAAAGGAATTGTAGGGAAAATGAGAGAAAATGAGTGGTAAATATCAGAAAGGGTGATAGAACCTGAGAGACTCCTAAATCTCGGAAATGAACGAGGAGGAGTGGAAGGGGAGTTTGGCAGGGGGATGGGCTGACTAGGTGATGGGCACTGAGTGGGGGCACTTGACTGGGGTGAACACTGGATGTTATACTGTGTGTCGGCAAAACAAATTCCAATAATAATATACCAAAAAATCCCTCTCTATTGTTGCCTCTCTAATGTGTGTAGTGGTGATGGAATTATTTTACCTTTTTTTCTCTATCTAATTCAATTTGCCAACATATACCTGTGGTTTTTGAGTCACATGCAGTAACTGGACTATTGTCTTTGAGGAGGACACATAAAATGATGAAACCTGAGAATTATACTATATATTGGTAAATTGGACTTAAACTCGCACATCCTTTGAAGCAATAAGATGTGGAGGATGTTGCAGAACAAAGACTACTTTCTGGGGCCTCTCAGAGAGCTGCTTAACTAAGGACATCATCCACCCAAACCACAGAGAGGATCGTGCCCCCACAGACACTGCTGGAGCCTACATGATTTCACAGAAGCCTTGGAATTCCTTAGAAATGAGTGTGTTTCCATGGGTGATTACCTTTGGATACGTGTACTTTTGATGTAGATTTCTCTCCCCAAACGTGAGGAGGACCCTCCAACTCATTGAGAGCCTGAGTAGAATCAAGGCAAAGGAAGGCCTAAGTCTTCATTTTTATTACTGTCTCAATGCCTAACCAGAATATAGGAAAATCTAAAAAAATTGAAATCCACTAACTTGGAGATATATCTGGTCAAAGGTCATCAAGTGGAATTTAGAAGACTGGAATTTAGAACAATGTTTATAAAGATACAATTGGGATTGAACAGACATGGAAGACACTGAAGAATCACTTACTGTAGTGATAAAAGAAAAAACAAAAACAAACAAACAAAAAAACCCTTTTCTGCCCCAAAGTAAAAATTCTATTACCTACATGCTGTCCCATATGCAGGAAAAAAAAGGACACATGAAAGAAAACACTGGGGATATAGAAGATAACATGGTGGATAACAATGACTCACAAGAAGAGGGGATAAAATCTCATGGACCTAAAGGTAGACTTAGGGAATTCAGTGGCTTATGAAAACAGTAATATTTTTATCATTGGAGTCCCACAAAATGAAGAGAGAGAAAATGTTCCAGGTTATTCAATCAAAATATAGCCAGAAAACTCCCTAATCAGGAAGGACACAGACCTTAAAATCCAAGAAGCACACATACTCCCATGAAATTCAACAAATTTGATCATCTCCAAGGCATTTCAATATCAAACTCACAGAATACGCAGACAAGGAAGGAATCCTGAAAGCAGCAAGGGAACTGCTGTCCTGAACCTCACAGCCACCAGAATAGCAGCATCTGGATGGTGATGCTCAGACTCAGGTCCCACAGGGTTAGCACATCCCCCTCCTCTGGAAATGTTGATAAATCATCCTCCTCACAGTAGAGTTCCACAATCTCCCAGTCCCCTGCTCGATATGTGAAGGTTCTCCCTCCGTGTGTCTGCTGGGTCTTGTTCACAGAGTCCTAGGATTGTCCACAGGTTCATCCTCTCTGCAGGAGGGAACAAGTGCAAAATCTACCCTTCACCTCATGGACAGAAGTTATCAGGGACTTATCACAACAAATGCAGCAAGAATTTCAGAGCATCATTGTTTGGATTCATGTGTCACTAAAATCTTAGCCTGTGCCCCCACCTGGAACATCATAGGAACAGGGAGAATAAACAACAGATACCCATTCCCACAGTTCTAGAATCTGGGAAGTCTGAGGTCCAGATGCCAACAGATCTGGTGTCTGGAGAGCGCCCACATCCTAAGGCGCCCTTTCCCAGTCACCTTGCATGGCGTCAGGACTGGGTGTATAAGGGCCCTGATACCATCATGGGGCTGAAACTCCCGACATAAGTTCTCCCCTAAGTCCCTACCTCTGCCCCCATCTCATGGGTGTTAGTTCTAGATGGGGAAGGTCAGTCACTCACTGTGAGCTGATATGAGCACCTAAGGTATCAATGAGATATTTCCTGCAGAGAAAAGGCTCTCCCAATCCAGTTCCTCATCCTGAGGTTCTTCCTGGATCCAGTAGAATCTTCTGGTCCCTGATTGGACACAGTATACAGATGTCTTTAAGAATCAGCTGATGATCATAGGGAGAGGACTAATTCAACTTGAAATTCTGAGTGATTTCCTAGTCTACCTCTATTACCATAAGTTTGCTGCTTCACTGTGATTCTTCCTAATTTTCAGGACGTCACATATTTTTGGGTTTGATTGTCGATTCCTCTAGAAGTTGGGGAACATGGAAATATTTGTATATTATTCATTTTTAGGGAGAATCATAAATAAGTGTAAGCAGCTCTTTGCGCATGTAAACTAGCTGTTTTCCTACATAAACTAAATTTCTGAATCAGACACTGTATAGTTAAACAGATATTCCTGGTCCAGAGATGCTCCCTGCAGGAAAATACTCTATGGAGAGGAATTCCAGACCCTGACAAGAAACCTGCCCAGAACGTCCACTTGCATCTGCTCCTTCAAGACAGAAGTAGTGAGGAGTGTGCACACCCTGGTGGTCCTGATCCCCTTCTACAGGGAGTTTTGTGTCTGGGCTCACACTGAGGTCCCCTCTCTGTGTCCCTTGCACAGGAATACATGGCCTCAGCTCTGAGGCTGTTCATCTGCAGAAACACTGTGTTCTTGGCGTTGTCTCTGGAGATGGTGAATCGGACCTTCACAGCATCTGTGTAGCTTGTGCTACTTCCACTAGCATAAATCCATGCGACCCACTGCACCCCCTTCCCGGGAGCCTGGCGGACCCAGCTCATGCTGTAGCTACTGAAGGTGAATCCAGCGGCCACACAGGAGAGTCTCAGGGACCCCCCAGGCTTCACAAGGTCTCCCCCAGACTCCACCAGCTGCACCTCACCATGGACACCTGCAGACACAACACATCTTGGTCAGGAAACTGTCCCACATCCACTGTTTCTCACTCACAAACTCAAGGTCTCTTGTCTTCCATGAATTACCTTTTGAAATAGCGACAATGAAAACCCAGCTGAGCACAGACTCCACGGTGAGTTGTTTGTATTCTGTCCTGATCCCTGTATGGGGTCACCTGAGCATCCTGGAACTGGTTTAATCTGTGGAGGGAGGGCCTTATTTGCATGTCCTATGACTAAATAGTCATCTCCAGACTTAGATTTGATTCTTTACAAGTTATAAACAGGGGTTGCATTATATCTGCATTCAACCCTGTTTCGTGTCTTGTGAGAATATGAAATGTTCTACCTGTGAACAGAATTTTCTTTGCATCTATTTAAAAATCTCTCATTATTGTTGAGAATTTTTAGTATGTATTATTTTAACTACATCCCGATATTTGATCCCATCATATTTAATGGCAATGTCAATGCAATTATTTTGTTAATTTCCTTTTAAGTGATTTGTGTTATTGTGTTAAAATATAGCTTTATTTGCCATTTTTATTTTATCCCCTGAACATTCTTGAAATAGTTAATTAATTCTAAACATTTGTTTGTGGAGGTTCAAACATTTGCCCTTTAGCAGATCATGTCATATGGATAATATATTTTTTTCTTTACCTACTAATTTATTTTTTTTCTTTACCTACTAATTTATAAATCTTTTGGGAACCCTGGGTGGCGCAGCGGTTTAGCGCCTGCCTTTGGCCCAGGGCGCGATCCTGGAGACCCGGGATCGAATCCCACGTCGGGCTCCCGGTGCATGGAGCCTGCTTCTCCCTCTGTCTATGTCTCTGCCTCTCTCTCTCTCTCTCTGTGACTATCATAAATAAATAAAAAAATTTAAAAAAAATCTTTTATTATTTGTTTTTTTTAATTTTATTTATTTATGATAGTCACATAGAGAGAGAGAGAGAGAGAGAGAGAGAGAGGCAGAGACACAGGCAGAGGGAGAAGCAGGCTCCATGCACCAGGAGCCTGATGTGGGATTCGATCCCGGGTCTCCAGGATCGCGCCCTGGGCCAAAGGCAGGCGCCAAACTGCTGCGCCACCCAGGGATCCCTAAAAAAAAATCTTTTAATTTTTCATTACCTTTATTTCCAGGGTAGGTCTTCCTATTTTTGTGGTGAAAATATCTTTCTTCTATTTTCCTGAGTTCTTTGGACATACAACTCTGTAGACATTAGACAGATCTTGGGAGTAAAGTATTTCATTTTGCCTGTGCATGAGCTACCTAGAATATGGCACCAAGACAAAGACCCAAGTAGACGGCCCACGTACCTCTAAGACAACAAGACCTTATATTTGTGGAAAGTTAAAGCCACGAAGTTTTTTGAGTCAGTGAATTATTGAGAAACGGACAAGACTTGTTTGTACAGCATTCTTAGCCCTATATTCCCTGTTCTGGTGCTGAGGATGGTTGTTCCCTCATGGTACAGAGAAGGAAACATTCAGAAGAAGATTTATTTCCTGCCAACAAGGGGATATATGTGGGATATATGTGGCTCACCATGTTTGACCTCTGGGGGTTTTAAAGTGGCATTTGTTCACAATAACCCAGGGGACCAGCTGACATGCTGTGACCATGCTGTGTCAAGTTTACTCTCCTTCATGATACCATGTTGAATAATCATGGGGGGAATGGGTATCCTTGTGTGGCTCCTGACTTGACAGGAAGGCTTCAGTTTTTCACTGTTGAATATGGTATTGTTGTGTGTGTTTTGGAAATTGCCACTATTCTGTCGACCCATTTTCTTCTGCCTCGATTTTTAAGATGTTTTGAGGATAAAGTGTGATGGCTTTTGCCAAACTGTTTTAGGCATCATAGGAAAGGATCATGTACATCTAATCCTTCACTCTGCTAATTCAGGGGATCCCATTTATAATCTGGGCATATTGAAGGATCCTTGCACCTCAGGGCTGATTTCCTCTGGGTCCTCCTGTGTGATCCTCTCCATGTGCTGTTGCATTCAGGATGCCAGGATTTTGCATTTATGTGCATCTGAGATATTACCTTTAGTACCTTCTTATAGGGTCTTTGCCTTGCTTTGTTGTCAGAGTCATCCTGGCCGCCTTAAGCTAATCTGGGCATGTTCCACTCTCATTATTTCGGAATAGGTTCAGATGTTTTGGCCTTAATTCTTCTGAAAATGTTTTTGCAGAATTCATAGATAAATCCATCTGATACTGGATTTTTTTCTTTTTGGTTTGTTCTTTTTTATTTTATTTTATTTTTTTGGTCTTTTTTTGAGAAAATAGCTTTTAGATTACACATTCATTTGTCTTCTTAGATTTGTTTTGCTTATATTTTATTACCTTATGAAAACTTTTAGTGGATTGGTAATTCTAGAAATTTTATAATTTGCCTTGGTTATTCAATATGTGCTGTAGTATCATCTTTGTATTTTTTTCCATGGGATTTTTTTAAAGTTTTTATTTATTTATTCATGATAGACATAGAGAGAGAGAGGCAGAGACACAGGCAGAGGGAGAGGCAGGCTCCATGACGGGAACCCGATGCGGGACTCGATCCCAGGACTCCAGGATCAATCCTTGGCCGAAGGTGGCGCTAAATCACTAAGCCACTTGGACTGCCCAATTTTTCATGGACTTTTTGTTTTCTTTAGTGTCAGTAGTTTCTTCACTTTGAAATCTAAATGTATTATTTCAGGCTCACATATTTTCCTAGACTACCTATGAGTTTTAAATTTCATTTGTCTTTTCAATATACTTATTTAAATCTCATTTGTATTTCTTTAGTCACTATTTCTGTTTCCCATTCTCATAATTTTATTGTTACTTAAATTAATCAAAATACTAGTTGTTGTTTTTTTAAATAGAAAATACCCATAATCATATGGAAACACAAATCCAATAAGAGTGACCATACATAAACCACATCTTCTTTATCCATTCATCTTTCGTTGGACACCGAGGTTCCTTCCACAGTTTGGCTATCGTGGCCATTGCTGCTATAAACATCAGGGTGCAGGTGTCCCGGCGTTTCACTGCATCTGTATCTTTGACAAATACCCACCATTTGCTTCAACGTGGATGGAACTGGAGGGTATTATGCTGAGTGAAGTAAGCCAGTCGGAGAAGGACAAACATTATATGTTCTCATTCATTTTGGGAATATAAATAATAGTGAAAGGGAATATAAGGGAAGGGGGAAGAAATGTGTGGGAAATATCAGAAAGGGAGACAGAACGTAAAGACTGCTAACTCTGGGAAACGAACTAGGGGTGTTGGAAGGGGAGGAGGGCGGGGGGTGGGAGTGAATGGGTGACGGGCACTGGGGGTTATTCTGTATGTTAGTAAATTGAACACCAATAAAAAAAAATAATCATGATAGAAAAAAAAAAGAGTGACCATACAATTATGAAAAGGAAGACCAATCATCTGGTGTCAGATGTACCTCTTTATAAATATTTGGAGAGGCAAATCAAGACATCACTGTGTGACCATACATAGACATGTACACAGTGCAGCACCTTATGGAGCCCAGAAGTAAACGTGGCGAACCATGGGATTCTCATCATTTCTTTACCCCAAGCACATTTTCACATTTCAAAAAAAGGAGATATTCCAAGATCATTAATGACAGATCTACTATCCAGACTCTGAAGCCTGACACCTCCCAATTCTTCCCAGATGATGCCTCAAGGGACATTCTCTCTTTCTGTCCATATAGAGATTGCAAATATCCCCCCAGAAAAAGTAATACATTTTTTCTTGATGAAAAGTGTTTAGCCTGTATCATTCTTTCATTGTTGCTGTTGCTTCAAACTGTCCTAGAAAGATTGGCGTGCACACAGAGCATTATCTTTGTCCCAAACCCCTGACTCATTGGTGTGAGGAAGTCAGGAGAAACCCTGTCCCTGTCACCTCCTCAGCCCTCCCCCACAGGTCTCCTCTCACCAGGTTTTCTTTTTTTTCTTTTTTTTTTTAATTGGTGTTCAATTTACTAACATACAGAATTCCTTCTTCGACTGGCTTCTTAATCAAGATAAGAAGCTTTTGCACAGCAAAGGATACAGTCAACAAAACTCAAAGACAACCTACAGAATGGGAGAAGATATTTGCAAATGACATATCAGATAAAGGGCTAGTTTCCAAGATCTATAAAGAACTCACCAGGTTTTCTGACACTCCCAGAATGTGGGATCTCACAATGTGTCCTACACAATAATACACTCCCTAGTCCCCATCTGACAGGTCACCCATACTCCAGTTACCTCCCATGTGATAAAAATCAGCTTGTACTCTGTAATGAAAGGGCTATTACTTGGTCTAAGTATTGACTTTATTCCCCTTTGCCCATATTCTTTTTCTTTCTTAAATTCAATATATGACTGAAATCATACGATTGTCTTTCTTTGATGGACTCACTTCACTTAGCATTATACTTGCTTCCTCCATTCACATAGCTCCAAATAGATTAGATTTCATTCCATGTATGAATAGTTTCGATAGTTTGGCTAATGTACATAATGCTGCTGTAAAAATCCAGGTGCGTGTATCCCTTTGAATTTGTATTTTTGTATTCTTTTTTCTTTTATTTTTTGAGGATTTTATTTATTTATACATGAGAAAGACACACACACAGAGGCAGAGACAAAGGCAGAGGGAGAACAGACTAAATGCAGGAAGCCCAATGTGGGAATCGATCCCTGGACTCTGGGATTAAGCCATGAGCCAAAGGCAGACGCTCAACCACTGAGCCATCCAGATGTCCCAGAATACTTTTTGTTTTAATGTTTTTATTTATTTATTCACGTTAGACACAAAGAGACGGTGACAAAGAGTGAGAAACAGGCTCCTCCCAGGAGCCTAATATGAGAGTCAATCCCCAGATTGGTAACATGACCTGAGCTGAAGGCATGCGCTCAACTGCTGAGCCACCCAGTCATCCTAGTACTTTTGTATTCTTAGAGTACATGCCCAGTAGTGCATTTGCTGGATCATAGGGTTGGTCAACTATTACTTATTTGATGTCACACCATATGGTTTCCCAGAATGGCTGCACCATTGCCCACCCACATCTCCTAACCAGAGAATTCAGCAGAGCCTCAGTTCTAGTGGAAGTGGTATCAGGGCTCATTTAGCAAGCAGAGCAGAGCTCACCCCATTAAAACTCACCACATCTTGGCCAGGGACCACACACTGCTTACTGCAGGCAAGGAGAACCTGTGTAGACACCTGGCTTGAAGGAAATAGCAGCCAAAAGAGGAGAGCACAGTGCATGCAGCACACACCACAGACACTCTCTGAACCTAGACCCAGCATCCTATGTGAACTCTTTATCATAGAGCTGTTATTCTGGAGCAGGAACTATAACTGGCTTTTGTACAAACAGAGGAAGACAGAGACTTAGAGAAAATGCCAAGTTTAAGGAACTCAATTCCAATTTGCTGCTCTGATCCACCTCAATTTTGGGTTTCTCAGGTTAGTCCTTTTGACCCTGCCAAGTGAGACAGGACTACTATTCTGTCTCCAGATCTAGCAGTTTCTGTCCCCAAGGGGATCCTGTACATCAGGGAGACTGCCAGCTTCCCACTCCATCCAAAGTGCATCTACCTACCTCAATGGCATTAAGACAGAGTTGTGATAACAATATTCCCACAATTCTTGTCCTTGTGGAGGATGCCCAACATCCTGCACAAAGCCTGTGTCACATGTTGAGAGGTGACTTCCTCTCTATGTCATTCATTAGTGAGATTATGTGCATGGACCACATATGTCACCATTACTTACTGAAAAATAATATAATAATTGTACAACATATACTCAAACACAAATGAATTCACAGGACCGAGATAAGAGTTAGGAAGGAAATAAATTTAGGTGATTTTGACATAAAATTCCGGAATTCCCATTTGATCTTCAGCATATAAAGCAGAAGGAATTCTCCACATGGTCTTTGCTATAACAGCATTGGGAGGGAGGACTTAAGATGCTGGATCAGGGTTTGTAAGCTTGTCTCCTTCCTGGAACATGACAGTTATTGAATCATTCTGATCACACATGATATCCCTCAGAGGCCTGAGAGAACGAAAACTGCAGAGAAACTGCAAAAACTCATAGAAAATTGACCACCTTTTGTATGTAGGAGGTGTGGACATTGTCATCGGGAGATATAGCTGTGGTGATGATGACAGGAGCGAGGCTGATCTAGAATATCCTCTATAGTATTATGAGCAGCAGACAGGATAATCTGAACTTTAGATGTCTGCTTCCATCGGGATGTGCTGGCTTAAAGGTACTCCAGTAGTATAGAGGGAAGAATCCTAGGATACGAATGGTTCTCCAGATCCCCAGGGTTGTAGGAAGAATGTGTGGCAACGTGATGCACTACTACTAAGCACAGGGGCATGGACAGTGGCTGAGTACAGTGAGTCTAGGTGTGGATTTCCTACTCTGTTTTTTCCTAACCTGACAGTTCTACTGGGACCAGGTTGTAAAGAACAAATAAGAGGTGAGTCCCTGTTTTAGTGTGTCTGCTTGATGTCACCACATCAGACTGGGTGGATTAAACAACAAACACTCATTCTCAAAACTCTGGAGTCTGGTAGGTCTGAGGTTCAGGTGCAGACAGATGTGGTATCTGAAGAGTGCTCACATCCTAGCCCGTCCTTTCCTGTCACCTCACATGGGGCCGAGGGCAGGGAGCTTTCCCAGTCCTGGTGTAGAAGGGCCCTGATCCCATGATGAGGCTGCATCTCCTGACCTAAGTGCTCCCCTAAGGGCCAACTCCTTCTCCCATCACAAGGGTACTAAGTACCAACATGGGGATGGTAGAGGTCACATACAGTGAGTTGATATCCACACCTGAAGGATCCATGAGTTATTCCCTGCTTGTGGAAGGTCCTCCTCCACTTTTGTTCTCTCATTTTTCATAATAGTTTAATGGAATCTGTCATCTCACCGTATCTTTGAGTGTCACCTGCTAACTCCTGCGATCACCAGTACTCCATCTTCTCCTCCTGCCTCACCATGGGATATCCAGCAGGAGACTTTGAATTTCCTCCATTGAAGCAGGTGGGACACTGACTCCACTCAAGCCCCTCCTGGAGCAGGACCTCATCTCCACCACTGACCCACAACACACACCCTGAGCCAGTGTCCTTCCCAAATCCAAGCACTTATGACTTGCTGAGAGGTCTGCCCTGCTCTCAACAGACCGGATGATGGTGAAAAAGGTTTGCACTTTCCTGTCTGTGTGTGTGTGTGGGGGGGCTCTTCAGACTACACACCCTCACAACGTACTTCTTGGTGTCCCTTGCTTTCCCAGGTTGATGCTAATATTGATTCTGTCAGTGCGGTTGAAGACTGAGGTCAAACCTCCAATCCTTCTTGTCTCCTTTTGATTTTTGAGCCCTATGTAGTGTCATGACCAGCATGCACTTTATGTTGTTTCTAAAATCCTTGCACATTTGAACCGACAAATACCCACCTTTTACTTCAATGTGGATAGAACTGGAGGGTATTATGCTGGGTGAAATAAGTCAATCAGAGGAGGATAAACATTATATGGTCTCATTCATTTAGGGAATATAAAAAATAGAGAAAGGGAATAAAGTAGAAAGGGGGAAATGAGTGGTAAATGTCAGGTTAGGAGACAGAACATGAGACTGCTAACTCTGGGAAACGAACAAGGGGTAGTGGAAGGGATGTGGGCGGGGGGTGGGGGTCACTGGGTGACGGGGACTTAGGTGGGTACTTGATGCGATGAGCACTGGGTGTTATGCTATATGTTGGCTAATAAAACTCCAAAAACAAATATACAAAATAAAAGAAAATAAAATCTTAGCACACTAAGCTGGGTGGTTATTTCATGTACCATGTATACAGCTGGGACTCCCCTTATAAAGGAGAAGTTACAGTACATGGAGATATGGATAATTAACTGGTATTTCAGGACAGTAGTAAGAATACTTAAGCAGTTTTGTCCTTACGCATATAAGAATAGTTGTTGACTAAAACCAAAAAAGTTTCCAAATCAGAAACTGCTTAATGATTAAGCAAAGAGGGAGAAACTGTCGTTTTTGGACGTTGGTATATTTCTTTCTATGACAAAAAAATTTTGTAAGTTAGAGACTGAATACATAAACACAGATTCCTATGCCCAGTAGAGACTCCCTGGGGGAAAATACTCCTTGGAGAGGAAGCCCAAACCCTGATGGGAAACCTGCCCACAATCTCCATGTGCACCTGCTCCTGGGCCTTCAAGACAGAAGTGGTGAGTACTGTGCATCCCCTGTTGGTCCTGATCCCCTTCTACAGGGAGGTTTGTGTCTGGGTTGACACTGAGGTCGCCTCACTGTGTCCTCCACACAGTAATACACGGCTGTGTCCTCAGCTCTCAGGCTGTTCATCTGCAGATACAGCGTGTTCTTGGCGTTGACTCTGGAGATGGTGAATCGGCCCTTCACAGCGTCTGCGTATCCTGTGCTTCTTCCATCATTGCTAATCTGTGCGACCCACTGCAGCCCCTTCCCTGGAGCCTGGCGGACCCAGCTCATGTAGTAGCTACTGAAGGTGAATCCAGAGGCCACACAGGAGAGTCTCAGGGACCCCCCAGGCTTCACCAGGTCTCCCCCAGACTCCACCAGCTGCACCTCACCCTGGACACCTGCAGACACAAGACATCCTGGTCAGAAAACGGTCCCACATCCCCTGTTTCTCTCACTCATGTCCACTCACAGACTCAGGGTTTCTGGTTCTCCATGAATTACCTTTTAAAATAGCGACAAGGAAAACCCAGCTGAGCACAGTCTCCATGGTTAGGTGTCTGTCTTCTGTTCTGATCACTGAATGGGGTCACCTGGGGATCCTGGGGCTGGGGCTCCTTTCCCAGCTGCAGGGTCGGAGCTGGGCTGGTATAATCAGTGGAGAGGAGGCCCTATTTGCATATCCTCTGACTATATAACCAGCTCTAGGCTTACATTCGAATCTTTAAAAGTCAACACAAGTTTTGCACCACAATTCTCTAACAATTTGTATAGATGGCACTATGACTATATGAAGTTGTAATGTGTAAGCAGAGTTATCTTTGCATTTCAGGGTGCATTTTCAAAAGGCTGTCATCAATGTAGGTCATTTTCCACAGAATATTTTATCTCTTTAGTAAATTTTAATCCTAAATATTTATTTTTGGTTCCAGTGCATAGCGGATTATTTTGTTAATTTTGTATAGGTAATTTGTTATTAGTTTGTAGAAACATATCTTTTTTATTGCTTATTTTATATCCTGATTTTTTCTTCAGCTCATTCATTATTTCTCCCACTTTTTAAAAAGATTTTATTTATTTACTCATGAGAGACACAGAAAGAGAGAGACAGAGACATAGGCAGAAGTATAGCAGGCTCCATGCAGGGAGCCCCACATGGGACTTAATCCCAGGTCTCCAGGATCACACCACAAGCCTAAGGCAGGCGCCAAGTCCCTGAGCCACCCAGTGATCTCCTCTTCCAATTTTTATGTAAGGTTTTTACTCATTGACTCTACTAAGACATTGTCATAGGCAAACAAATTACTTTCTTTCCATTTTACCACTTTTCATCTCTTTTATGTAGTTTTCTAGCCAGGTTTTCTTTTAGATCCTCCAGTCTGGGGCAGAAATATTTTCCTCTGGTTTTTGGATTCATTGGTCTAATCATGCAGTTGATATAAGGCTGACCTGGAGGAGACAATAGATTTCATTTTGCATGTGGAGGACCTACCTAATATAAGGTGAGAGTCAGCAACTCATACCAGGAAAGGGTGTGTCTTCATGTCTTCTGCCCATTTCTGATTGTAGATTTCACTTTGTGGTTTATTTTGATAATTTGTCAAATTTGGAAACCCTTAATCTAAAGATAGACTTGCAAATATCTTCTCCCATTTGTTTTTTGAAAGATTTTATTTATTTATTCATGAGAGACAGAGATGCAGAGACATAGGCAGAGGAATAAGTGGATTCCCCACAGGGAGCCTGATGCTGGTCTCAATCCCAGGGCCCTGGGCTCATTCCCTGAGCCAAAAACAGATGCTTAAGATCCACCAGCGTCCCTATTTTTTCCCATTCATTAGGTTGCCTTTTAATAATGTTGAGTGTTTCCATAGCTGTACAACAGCTCCTCCCTTGGTGTAATCCATAGAGTTCAATTTTGATTTTGTTTTCCTTCCTTTTGGAGATTCGAGTCCCAAGAACCTACTTCCCCTCCCACTACTTCTTTTTCATTTCCTAGAGTTAGGAGTCTCTCATGTTTTGTCACCCTCTCTAATTTTTCCCACTTATTTTCCCTGATTTCCTCTATAATCCTTTACAGAATTTTTATATTACCCAAATGAATGAAACCATATAATGCTTGTCCTCTGTGATTGACCTACTTCACTCAGCATAATACCCTCCAGTTCCACTTATGTTGAAGCAAATGGTGAGTATTCCTCCTCGCTGATGGCCGAGTAATATTCCATTGTATACATAGACCACATATTCTTTATCTATTCAGCTGTTGATGGACACCGAGGCTCCTTCCACAGTTTGGCTATTTTAGAAAGTGCTGCTATAAACATCGGGGTGCACGTGGCCTGGTGTTTCACTGTCTGTATCTTTGTGGAAAATCCTCAGCAGTGCAATTTGTGGGTCTTATGGCAGATCTATTTTTAACTCTTTGAGGAAACTCTACTCGGTTTTTCAGAGTGGCCGCACCTGTTCACATTCCCACCAACAATGCAAAAAGGTTCCCCTTTCTCCACATCCTCTCCAACACTTGTTTCCTGTCTTGTTGATTTTCACCATTCTCACTGGTGTGATGTGGTTTATAATTGTCACTTCAGGCCCTTCCTTGTTCTATTGAGTTTGCCGTCTGGTTTCATAGCATATTTGTCTGAAAATATGCATGGACTGAATTCAACCATTCTGTACCACTTGATAGATGACTTGTGACCTGTATATGATCAATTCTTCAGTATTTTCATATACAATTGAGAACGTGTATTCTGCTTTATGAAAAATGCTCCAATACATTTGTTACGTACGTCCGATCCCATATGCCTCTCAAACCCCTTGTTTCCTTGTTAAGCTTCTGCTTAGATGATTCTCACTGATGTTAGGGGGACATTGAACTCCCCACTGTTAACATAATAGTAGCCATGAGTGTCATTAAAATTAGGGTTAATTGATTTGTGCACTTGTCTTCTCCAAAGTTAGCGGTAGGAAACTTTAGAAAAGATAGATCTTCTTTTGGATAAGCCATGTTTATGATATAGTATTCTTCTTCATCCTTTATTACAGGCTTTTTTTATTTTATTTTTTACTATTTCTTATTGGAGTTCAATTTGCCAACATATAGCCCAATACCCAGTTCTCACCCTGCCAAATGCACCCCTCAGTGCACATCACCCAGTCACCCTCACCCTCCGCCCACCCCCCCTTCCACTACCCCTTGTTCATTTCCCAGAGTTAGGTGTCTGTCATGTTTTGTCACCCTCACTGATATTTTCACTTATTTTTTCTCCTTTCCCTTTATTCCCTTTCACTATTTTTTATATTCCCCAGATGAATGAGACTATATAATGTTTGTCCTTCTCTGTTTGACTTATTTCACTCAGCACAATACCCTTCAGGTCCCTCCACGTTGAAGCAAATAGTGGGTATTTGTCGTTTCTAATTCCTGAGAAATATTCCTTTGTATCCATAAACCACATCTTCTTTATCCATTCATCTTTTATTATAAGGCTACTTGTGACTCTAGAAAAAAAGCATAAAAGATTCAAGAGACTTCATGACTGTAGAATTTAGATCTATCAGGCTGAAATTAAAAACCAATTAGATGAGATGCAATCCGAACTGGAGTTCCTAACAATGAGGGTTAATGTGGTGGAAGAAAGAATGAGCAACATAGCATATAAGTTGATTTTAAGGAAGGAAGCTGAGGAAAAAAGAGAAAAACTATTAAAAGATCATGAGGAAAGGTTAAGGGAAATAAATAATACCCTCAGGTGGAAGCTGATAAAGGTTTTATACACTTGTGTGTGTGTGTGTGTGTGTGTGTGTGTGTGTGGTGTGCGTGTGAGAGAGTGTTTATGTGTGTGTGTTCTTCAGGATCCATATTCATATCATTTCCCGGTGGGAATCAGTCTGCCTCTCAGGATGTTCATTTTAATGAAGTGAAGGGACAATTGCAGCCCAAAGTTCACAGCAGCAAAGGCCACAATAGCAAAACTCTGGGAGGAGTCATGATGCCCTTCTACAGAAGAGTGATGAAGAAGATGTAGAAGGCGCCTTGGTGTTCATTGGCAGATGAATTCATAAAGAAGATGTGGTCTATATATACAGTGGAATATTGCACAACCATCAGAAGTGATGGATGTCATAAAATAATATTTCCTTAACCATGGATGTAACTGGAGGGACTATATTGACAGAAATAAATCAATCACCAAATGCAATGATATGGCCTCACTCATATGTGAAATATAAGAAATATTGAAAGAGACCATAAGTGAGGGAGTAAAACTTAATGAGGTAACACTACAGAGGAAGACAAATTTTGAGAGACACTTAACTGGGAAAAAATAAACAGGGTGACTAGAAAGGAGAGGGTGGAGTATGGGATAACTGAGAGATGGAAGTTAAGGGGAGCGTATGATATGATGAGCACTGAGTGCATAGTAAATGTGGTAAATTCAATTTAATCAGAGAAAAATAATTGAGACTAGCCTGTGCCCCCTGCTGGAACATCCTACATGGACTGGGTGGATTAAAAAACAGACACTCATTCTCACAATTCTGGAGTCTGGGAAGACTGAGGTCCAGGTTCAGGTAGATATGCTGTCTGCAGAGCACCCACGTCCTTGCCCGTCTTTTCCCTGTCACCTCACATGGGTTCAGGGTGCAGGGAGCATTCCCAGCCCTTGTGTATAAAGGCTCTGATGCAATCATGAGGCTGCACCTCCTGACCTAAGTGCTCCCCTAAGGCCCCAGTTCCTCCCAAAATGCCATGTAGCAGGATCCTGTTCCCACCACTGACTCACAGCAGTCCCAGAGTTAGGGTCAGTGTCTTTCCCTGGCACCTTCCTGGCATTACGTGATGAGAGGCCGGATTAGCTCTCATCAGACATGAAGTTGAAGGTGATAAAAGCTTATACTCTCGTGATTGTGTGTGTGTGTGAATGACCTCTGAGTTCACCTCCCTACCATTTCATGCTGGGAATCTTTCTCACTCCCCGGATGTTATTAACATTTTTATAGAATGTCTCTTTCCACTGTGTTGATTGAAGATTCCGCTATCCCATCATGTGCAGACAGCATGTTAGCTTGGGGTCCTGTGATCCACAGGAAGTGCCACTAGGACTCATGAAAATGTTCAGATGATGTGAATGGAATTATTTGTAATTGATTAATATTTCAGGTCAGGAAAAGTTAAGTACAAGTAAGTGCAAGTGCTATACTTGAATTTCTAAGTCTCTAAGAAAGAGACTGAAGAGGTAAACACATAACCAAGTGTTCATAGAGACTCCCTGGAGGAAACTGCTCCATTGAGAGGAAGGCCAGACCCTGACAGGAAACCTGCCCAGAACCTCCATCTGCACCTGCTCCTGGGCCTTCAAGACAGAAGTGGTGAGTAGTGCGCACCCCCTGGTGGGCCCGATCCCCTTCTACAGGGAGGTTTGTGTCTGAGCTCACACTGAGGTCGCCTCACAGTGTTCCTCGCACAGGGATATAGTGCCGTGTCCTTGGCTCTCAGGCTGTTCATCTACAGATACAGCGTGTTCTTGGTGTTTTCTCTGGAGATGATGAATTGGCCCTACATAGCGTCGGCGTAGCTTGTTCTACTTCCATCATAGCTAATCCATGTGACCACCTGCAGCCCCTTCCCTGGAGCTTGGTGGATACAGTACATGTAGTAGCTACTGAAGGTGAATCTAGAGGCCACACAGGAGAGGGAGGTGAGGGAGCTACTGCAGGTGAATCCAGAGGCCACACCGGAGGGAATTCCCCACATGGTTGTTGCTATAACAGCACTGGGAGAGACGAGTTAAGATCCTGGATCAGGGTCCTTGAGCTTGTCTTGTAACTGGAACATTATAGGTAGTTATGCAATCATTCTGATTTCTGATGAAATTACTCAGAGGTCTGGGAGAACAAAAACTGCAAGTCGACATGTAGAAAATCGACCACATTTTGGATGTAGGAGGTGTGAATGTTGTCATGGGGACATATAGCTGTGGCGATGATGACAGGAGGGAGGCTGATCCAGAATATTCTTCATAGTAGTATGAGCAGCAGAGAGGAACATCTGAACCTTTTGATGTCTGCTTCCATGGGGATGTGCTGCCTTGAAGGTGCACAGGTGGTAAAAAAAGGAGGAATCCCAGGATTCTAATGGGTCTAATGAACCCCAGTGTTGTAGGAAGAATGTGTGGCACAATCGTGATGCACAGCAACTAAGGACAGGAGCATGGACGGTGGCTGAGGACAGTGAGTCCAGGTGTGGGTTTCCTGCTCTATTTTGTCATAACCTGAGTGTTTTCCTGGGACCAGATTTTAAATTTTTTTTATTTATTTATGATAGTCACAGAGAGAGAGAGAGAGAGAGAGAGGCAGAGACACAGGCAGAGGGAGAAGCAGGCTCCATGCACCGGGAGCCTGATGTGGGATTCGATCCCGGGTCTCCAGGATCATGCCCTGGGCCAAAGGCAGGCGCCAAACCGCTGCGCCACCCAGGGATCCCTGGGACCAGATTTTAAAGGACAAATAAGAGGTGAGACCCTGTTTAAGTGTTTCTGAGTGATGTAACCGCATTCCCAGACTCTGTGGATTAAACAACAGACACTCATTCTCACAGCTCTGGAGTATGGGATGTCTGAGGTCCAGGTGCAGGCAGATGTGGTATCTTGAGACCGCCCACGTCCTAGCCCGTCCTTTCCCTGTCACCTCATATGAGGCGCAGAAGCAGGGAGCTTTCCTAGACCTGGTGTATAAGGTCCCTGATTCCATCATGAGGCTGCACCTCCTGACCTAAGTGCTACCCTAAGGCCCCACCCCATCCTCCCATCACATGGACGAAGGTTCCAAAACAGGGATGTAGAGGTCACACAGAGTGAACTGATATCAGCACTTGAAGGATCCATGAGCTATTCCCTGCAGGTGGAAAGTCCTCCTCTACCTTTGTTCTCTCAGTTCTCATAATAGTTTAGTTTAATTTGTCATCACACCATATCTTTGAGTGTCATCTGCTGACACCTGTGATCACCAGTCCTCCCTCTTCTCCTCCTGCCCCACCCATGGGAAATCCATCAGGAACCATTGAATTCCCTCCTTTGATGCAGGTGGGACACTGACTCCACACAAGCCCCTCCTGAGGAGGACCTCGTCCCTACCACTGTCCCACAACACACACCACGAGCCAGTGTCCTTCCAAAATCCAAGCACTTATGACGTGCTGAAAGGCCTGCCCTGCTCTCAACAGACACGATGACGAAGGTGATAAAGGTTTGTACTCTCGTGTCTGTGTGTGTTTGAGGGGCTCTTCAGACTACACATCCTCACAACGTACTTCTTGTGGTCCCTTGCTTTCCCAGATTCACATTGATATAGATTCTGTGAGAGTGGTTCAAGACTGAAGTCACACCTGCACTCAGTCTTCTCTCCATTTGATTTTCGAGTCCTTTGTAGTGTCATGACCAGCATGAACTTTATGTTGTTTCTAAAATCCTTGCATATTAGAAACGAGGAATACCCATCCTTTGCAACAACGTGGATGGAACTAGAGGATATTATGCTGAGTGAAGTAAGTCAATGGGAAAATGACAAACATATGGTCACATTTACAGTGAATGTAAAAAATCGAGAAAGGGAATAAAGGAGAAAGGAAGGAAAACGAGGGGAAAATGTCAGGGAAGGAGACAGAACATGAGAGAATCCTTATTCTGGGAAATGAACAAGGGGTAGTGGAAGGGGAGATCGGCGGAGGGTTGGGGTGACTGGGTGACAGGCAGTGAGAGGGGCATTTGGCCAGATAAGCCCTGGGTGTTATGGTATATGTTGACAAATTGAAATCCAATAAAAATATACAAAATAAAATAAAATCATTGCACAGTGAACTGGGTGGTTGTTTCATGTTTCATGTACATAGCTGAGACTCTTATAAAGGAGAAGTTGTGGTAAATGGAGATATGGGTAATAAACTGGTTTTTATGGACAGCAGTAAGAAATTTTAAGCTGATTTGTCCTTGAGCATATAAGAAGAGTTGTTGACTAAAACAAACCAACTTTCCAAATCAGAAACTGAATAAGGAATAAGCAAAACAAGAAGCACTGCCATTTTTGGATGTGGGAATATTTCTGTTTCTATGACAACAAACTTTGTAAGTTAGAGACTGAATACGTAAGCACAGAACCCTGTGCCCAGAGAGACTCCCTTGGGGAAACTGCTCCTTGGAGAGGAAACCTAGACCCTGACAGGAAATCTGCTGATAAACTCAATCTGCACCTGCTCCTGGGCCTTCAAGACAGAAGTGTTGAGTAGTGTGCACGCCCTGGTGGTCCCGATCCCCTTCTACAGGGAGGTTTGTGTCTGGGCTCACACTGAGGTCACCTCACTGTGTCCTTCTCACAGTAATACACGGCCGAGTCCTCGCCTCCCAGGCTGTTCATCTGCAGATACAGCGTGTTCTTGGCATTGTCTCTGGAGATGGTGAATTGACCCTTCACAGCGTCTGGGTAGTATGTGCTACTTCCATCACTGCTAATCTGTGCGACCCACTGCAGCCCCTTCCCTGGAGCCTGGCGGACCCATTCCATGTAGTAGCTACTGAAGGTGAATCCAGAGGCCACACAAGAGAGTCTCAGGGATCCCCCAGGCTTCACCAGGTGTCCCCCAGACTCCACCAGCTGCACCTCCCCCTGGACACCTGCAGACACAAGACATCCTGGTCAGGAAACTCCCACATCCTGTTTCTCTCACTCACATCCACTCACAGACTCAAGGTCTCTTGTTCTCCATGAATTGCCTTTTAAAATAGCGGCAAGGAAAACCCAGCAGAGCACAGACTCCATGGTCGTTTGTGTTGTGTCCTGAGCACTGAATGGGGTCACCTGGGGATCCTGGGGCTGGAGTTCCTCTCCCAGCTGCAGGGTCGGGGCTCAGCTTGTTTAATCAGTGGAGGGAGGGCCCTATTTGCATGTCCCCTGACTATATTGTCACCTACCAACTTAGATTCAATTCTTAATAAGTTATATACAAAGATTGCTTCACAACCCCAGATCAGTTTCTTTTGGTTTCACAGTGGGTTTATGATGTTCTAATCCATCAATGTATTAATCTTTGCATTTCTCTTCCTTTTTAAAGGTCTTTCTTTAGTATAGGTCATTTTTAAACAGTATTTTCTCTGCTTAATGAAGTTTAGTCATAAATATTTATTTTTGGTACCAGTATAAAGTTGATTGTTTTGTAAATTTGATACAGAAAATGTGTTGTTAGTGTGTAAGATTTAACTTTATTGTCTATGTTGATTTTATTTCCTGAATTTTGTTTGAGCTCATTAGTTACTTGTAATTGTTTTTTTGAAATAATTTTCCTCATTGACTATGTATATGCAAACCAATTATTTAACTTCCTGTCGACTGATTTTAATATCTTTTATTTTATTATTGCCTAATGTCAAGGGTAATCTTAGATTTAGGTGCATCAATATTTTCCCTGTTATTTGTCAGATTCTTTACTCTAATATTTTTTCTGATATATAGCAGAACTAGGAGAGCAAATGAATTTCTTTTTGCATGTGGATCAGCTCCCTAATATATGATGTGGTGTGGGACCTCATGAAGGACAGGAAGTCTGTTCACAACTTCTGCCCAATTCTGATTGGAGATATATATCTTTGGTGTGTGTTGAGATTGATAAGTTCATTTTATTTTATTTTTTTTAGATAAGTTCATTTTAGATTTGAATTCGAGCCTTTAATCTGATAAGACATTTCCAAATATCTTCTCGCATTCTCTAGGTGGCCTTTTAGTTACTTTGAGTGATTCCTTTCCTGTGAAATGCTCTTTCCTTGATGAAGTCTCCATAGTTCATTTTCCTTTGTCTTCCCTTGCCTCTGGAGACACGTCTAGAAGTGGTTGCAGCTGAGGTAGAAAAGGTGCTGCCTGTGTTCTCCTGAGGATTCTGATGGTTTCCTGACTCACATTTAGGTCTTTCATCAACATTGAGTCCATTTTTGTGAATGATGTAAAACAAGTGTCCACTTTCTTTCTTCTGCATGTGGCTCTCCAATATTGCCAACGGCATTTCTTGAAGAGATTTTCTTTTATTCCATTGGATATTCTTTTCTGCTTTGTCAAGATTTTTTGACCATACTATTCTGGGTCCATTTCTGGGTTCTTAAAGTTTTCTATTTATCTATAAGTGTGTATTTTTTTCCAGCGCCATACTGTCCTGGTGATCAAAACGTCGTAATTTACCTTGCAACCAGAATCAGGATGTCTCCAGCTTTGCTTTACTTTTTCAGTATTGCTTTGCCTAGTGAAGGTCTTTGTGGTTCCCTAAAGGTTTTTAGATCGTTTGCTCAAGCTCTGCGACAAATGCTGGTGGTATTTTATAAACCTGGCTTTGAAAGGATAACTTGCTCTTGGTAGCATACTTATTTTTTCAATATTTATTCTTCTAATCTATGAGAATAAATATTTTCTATCTACTTGTGTCTTCCATACTGTCTTTCATAAGTGTTCTGGATTGTTTAGACTATACATCCATCCCTCTTTGGTTAGGATTTTCCCTCATTATCTGATGATTTCTGGTGCAATTATAAATTGCATCCAGTCCTTGTTTTTCTTTTTTCTATTTCATTTGCACTATATAGAAAAGCCATTGACTTCCTTGTATTCATTTAACATGCTCCAATCTTGCTGAAATCCGGTGTAGGTTCTAGAAATTTTTTCAAAGGTATCTTTGGGATTTGAACTTAAAATAACTTGCCTGTGAAGAGTGAAAGTTTGATTTTTTCTTTGCTGAGTTGGAGGAAATTTCCTTCTCTTTGCTGTCTGATTGACGAGGCTAGGCCTTCTACCACAATGGTGAAGAACAGTGGTGACGGAGGGTATCCCTGTACTGTTCCTGATCTTAGGGGAAAAGCTCTCAACTTTTCCCTGTTGAGGAAGACATTCTCCATGTGTCTTCTGTAGATGGCTTCTTTGTTGAATATGTTTCCCTATGCTACACAGCAAGAAATGTTTAACATGAATATATAATCGCTCTTGCCAAAAGCATTTTGGGCATGAGTTGAGATTATAAAATGGTCCTTATCCTTTGTTTTATTAATGATCCAAATGCCATTGTTGGATTTGCAGATGCTGGTCCACACGTACAGACCAGAAATTAGGCCCATTTTGTCATGGTGAATTATCCTATTAATGTATTGATGGATCCTGTTGGTTAGGATCTTGGTGAAATTTTGCATCCATATCCATCAAGGATATTAGTCTGTAATTCTTCTTTTAGGTTGGATCTTTGTCTGCTTTTGAGGTCAAGGCAATGCTACCCTCTGAAAATGAGCTTGGAAGTTTCCTTTAATTTCTATTTTTTGGAAAATTTTCAGGATAGGTATTAATTCCATTTCAATACTTCTTGCATTCCCATGGGTAGCCATCTGTCCCAGGACTTTTGATTGTCAGAAGACTTTTAAATATGTTTGATTTTCATTCCTTGGTTTGGAATCTTTACAGATTTTCTTTTCATTCCTGTTTCCGACTGGGTTGTTTCTACATTTACTTGAAGGCATCCATTTTTTCTCTGATTGTTGAATTTGTTGGCACGTTATTGCTCATAATGTTCTCTCTCTTTAATAGTTTGTTTTTTCATGTATTTATTCAATATTTATTTAAGCTCAATTTTCCAACATAGAGTAACACCAAGTGCTCATCTCATCACGTGCCCTCCTTAGTACCCGTCACCCAGGTACCATGTCCCACCACCTACCTCCCTACCTACCTCCACCTACCACCACCTCCCTACACCTCCACCTACCACCACCTACCTCCCCTACCTTCTGAATCTATTGATTTAAGTATTTATTATTCTTAGTTTCTTAAATTTCCTGGATTGGAATTCCAGTCATTCCCACAGTACGGGCTTCCTTCTCTTCTTCTTGGTTATTTGTCTGGGCTAATTATTCTGTAGACATATGACAGACCTAAGTGGAGATGTATTTCATGTTGCATGTGCATGAGCTCCCTGGAACACAACACAGGGACAATGACTAAAGTGGGCAGCCCTTGTGCTTCTTACACAACAGAACGTTGGGTTTGTGGAAATATAAGACCGGGATATTGTGTTTGGGTCGGTAAATTAGTGAGGAAATGACAAGGGTGGTTTGCACTGCCTTCTGGGCCCCATAGACCATTCTAGTGAAGAGGATGGTTCACCCCTCCTGGTTCAGAGAAGGGAATTTTCCCATGGGAGATTTAGTTCCTTCCAGGAAGGTGACATAGGAGTTTCAGCCTCTATGTCCACTGGATGATTCTCATGTGATTTTTTTTCTTTTTTATTTATTTATTTATTTTTTTTATTGGTGTTCAATTTACTAACATACAGAATAACACCCAGTGCCCGACACCCATTCACTCCCACCCCCCGCCCTCCTCCCCTTCTACCACCCCTAGTTCGTTTCCCAGAGTTAGCAGTCTTTACGTTCTGTCTCCCTTTCTGATATTTCCCACACATTTCTTCTCCCTTCCCTTATTTTCCCTTTCACTATTATTTATATTCCCCAAATGAATGAGAACATATAATGTTTGTCCTTCTCCGACTGACTTACTTCACTCAGCATAATACCCTCCAGTTCCATCCACGTTGAAGCAAATGGTGGGTATTTGTCATTTCTAATAGCTGAGTAATATTCCATTGTATACAGAGACCCAGCTGACATATGGGATGGCATAGTTTATTCTCCTTCAGTATAGCATGTTTAATACTCATGGTGGGAATGACCCCCTGTGTGGGTCCTGACTTGACAGAAGGGCTTCAGGTTTTCATTTTTGAATGCACTGTTGGTTGTGGGCTTTCCATAAAATGTGACTAATTCACAACACAATCTTTTATGCCTTGATTGTTAAGATATTTTGAAGATAAAAGTGTTTTAGACATTGTCAAGCCGTTTTAAGCATCATAGGAAAGAATAATGTACATCCAATCCTTCACTCTGTTAATACAAGGGCCCTATTTATGATCTGGGTGTGTTGAAGCATCCTTGCATCCCAGGGATGATTTCCTCTAAGTCATCCTGTGTGATCTGTGCATGTGCTGTTGGATTCAGGATGCCAGGATTTTTGCATTTCTGTGCATCTGAGATATTCTCCATGAGACCCTTCTTGTGGGGTCTTGTGTGAGTTTGCTGTCAGACTCATCCTGTCCTCCTTAAATCAATTTGGTCATGTTCCATTCTCCTTAGGTTTTGGAAGATGTTGAAATGTTTTGGCCTTAATTCTTAAAATATTTTGAGTATTTGTAAATATAGCCATTTGATTTGGCCTTTACATTACTTTATTTTTTTAAGTTTCATTGTTTTCTTTGAGGCAGAATTTTTATAAAGATTTTATTTATTTATTTATGAGAAACAGAGAGAGAGGCAGAGACACAGGCAGAGGAAGAAGCAGGCTCCATGTGGGGAGCCTGACATGGGAATCAATTCCAGGTCTCCAGGATCAGTCTTGGGCTGAAGGTCGTGCTAAACCCCTGAGCCACCTGGGTCACCACAGGGAGAGTTTTTGATAACAGTTTCAGTCTCCTTATCTGTTCCGTTTTGTTCATTTTTCATTTCCTCATGAAACAGTTTAATTTTACTGAAAATACTAGTAATGTTTTACTTTGCCTCAGTTATCCAGTATCTTTGCTGTGTGTTGAGCTAGATAAGTTCATTGTAGAATTGAATTCAAGCCTTTAATCTGATAAGACATTTCCAAATATCTTCTCCCATTCTGTAGGTGGCCTTTTAATTACTGTGAGTGATTCTTTTGCTGTGAAAATGCTCTTTCCTTGATGAAGTCCCCATACTTCATTTTCCTTTTCTTCCCCTTGCCTCTGGAGACACGTCTGGAAATGGTTGCAGCTGAGGTAGAAAAAGTGCTGCCTGTGTTCTCTTCAGGATTCTGTTGATTTCATATTTAGATCTTTAATCAACTTTGAGTCCATTGTTGTGAATGATGTCAGAAAAGTGTCCCCTTTTATTCTGCATGTGGGTCTCCAATATTCCCAAAACCATTTGTTGAAGAGATTTTCTTTTTTCCATTGGATATTCCTTCCTGTTTTGTTAAAATTTTTTGACCTTATATTTCAGGGCTCATTTCTGGATTCTCAAATATTTCTATTTCACTATACATCTGTATTTGTGTCAGTGCCATACTGTCATTATGATCACAATGTTGTAATCTACCTTGACAACCAGAATCAGGATGTCTCCAGCTTTGCCCTGCTTTTTCAGGATTGCTATGGCTATTTGAGGTCTTTGTGGTTCCCTAAAAATTTTCAGATTGTTTGCTCAAGCTCTGTGAATAATGCTGGTGATATTTTTATACACCTACTTTGAATGTGTTACTTGCTCTTGGTAGCACAGATATTTTATCAATATTTATTCCACTAATCTATGAGAAGAAATATTTTCAATCTACTTGTGTCTTCCTTACAGTCTTCCATAAGTATTATGGAATGTTGATACTGTACATCCTTCCCTCTTTGGTTAGGATTTTTCCTCATTATATGCTTATTTCTGGTGGAATTATAAATTTCATCAACTCCTTGATTTTCTTTTTCTGTCTCGTTTGCACTATATATAAAATCCACTGACTTCCTTGTATTGATTTTAAAATACAATTCAGATTTTACTGAACTCCAATATCAGTTGTAGCAATTTTTTCACAGCAATCATGGGATTTGAACTTAAAGTAACTTGTATGTGAAGAATGAAAGTTTGACTTTTTATTTGCTGAGTTGGAGGATTTTCCTTCTCTTTGTTGTCTGATTGTTTTTTTTAAATTTTTATTTATTTATGATAGTCACACACACACACAGAGAGAGAGGGGCAGAGACACAGGCAGAGGGAGAAGCAGGCTCCATGCACCGGGAGCCCGACGTGGGATTCGATCCCAGGTCTCCAGGATCGCGCCCTGGGCCAAAGGCAGGCGCCAAACCGCTGCGCCACCCAGGGATCCCTGTTGTCTGATTGTTGAGGCTAGGACTTCTAGCATTATGGTGAAGAACAGTGGTGATGGTGGGCATCCCTGTCCTGTTCCTGATCTTAGGGGAAAAGCTTTCAAATTTTCCCTTGGAGGATGACATTCCCCATGTGTCTTCTGTAGGCGACTTTTATGAATTTGAGGATGTCTCCCTATCTCCACACAGCAACATGTTTTTATCAAGAAAGTTTAATCTCTTTCGCGAAAATTTTTTGGACATCAGTTGAGAGGACAAAAAAATAATGTCCTTTTCTTTTATTAATGACTCAAATCCCATTGTTTGATTTACAGATGCTGAACCACCTTTGCAGACCAAAATTTAAACCCATTTGGTCCTGGTGAATTATGCTATTAATGTACTGTTGGATCCTGTTTCTTAGGATTTTTTTTTTGACAGAACAATTTTGTATTTGTTTTAGAGAGAATAAATAACCACATTTTCAAATTTTCACTTCTTTCTTAGACTGATCGCTGGAACCCAATTTCAGATTAATTTCTAACACTTCTGCTGGAGGGATATATTTATTTATTTATTTATTTTTCACTTTTATTTTTTTTATTTATTTTTTTATTGGTGTTCAATTTACTAACATACAGAATAACCCCCAGTGCCCGTCACCCATTCACTCCCACCCCCCGCCCTCCTCCCCTTCCAACACCCCTAGTTCGTTTCCCAGAGTTAGCAGTCTTTACGTTCTGTCTCCCTTTCTGATATTTCCCACACATTTCTTCTCCCTTCCCTTATATTCCCTTTCACTATTATTTATATTCCCCAAATGAATGAGAACATATAATGTTTGTCCTTCTCCGACTGGCTTACTTCACTCAGCATAATTTCGCATCCATATCCATCAAGTCTGTAATTCTCCTTTTCAGTTAGATCTTTGTCTGCTTTTGATATCAAAGAAATGATACCCTCAGAAAATGAACTTAGAAGTCTCCTTTAATTTCTATTTTTTGGAACATTTTCAGGATAGGTATTAATTCTTTTTAAATGCTTGTTGCATTCCCATGGGCAGCAATCTGTCCAGGACTTTTGATTGTTAGAAGAATTTAAATATGTTTGATTTTCATTTCTTGGTTTTGGGTCTGTACAGTTTTCTATTCATTCCTGTTTCAGATTTGGGTGTTTCTTCATTTATAGGAAGACATCCATTTCTTCCAGATTGCTGAATTTGTTGGCATGTTATTGCTCATAATGTTCTCTCTCATTAATAATTTATTTTTAATTTATTTATTATATATTTTATTTAAGTTCAATCTGCAAGCATATAGTAACACCAAGTGCTCATCTCATCTCGTGCCTTACTTAGTGTCCATCACCCAGGTACCTTGTCCTACCACACACCTCCCCTTCTGCAACCCTTTTTCAAGTCCCAAAGATAGGAATCACTCATGGTTTGTCTTCCTCTCTGATTTATTCCCACACATTTCCCCTCCTTCCATTATGATTCCATTCACCATTTCTAATATTCCACATATGAGTGAATCTATGATGATTGTATTCATTGGCATAATACCCTGTAGTTCCATACACGTTGATGAAAATGGTACTTACTGATCCTTTCTAATAATGGAGAAATATTCCTTTGTATATATAAACCGTATCATGTTTATCAATTCATCTGACAAAGATCATCATGGCTTCTCTGAGAATTTGGCTCTTGTGGACATGGCTGCTATAAACATCGAGTTGCAGGTGTCCTATTTCACTGCATCTGTATCTTTGGGATAAATCCCTGACAGTGCAATTGCTGGGTCGTAGGGAGATCTGTTTTTAACTCTTTGAGGAACCCCACACAGTTTTCCAGAGTGGCTGCACCAGTTCACATTCCCACCAACAGTGTAAGATGGTTCCCCTTTCTCCACATCCTCTCCATTTGTTGTTTTCTTTCTTATTAATTTTCCTATTCTCTGAGGTGTGAAGTGCCAGCTGAATGTGTTTGGATGTACTTTTCTCTGATAGAAACTGATGTGGAACGTTATTTTCATGGACTTGTTGGCCACAAGTAGGTTTTATTTGGAGAAATTTCCGTTCATGTTTTCTCCCCATTTCTTGACTGGATTCCTTGTTTCTTGTGTGTTGAGTTTAAGTTCTTTATAGATGTTGGTTACAAGTTCTTTGATTTGTCATTTACTAATATCATCTACCCTTCTGTATGTTTTGTTTTAGATTTGTTGACAGTTTCCTTTGCTCTGCAGAACATTTTTTTTTTATTTTTGATGGAACTCCCAAAATGCACTTTTGCTTTTGATTCCCTGGTCATTATACATATGCCTTGCAAGAAATTGCTGTGGCTAAGTTCCAAAACGTTGTTCTCTCTCTTCTCCTCCTAGAGATTTTGGTGGATTGTTCTCTCATATTTAGATCTTTTAACCATTTTGACTTTATCTTTTTGCCTGGTATAAGATAATGGTCTACTTTAATTCTTCTACATGTGTCATTCAATTCTCCCCATGCCAATTATATTTTAGGCTGTTTTATTTTCCCAGGGGACATTCTTTCCTATTTTATAAATTATAGACCATATGTTTGAGGATCCACTTCTGGGTTCTATATTCTGATGTATTGAACAGTGTGTATGTTCTTTTTTTTTATGTTCTTTTCCCAGTACCACACCATCTTAATGATCACAGCTTTGCTGTACAGCTTGAAACCAGATTTGGTTTTCTTTCTCAACCTTACTCTGGCTATTGGAGCTCTTTTCCAATTTTATAGATATCTTAGGATTGTTTGTTCCATCACTGGGAAGAAAGCTCGTGGTATTTTGATAGGAATTGCATTCAATGTCTATATTGCCCTGGGTAGCATAGACATTTTCACAATGTTTATTATTCTGATCCTTGACCACAGAATGTTTCTCCATCTGTTTGTGTCTTCATTCATTTCTTTCATACGTGTTCTCTAGATTTAAAGTACAGATCTTTACCTCATTGGTTAGGTCTATTCCTAGTTATCTTATGGTTGGAGCCAATGTAAATCAGTTTAAAATACCCTAATTTCTCTATCAGTATCATTGTTAGTGTGTAGAAATGCAGCTGCCTTCTAGCCTTGGTTTGTCTCCTGCCATGTCCCTAAGTTGCTACGTCCTTTCTAGAAATTTTAGGTGATATCTCTTGAGGTTTATATAAAAATATCATGTACTCTGCAAAGAGGGAGAGATTGAATTAATCTTTTCCATTTTGAATGCCTTTTATTTTGTTGTCTGATTGTTGATGGAATTCTATTTCTTTTGTGAGCAGAATCGGTGAGGGCCTGCATCCATGCTGTCTTCCTGAGTTTAGGGACAAGCTCTTTTAATCCCCATTGAGTATGAGATTCACTGTGAACTTTCCATAGATAGCCTTTAAGATATTGAAGCATGTTCCCTCTACCCTCTACTTTGAGGAGTTTTAATCAGGAATGCCTGCTGTAATTTTTCTTATGAGTTCTCTGCATCTAGTTAGAGGACCACATACATCTTGCCTTTTCTAATATTTTATAAAGATTTTATTTATTTATTCATGAGTGACAGAACGAGAGCAAGAGGGAGAGAGAGAGAGACAGAGACAGAGAAAGAGTTAGAGACATAGGCAGAGAGTGAACAGGCTCCATGCAGGGAGCCTGACATGGGACTTGATCCTGTGACTCCAGGTCACGTCCTTGGCCAAAGGCAGGAACTAAATCTCTGAGCCACCCAGGCATCCCTCTTTGTCTTTTCTATTATTTTTTTGACTATTATCTACAAATACTTATTGTAACACTTGAATAGAACTACAGGAAACCCTTGGCATTTATAGAAAATATTGATTCATTGTTAGGTTACAAAAATTTATACATAGCAAAATTTAATGCCCTTTACATAGAAAATATTAGACTACTTAAACAAAACTTTCAGAAATTCCTGGTAATAGCTACAAGAATTAGAAAATTAAAATTAGGGCAGCCCGGGTGGCTCAGCAGTTTAGCACCGCCTTGGGTCCAGGGCCTGATCCTGGAGACCCGGGATCGAGTCCCACGTCAGGCTCCCTGCACAGAGCCTGCTTCTCCCTCTGCCTGTGTCTGTGCCTTCTCTCTCTCTCTGTCTCATGAATAAATAAATAAAATCTTTAAAAAAAAAAGAAAATTAAAATTAGGCTTGAAACACTGCCTCTTCTAGAACACTGGACTCTAACAGCACCTCCATTGCTAGAAAAAATATTTAAGTCTGTCATGCAACAGGAAAACAAAACAAGCTATTTTGGAACAACTATTCTACACAGAAGAGAACTTCTCCCAATTAAAAAAAGGTGAAGATCCAAATAGGCATTTTTAGGCATTAACAAGAACAAAAAAAATCCAAATGAAATATTATACTTGATGTTCAATTTTAATAGCATCTTGATAAAGGTATGCTTCCTTTCATTTTAATACATTTCTGCACATGTATATGTTTTAAAATCCAGGAAACAGCCAAACTACAAGTTAATTGTTAACATGAATATGCATAATTAACCCTATATTATGCAGCCCCTTTTAAAAAGCACTGATGCACCCAACAGCTATATGTATCATTTCTTTTTTTTTTTTTATTTATTTATTTATGATAGTTACAGAGAGAGAGAGAGAGGCAG
Source organism: Canis lupus familiaris (assembly GCF_011100685.1). NCBI lineage: Eukaryota > Metazoa > Chordata > Mammalia > Carnivora > Canidae > Canis > Canis lupus. The sequence continues at coordinate 76,297,349 of NC_049229.1, forward strand.
AGACACAGGCAGAGGGAGAAGCAGGCTCCATGCACCGGGAGCCCGATGTGGGATTCGATCCTGGGTCTCCAGGATCGCGCCCTGGGCCAAAGGCAGGCGCCAAACCGCTGCGCCACCCAGGGATCCCGTATGTATCATTTCATAAAGAACAACACAGTTTACCATCACTAATACCCAATACTTATAATCACTTAATGTTCTGGAGCACAATGATTTAGAAGGCAAGTTTCTTTTGAAAGTGGCTTAAACTCAAGCAGGTGTTTTTTGCTGAACATTGAGCTTGTGTTATTCCAGGAAAGTTTTCAATTTAAAAATGAAGTAAATACCCATTCTAATTTAAATTACTTAAGTATTCAAGTCTATAAAAGTAGGAGGAGGTCTGTGGTCTATTTGTAAATGAGGTTTTGGTTTTTAGATAGTTGGTATGAAACTGTAAACTTGCTATTCAGACCACATAAAAATGGTTTAGAATGGTGGTCATTTTAATAAGGTAACACTTCTTAATTTTTTTTTATTTATTTGTGATAGTCACAGAGAGAGAGAGAGAATGAGGCAGAGACACAGGCAGAGGGAGAAGCAGGCTCCATGCACCGGGAGCCCGACGTGGGATTCGATCCCGGGTCTCCAGGATCGCGCCCTGGGCCAAAGGCAGGCGCCAAACCGCTGCGCCACCCAGGGATCCCAAGGTAACACTTCTTAATTAAGAAAAACATTTGTGGAACAAAAGTCTATGAATTATTTTGGGTCTTCTGTTGTATAATAAGTTCTTAGAAATCTGAAACAAATACTTATTAAGGCAGAGCTGACATTTATTTCCCAGGATGAAGAATGACAACTGGGCCATTTTATTCAAGGAAATCTATTATGAATTTTTTTGGAAAGCTTGTCAATGAGTCAGAATCCAGCGTCTTCAATGGTAGGTATAGTATATTTATAGTATATTCTTTTAGAATTATTGAAAAATAAATTTCTGATTGGATCAGGAGACTAATGTGTCCTGGAATTAAAGAATAGAGAAGTCAGTTAATTTTTTTAAAAAGCCAATTGTTAAGAATCACATGACCTTGAGCCAAAGTTTAATAAATGTCAGCTTTCAGAAATGGAATCCTCACCCCCATTCCATTATATTCCTTAGATAGATCAATTTACTTGAGGACTGATGGCATATGTGAATTGATGGTCAAATTCCTTGATGCTGGCACATCCTTAGTCCCTCTCAAGGAGTATGCCATATTCTCAGCACTCCTCTTGGTAGGATCGCTCTACCAATAAACGTGAATATGCCACAAATTTCAGAAAGATTAACAATCATTTTGTCAAAGTGTTGCCTTTTAAAATGGCGAACATGAAACCTCCAATATCTGCTTTATAGAAAAAGATTTACCTACAGGAATGTTTTCCTAGAAATACATCCCCGCAGCTTGAGACAGACAGTGAAGTGTTTTTACTTCTACATATGTTTCTTTGGTGGGGTACACATATGTACTGCAGAGCAGCTGTCTGATGACTACTCAGAGCTGCAAACTCATCAGCCGTAACACTCTGGCAAACATTTATGTGTAAGAATTGAGTTGTTCTTTTCACCTAGACTGGATATCTTTCAGTTCCTGTTCTTCCTTTGCTTTGATATCCTGGTAAGCCTGCATTTTGCTTGCATCCTTTAAGTAAGCCCAGTCAGAAGATAGTATCATGAGGAAGTGGATCTGGAAAAGAAGCGTGAGCATGATTGGTAGTGAGCATGTCAGAAGGCAAAGCAAGCTGCTAGGCAGATTAGACCGTCTTTACTGTCAAAAGGTAGAGAGGGTTATTCTGTATTAATACTCATTCTGCTGTCAGAGCCATCAGATACTGGAAGCATGCTCTACTAGTATGCTTAAGAGGTAAAAGGCTGAAAAAATTAGTATACAGACATAATGAACTAAAAAAAATGGTCAAAGTTATTGTTAAGAAAAAGAAAAAATGAAATAGGAGAGGATATTTTTTTTCGGACTTTTTTTGTTTTTGTTTTTGTTTTTTATCATTTTGGGAGTAATTTTAACTAACACAGATGTTCAGAAACACATTGTGTGCTTCTTTTAAAATCAGTGTCGTGCAAAGATCTTTACTCTCTGTGGATAAAAATCAATTCCCCAAAGGCCTAGAAGTGAATAATACTTATTTTGAGTAACGAATATAAACCATGTATTTAACATGGCAAAATTACCTGAATGTCAAGACTACAATTTTAAGACCTCTAAGCAAAGCACGCAGTCTGTGTTAACACATTTTCAGTAGTGAAACTCCAGGTTTTGTTCTCTAACTGCCATTAGTGCATTTCAGAAAGTGTACAAATCCTTCTTCTTTAGAGTTGATATGACCAACACTTCTTTCCCGCTTATTTTCCTCATCTTTCCTGCAAAATCTACATCTCCAGTGCCTCATATTTCCCTTTCAACATATCTGAGACTTTCAGATCCAGGCACAATTTCTGTTTCCCTTAAAACCTGACGTGCAGTTGGAGACCTGGCTCTGAGGAATCAGGGACTCTGCACCAAAACGCAACAACGTGAGGTTACTGATGGTGTGGCTCTGAAAGTAGGGACTGTGTTGTGCCGAGAGAACACATGCCCCACATTCAGATCCTGGTCTCATAGAAAACAACTGGGTGCTCTTTATTTTTCTTCACATTGTACTCTAGCTAGTGGCCTACTTGGAAGGGCATTTATTTGGTAGTGAGCCATGTAGTCCAAAAATAATGTTTAGTCAAATTTAAAATATGTTTGCCTTTTTTCCCAGAGTCAAAGAAAACAAAATCCAGATGAAAACATCTCTCTGCCATCTTCTCTCCAGCACTGGTATTGGTTATAAAGCAAGCAAAGGTAACTGACAATCATTGACAGATGAATGGATAAAGAAGATGTGGTCTCTGCACACAATGGAATATTACTCAGCCATTAGAAATGACAAATAACCACCTTTTGCTTTGACGTGGATGGACCAGGAGGGTATTATGCTGAGTGAAATAAGTCAATCGGAAAAGGACAAACATTATATGGTCTCATTCATTTGGGGAATATAAAAATAGTGAAAGGGAATAAAAGGAAAAGGAGAGAAAATGAGTGGGAAATATCACTGAATGTGATAAAACATGAGAGACCCCTAACAAAACGAGCAAGGGGTAGTGGAAGGGGACGTGGGTGGGGGGTGGGGTTGACTGGGTGACAGGCACTGAGGGGGGCACTTGGCAGGATGAGCACTGGGCGTTATGCTATATGTTGGCAAATTGAACTCCAATTAAAAAATAAATCAAAAAAAATTTAAAAACTAATGGACAAGGCAGGTGTTACCATGTTTTAGCACTACATTTAGAGATATCGCTCAAAGTTCAAGAAAGTTATTTTTTAATAGATCCTCAGCAATGTCATTACATAACTGAATAATTTTCACAACATGGAAATAGCCAGATCTCATCATTTTGTAATTCATGCCCCACATGGTCGTTGCTATAACAGCATTGGGAAGGAGGAGTTAAGATTCTGGATCAGGGTCCTTGAGCTTCTCTCGTAACTGGAACATGATAGGTAGTTATGCAATCATTCTGATTTCCGATGAAATCAGAGGTCTGGGAGAACAAAAACTGCAAGTCGACATATAGAAAATCGACCATCTTTTGGACATAGGAGGTGTGGATGTTGTCATGACATATAGCTGTGGCGATGATGACAGGAGGGAGGCTGATCCAGAATATTCTTCATAGTAGTATGAGCAGCAGAGAGGAAAATCTGAACCTTTTGATGTCCACTTCCATGGGGATGTGCTGCCTTGAAGGTGCACAGGTGGGAAAGAGGGAGGAATCCCAGGATTCTAATGGGTCTAACGAACCCCAAGGTTGTAGGAAGAATGTGTGGCACAAACGTGATGCACAGCAACTAAGGACAGGAGCATGGACGGTGGCTGAGGACAGTGAGTCCAGGTGTGGGTTTCCTGCTCTATTTTGTCATAACCTGAGCGTTTTCCTGGGACCATATTGTAAAGGACAAATAAGAGATGAGACCCTGTTTAAGTGTTTCTGGGTGATGTCACTGCATTCCCAGACTCTGTGGATTAAACAACAGACACTCATTCTCACAGCTCTGGAGTATGGGATGTCTGGGGTCCAGGTGCAGGCAGATGTGGTATCTGGAGAGAACCCACGTCCGAGCCCGTCCTTTCCCTGTCACCTCATATGGGGTCCAGAGGCAGGGAGCTTTCCTAGTCCTAGTGTATAAGGTCCCTGATCCCATCAGAAGGCTGCACCTCCTGACCTAAGTGCTACCCTAAGGCCAGACCTCATCCTCCCATCACATGGACGTTAGGTTCCAAAACAGGGATGTAAAGGTCACACAGAATGAGCTGATATCAGCACCTGAAGGATCCATGAGTTATTCCCTGCAGGTGGAAAGTCCTCCTCCACCTTTGTTCTCTCAGTTCTCATAATAGTTTAGTTTAATTTGTCATCACACGGTATCTTTGAGTGTCCCCTGCTGAAACCTGTGATCACCAGTCCTCCCTCTTCTCCTCCTGCCCCACCCATGGGAAATCCATCAGGAACCATTGAATTCCCTCCTTTGATGCAGGTGGGACACTGACTCCACACAAGCCCCTCCTGGAGCAGCACCTCATCCCTATGACTGTCCCACAACACACAACCTGAGCCAGTGTCCTTCCAAAATCCAAGCACTTATGATGTGCTGAGAGGCCTGCCCTGCTCTCAACAGACATGATGATGAAGGTGATAAAGGTTTGTACTCTCGTGTCTGTGTGAGTTTTGGGGCTCTTCAGACTACACATCCTCACAATGTACTTCCTGGGGTCCCTTGCTTTCCCAGATTCACACTGATATTGATTCTGTGAGAGTGTTCAAGACTGAAGTCACACCTACACTCCGCCTTCTCTCCATTTGATTTTCTATCCCTTTGTAGTGTCATGACCGGCATGAACTTTATGTTGTTTCTAACATCCTTGCATATTAGAAACGAGGAATACCCACCCTTTGCAACAACGTGGATGGAACTGGAGGGTATTATGCTGAGTGAAGTAAGCCAATGGGAAAATGACAAACATATGATCGTATTTATTCAGGGAATGTAAAAAATCAAGAAAGGGAATAAAGAAGAAAGGAAGGAAAATGAGTGGGAAATGTCAGGGAAGCAGACAGAAGATGAAAGAATCCTTACTCTGGGAAATGAACAAGGGGTAGTGGAAGGGGAGGTTGGCAGAGGGTTGGGGTGACTGGGTGACAGGCAGTGAGGGGGGCAATTCGCAGGATGAGCACTGGGTGTTATGGTATATGTTGGCAAATTGAAATCCAATAAAAATATACAAAATAAAATAAAATCATTGCACAGTGAGCTGGGTGGTTGTATCATGTTCCATGTATACAGTTGGGACTCTTATAAAGAAGTTGTGGTAAATGGAAATATGGATAATAAACTGGTATTAAAGGACAGTAGTAAGAAATTTTAAGCAGATTTATCCTTGAGCATATAAGAAGAGTTGTTGACTAAAAACAACCAACTTTCCAAATCAGAAACTGAATTAGGAATAAGCAAAGCAAAAGCTGTCATTTTTGGACGTTGGAATATTTCTCTTTCTATGACAACAAAGTGTGTAAGTTAGAGACTGAATACGTAAGCACAGAATCCTGTGCCCAGAGAGACTCCCGTGGGGAAATTGCTCCTTGATGAGGAAGCCCAGACCCTGAGAGGAAACCTGCCCAGAACCTCCATCTGCACCAGCTCCTGGGCCTTCAAGACAGAAGTGGTGAGGAGTGTGCACCCCCTGGTGGTCCCCATCCCCTTCTACAGGGAGGTTTGTGTCTGGGCTCACACTGAGGTCGACTCACTGTGTCCATCGCACAGTAATACACAGCAGAGTCCTCGGCTCTCAGGCTGTTCATCTGCAGATAGAGCGTGTTCTTGGCGTTGTCTCTGGAGATGGTGAATCGGCCCTTCACAGCCTGTGGGTAGTATGTGCTACTTCCATCACTGCTAATCCCTGCGACCCACTGCAGCCCCTTCCCTGGAGCCTGGCGGACCCAGTCCATGTAGTAGCTACTGAAGGTGAATCCAGAGGCCACACAAGAGAGTCTCAGGGACCCCCCAGGCTTCACCAGGTTTCCTCCAGACTCCACCAGCTGCACCTCACCCTGGACACCTGTAGACACAAGACATCCTGGTCAGGAAACTGTCCCACATCCTGTTTCTCTCACTCACCTCTACTCACAGACTCAGGGTATCTGGTTCTCCATGAATTACCTTTTAAAATAGCGACAAGGAAAACCCAGAAGAGCACAGACTCCATGGTGAGTTGTCTGTGTTGTGTCCTGAGCACTGAATGGGGTCACCTGGGGATCCTGGAACTAGAGCTCCTCTCCCAGCTGCAGGGTTGGGGCTGGGCTTATTTAATCAATGGAGGGAGGGCCCTATTTGCATGTCCCCTGACTATATATTCACCTACCAACTTAGATTCAATTATTAATACGTTATATACAAAGATTGCTTCACAACCCCACATCAGTTTCTTTTGGTTTCACAGTGGATTTATGATGTTCTAATCCATCAACGTATTTATCTTTACATTTCTGTTCCTTTTTAAAGGTCTTTCATTAGTATAGGTAATATTTAAACAGTATTTTCTCTGCTTAATGAAGTTTAATCATAAATATTTATTTTTGGTACCAGTATAAAGGTGATTGTTTGTAAATTTGATACAGAAAATTTGTTTGTAGTGTGTAGGATTTAACTTTATTGTCTATGTTGATTTTATATCCTGAATTTTTTTTGAGCTCATTAGTTACTTGTAATTGTGTTTTGAAATAATTTTCCTCATTGACTATGTATATGCAAACAAATTATTTAATTTCCTGTTGACTGATTTTAATACCTTTTATTTTATTATTGCCTAATGTCAAGGGTAATCTTAGATTTAGGTGCATAAATATTTTCCCTGTAATTTGTCAGATTCTTTAATGTTTTGTCTGATATATAGCAGATCTAGGAGAGCAAATGAATTTCTTTTTGCATGTGGATCAGCTCCCTAATATATGGTGTGGTGCAGGACCTCACGAAGGACAGGAAGTCTGTTCACAACTCCTGCCCAATTCTGATTGGAGATATATATCTTTGGTGTGTGTTGAGATTGACAAGTTCATTTTAGATTAGAATTCGAGCCTTTAATCTGATAAGACATTTCCAAATATCTTCTCGCATTCTCTAGGTGGCCTTTTAGTTACTTTGAGTGATTCCTTTGCTGTGAAAATGCTCTTTCCTTGATGAAGTCGCCATAGTTAATTTTCCTTTGTTTTCCCTTGCTTCTGGAGACACGTCTAGAAGTGGTTGCAGCTGAGGTAGAAAAGGTGCTGCCTGTGTTCTCCTGAGGATTCTGATGGTTTCCTGACTCACATTTAGGTCTTTCATCAACTTTGAGTCCATTTTTGTGAATGATGTAAAACAAGTGTCCACTTTCATCTTCTGCATGTGGCTCTCCAATATTGCGAACGGCATTTATTGAAGAGATTTTTTTTCCATTGGTTAGTCTTTCCTGCTTTGTCAAGATTTTTTGACCGTACTGTTCTGGATCCATTTCTGGGTTCTTAAAGTTTTCTATTTATCTATAAGTCTGTATTTTTCCAGCGCCATACTGTCCTGGTGATCAAAACGTCATAATTTACCTTGCAACCAGAATCAGAATGTCTCCAGCTTTGCTTTACTTTTTCAGTATTGCTTTGCCTAGTGAAGGTCTTTGTGGTTCCCTAAAGGTTTTTAGATCATTTGCTGAAGCTCTGTGACAAATGCTGGTGATATTTTATAAACCTGGCTTTGAAAGGATAACTTGCTCTTGGTAGCATAGTTATTTTTTCAATATTTATTCTTCTAATCTATGAGAATAAATATTTTCTATCTACTTGTGTCTTCCATACTGTCTTTCTTAAGTGTTCTGGAATGTTTAGACTATATATCCATCCCTCTTTGGTTAGGATTTTCCCTCATTATCTGATGATTTCTGGTGCAATTATAAATTGCATCCAGTCCTTGTTTTTCTTTTTTCTATTTCATTTGCACATATAGAAAAGCCATTGACTTCCTTGTATTAATTTTACATGCTCCGATCTTGCTGAAATCCTGTGTCAGTTCTAGAAATTTTTTCAAAGGAATCTTTGGGATTTGAACTTAAAATAACTTGCGTGTGAAGAGGAAAGTTTGATTTTTTCTTTGCTGAGTTGGATGATATTTTCCTTCTGTTTGTTGTCTGATTCTTGAGGCTAGGCCTTCTATCACAATGGTGAAGAACAGTGGTGATGGAGGGTATCCCTGTACTGTTAATGATCTTAGGGGAAAAGCTCTCAACTTTTCCCTGTAGAGGAAGACATTCTCCATGTGTCTTCTGTAGATGGCTTTTATGTTGAATATGTTCCCCTATCTCTACACAGCAAGAAATGTTTAACATGAAAGTATAATCGCTCTTGCCAAAAGATTTTGGACATGAGTTGAGATTATAAAATGGTCCTTATCCTTTGTTTTATTAATGATCCAAATCCCATTGTTGGATTTGCAGATGCAGAACCACCATTACAGACCAGAAATTAGGCCCATTTCGTCATGGTGAATTATCCTATTAATGTACTGGTGGATCCTGTTGCTTAGGATCTTGGTGAAATTTTGCATCCATATCCATCAAGGATATTAGTCTGTAATTCTCCTTTTAGGTTGGATCTTTGCTTTTGAGGTCAAGGCAATGCTCCCCACTGAAAATGAGCTTGGAAGTTTCCTTTAATTTCTGTGGTTTGGAAAATTTTCAGGATAGGTATTAATTCTATTTCAATGCTTGTTGCATTCCCATGGGTAGCCATCTGTCCCAGGACTTTTGATTGTTAGAAGACTTTTAAATATGTTTGATTTTCATTCCCTGGTTCGGAGTCCTTACAGATCTTCTATTCATTCCTGTTTCTGACTGTGTTGTTTCTACATTTAATTGAAGGGATCCATTTTTTCTCTGATTGTTGAATTTGTTGGCATGTTATTGCTCATAATGTTCTCTCTCTTTATTAGTTTATTTTTCATGTATTTATTCAATATTTATTTAAGCTCAATTTTCCAACATAGAGTAACACCAAGTGCTCATCTCATCACATGCCCTCCTTAGTGCCCATCACCAGGTACCATGTCCCACCACCCACCTCTCTTCCCCAGCCCTTTGTCTGAGTCCCAGGGATAGGAATCTCTCATGTTTTGTCTTCCTTTATAATTTGTCTCCTCTCATTTTCCCTCCTTCCATTATGATCCCTTTCGTTGTATAAGAGAAAGTTTGAGGATTGTCCTTCTGGCACTGACTTATTTCATTGGCATAATACTGTGTAGCTCCATACACGTTGATGGAAATGGTAGCTACTGATCCTTTCTAATGACTTAGAAATATTCTTTTGTATACATAAACCGTATTATGTTTATCAATTTGTCTCTCAAAGGACATCATGGCTTCTCCCAGAATTTGGCTATTGTGCACACTGCTGCTATAAACATTGGGGTGCAGGTATCCTGCTGTTTCACTGCATCTGTATCTTTCGGGTAAATCCCCAGCAGTGCAATTGCTGGGTCGTAGGGCAGATCTATTTTTAACCCTTTAGGAACCTCCACACTGTTTTCAAGAGTGGCTGCACCAGTTCATATTCTCACAAACAGTGGAAGAGGGTTCCCCTTTCTCTACATCCTCTCGAACATTTGTTGTTTTATTTCTTATTAATTTTCACCATTCTCTGTTGTGTAAAGTAGCAGCTGATTGTGTTTGGATGTGCTTTTCTCTGATAGAAAGTGATGTGGAGAATTTTTTCATGTACTTGTTGGCCATATGTAGGTCTTATTTGGAGAAATTCCTCTTCATGTTTTCTCCCCATTTATTAACTGGATTCCTTGTTTCTTGGGTGTTGGGTTTGATAAGTTATTTACACATGTTGGATACAAGCCCTTTGCCTTATATGTTATTTGATAGTATCATCTTTCCTTCTGTATGTTGTGTTTTAGTTTTGTTGACTGTTTCTTTTGCTGTGCAGAATTATTTATCTTGATGAAGTTCCAATAATTCATTTTTGCTCTTGTTTACTTTGCCTTAATGGATGTATCTTGCAAGAAGTTGCTGTTGTCAAGTTCAAAAAGGGTATATCCTGTGTTCCCATCTAGGATTTTGATGGAATCTTGTCTCATATTTAGATATTTCATACATTTTTATTTTATCTTTGTGTACGGTGTAAGTGAATGGTCTAGTTTCATTCTTCTGCTCGTGGCTGTCCAATTTTCCCAGCACCATTTATTGAAGAGACTGTCCTTTTTCCACTGGAGAGTCTTACCTGCTGTGTCGAATAAGAGTTGACCATGGATTTGAGGGCTCATTTCTGGGTCTTCTATTCTGTTCCACTGATCTAAGTGTCTGTTTTTGTGCCAGTAATGCACTGTCTTCATGTTCACAGCTTTGTAGTGCAACATGAAATCCGGTATTGTGATGCCCCCAGCTCTCGTTTTCTTTTTCAGTATTTCCCTGCGTTTTTGGAGTCTTTTCTGATTCCACACAAATCTTGAGATGATTTTTTTCCAACTTTCTGAAAAAAGTCCATGGTATTTGATAGCGATTGCATTGACTGTGTAAATTGCCCTGTGTAACATTGACATTTTCACAATACTAAATCTTCCAATCCATGAGCATGGAATATTTTTCCATCTCTTTGTGTCTTCCTCCCTGTTGCACAGGGAGTGCTGTTGTGATTCAGGAAAATGTTCAGTTGATGAGTATGGAGGTATTTGTAATTGATTTATAGTCCAGGTCAGGGAAATTTAAGTTCAAGTAGTGAAAGTAGTACCATTGTTTACAAAAGTATGCAGATGCTAGAGTTGTTTTCCCAAGTTTCTAAGACTGAGAATGAATACTTTAACACAAAATCCTATGTCCAGAGAGACTTCGTGGTGAAAACTGCTCCTTGGAGAGGAAGCCCAGACCCTGACAGGAAATCTGCTGATAACCTCAACCTGCACCTGCTCCTGAGCCTTCATGACAGAAGTGTTGAGTAGTGTGCACCGCCTGGTGGTCCCGATCCCCTTCTACAGGGAGGTTTGTGTCTGGGCTCACACTGAGGTCCTCTCACTGTGTCCCTTGCACAGTAATATAGGGCCATGTCCTCGGCTCTCTGGCTGTTCATCTGCAGATACAGCGTATTCTTGGAATTGTCTCTGGAGATGGTAAATTGGCCCTTCATGGCGTCTGCGTACCTTGTGCTACTTCCATCATTGCTAATCCTTGCGACCCACTGCAGCCCCTTCCCTGTAGCCTGGCGGACCCAGGCATGTAGTAGCTACTGAAGGTGAATCCAGAGGCCACACAAGAGAGTCTCAGGGACCCCCCAGACTTCACCAGGTCTCCTCCAGACTCCACCAGCTGCACCTCACCCTGGACACCTGCAGACACAAGGCATCCTGGTCAGAAAATTGCCCTACATCTTCTGTTTCTCTCATTCACCTCCATTCACATACTAAAGGTATCTTATTCTTCATGAATTACCTTTTAAAATAGCGATGAGGAAAACACAGGTGGGCACGGACTCCATGGTGAGTTGTCTATGTTCCGTCTTGATCACTGAATATGGTCACCTGGAATACTGGGGCTGTGGCTCCTCTCCCAGCTCAAGGTTGGGGCTGGGGTGCTTTAATTAGCAAAGGGAGGACCCTATTTGCATGTCCTCTGACTATATCTTCAGCTTTAGACTACAATTCAATTCTAACGAGTTTATAACAAGGATTGCATTACCTTTGCAGATCACTCTGTGATGATGTCTCTCAGGAAATATCAAGTTCTCATCTATGAGCAGAGTAATCTTTTCATTTCTGTTTGCTTTCTAAAAAGTCTTTCATCAAAATAGGCCAATTTTAGTATGATATCTTATCCTTTATTCAAATTTATTTCTAAATTTTTATTTTTGATGCAAGTTAAAGTGATATTTTTGTTAATTTTATATAGATAGTTTTTGTTAGTGGAATCATAGTTGTATTTGTTTATTTTATATCCTGAATTTTCCTTGAAATCCTTAACGGATTCTTACAATTTGTAGAGTTTGTAGGGATTGCCCCTGTAGCAGATCATGTCATATGGAAATGAATAATATTTCTTCCTCTCTACTGATTAATTTTTTATTGCCTACTTTCCCTGGGTAGGTCTTCACCTTGTTGGAGCAGAAAAATTCCTCTGCTTTTCTTCTGATTTCATTGCCTCATCTAATAGCTCACTAGACATAAGACATAACTAAGGGGAAATGCATTTCATTTTCCACTTGCATGAGCTATATAAAATACGACACCCAGACAATGACCACAGCAGGCAGCACTTCTGTCTTTAGACAATACGATGTTGCATTTGTGGATATTTAAGAACAGGATTTGGGTTTGGGTCAGTGAATGAGTGAGCAGATGACAAAGGTTCTTTGCAGAGCCGTCTGAGCCCTGTTCCATACCATGATTTGGAGGATGGTTTTCCTCTCTTGAAACAGAGAAAGGGTGAATCCCACCAAATATTTATTTGACTGGCTGAGGGAGCTTAAAAGGTCCTTTACACAACAGATGCAGTCTTAAAATGCCAGAGTATCAGCATTGGATTCATGTGTCACTAGTATCTTTGCCTGTGCCTACAAAAGTTAAGAATGTCTGTTTCAAATCTGTGAACAAAGTCTATGATGTTTTGATAAGAATTGCATTGACTGCATAGAATGTTCTGGGTAGCATATATTTTGAAAATATCATTCCTGTTTTTAAAATTATTTCATAACTTTCTTATTCATGAGAAACACCTACAGGGATGCAGAGACATAGTCAGAGGGAGAAGCGGGATCCCTACAGGGAGCCCATTGTGAAATACATCCAAGGACTTTGAGTTTGACCAGAGCCAAAGGCAGACACTCAATCACTGAGCAACACAGGTGTCCCAACAATAGTTATTCTTCTAATACATAAACATACAATGGTTTTCTATCTCTTTGTGTCTTCCTCAGTTTACTTCTTTAAATGCTCTATAAGTAGAAAAATGTTGAAAAAATCAAAGTACCCAGGAGGGGGCATCACAATATTGGTTGTCAAGCTGTATTACTGAGTCGTTATCATGAAGACAACCTGGTACCTGCACAAAACAACACATACATGAATGGAACAGAGTAGAGAAGCCAGAAGAGGACAATCAAATCTATAATCAACTAATCATCCAGAATCAATAGTGAATGTGCAATGGAAAACACACAGGCTCATCAATAAATAGTGTAGAATGCTCACCAAAGTAACTGAAGAAGACACAAAGGAAGGGAAAATACTCCATGCCCATGAAATGGAAGAATAAATATTTTTAAGATAGCTCTGCTACCAAGAGTGGTCTACACATTCAATGCAATCCCCATCCATATACCATGATCCCCAGTGTAGTTAACACCCCATGTGATATTGAGTGTACAATATAGTGATGACACTTCCATCCATCCCCCATTGCTCCTTAGGACCAGTGTTCTCCCTTATCCCAATATGCTATGTCACTCGGGCCCTCCCACCTCCCCCTTTACTAATCAACAGTATGTTTCCATTTTGAAGAGTATGTTTCCTGGTTTGTCTCAATAAATTTTCCCCTTGGCTAATTTGTGTTTTTTAATTGAATGTAAGTGAGTCATACGGTATTTGTTTTCTGTGACTTAGTTAACATTACCTGCTCTAGTTCCATACTCTTTGCTGCAAATGGCAAGGATTCATTCTTCTTTGTGTATGTCCCGCATCTCTGCATCCTTTCATCAGTAATGGACAGTTGGGCTGCTTCCCTTATTTGGCTAAGCACAAACAGCTCTTATAAATAGAGGGATGTGAACTTCTCTTTGAATTAGAGTTTTGTTTTTTGGGTAAATACACTGTACCACAACTATTTGATCATACAGTAGTTCTATTTTTAACTGTAGTAGGAATATCTATACTGTTTTCACAATGTCTACACCAATGTCACTCCCACCAGCAGGGTAAGAGGAACCTTATCACCTTTAGAAACTCTTCACAGTGTTTATGTCATGGAAGAAGTTTTCAGAGCATGATGCTAAGACCCTAAGAGGAGACGACTGGTCAACTGACCTCCTTCCCTGGATTAAAAAATCCCTAGATCTTGTGTTCTCTGGTGAGGGTGAGTGTCCTCTGATGGTCCAGTGCACCTGTTGGATCCCAGGATCCCAGCAGACACTCACGGATCTGATTTCCTCCCTTCTCCTGTATCCGCAATCAACATAGAGAACTTTGCAGCATGAGCACCATGGAGCCTCCTGTTCAGAGAATGTCTCCCCTTACTTATTTCCCATCTTTGCCTCCTCACTCTGCTCCTGGCCTACAAATATCCAGCTACCCTTACTGTATTCAGAGGCGTCCAGGAATCTTGTATCAAGTATTCCTTAGCATATTTATGAGACAGAAGCAGGGTTTTTTTTTTTTTTCGATAAAAGTGAGAAGAAAATGAAAGATACTTTCTGGACTCACAAATTATACTGAAACAGGCAGATAAAGTGCTCTGCCTCAAACATGTACCAACTTCAAGGAAAAGGAAGGGTTTAACCAGATTTAAAAAAAAACAGCGCAGTAATTGGAGTCTGAGATTCAGAATATTTTCAAGCCCTGATCCTAATGGAATGTTGCTCAGATGGATGTTCATTGCTGAGTGTTGGTGATGCCTTTTGAATTTACATTTTACCACCCCTGGAACAAGAATGCCAGCACCTGTTTTTTTATGTTTGTGGGGAATTTTGTTCATAAGGAAGTGATCTGTGTTCTATTTTATTTTTTTAATTTATTTTTTGTTTGCTTTTGCATTGTTTTTGGTGTTTCCTGTTTCTGTATGTGTCTGTGTGTTTGTGTGTGTTAGATTCATAGATCTATCACCTCCTAGAAAAGGATTTACGCCAAAAGAAGGTGCCCAAATATCACCATACCTGAGTTAGATGATTAGATTTGGGGCGATATAAATTATGATATTTAGGTAAAATTTTGCCTTGGGTCATTATTGTTATGGGTTGCCATTTAGGGTGATGCCAATGTGTGTCACTGTGAATGCCATGTGAGAATAAGGTGAACATTTGCATGTCTGGGTATGGACTGTATTTATCTAGGTCATTGTTGAATCTGTGATTGATAACGTTGTGGCCCAATGGATTGTCATCATAGATAATTTCAGAGATCTTAATATTACCACCATGATGGGGAGTTTTGATCTGGACATTGAGGGATTGAGTGACATTTACCTTCTGTCCATCTCATGCCTCCAGATGCGGGGGACTGAGGACTCAACATCCATTAGTGGTTTCACTCTGTGAATGGGGCAGGGAAAACCTCATAACCAGGTGAAGCCACTTTCCTCTATAAACTCCACGTCTCTTTCTGGTTCTGTGTGTCTAACTGAACTCAGATACGTGTACATAGATGGATGAAAAACTCCATGAATCAGAGAGAGACTTTGCCATATAAACAAGAAAAGGTCCCTAAATTTGTCATTGCACCTGAGTCTGGTGTGCACTTGGTTCTCTGCAGGCCTGATGGGAAGATGCAGGACACCTATCAGTGGAGAGGGGAGCCATCCCTACAAACATGGCTCTGGGATGTCTGCCAGAACCCATGACCATCCGCAGTGTGAATGTGATTAGACCCAGGGGCGTCCACAGGTTGTCTCTTACCAGCAATCATTAGGTCCCTGACATTTTTGTGGAGCCATCAAGCCTCTGAGTTGTTTCTCTCTAAGTGTTTTATTGTCATAGGTTCTATTGGATGGGAAATGTAGCCTTCTCAGTAAGTTCAGGGGACCTGCTTCTGTTGGAAGGAGTCATTCCTGAGATCTTGTCCCTGGTATAAACCTCTGATCTGTGTTCTGATAGTGAAAATGAATATCCTCTTCCCTTAAAGATAAAATCTGATATGGTTTCCACACTTGTTCCCAACCATTCTCAGTGTGAATCACTAATGAGATTGTCATTGGTCTGATAATTCTCCAAAGGAGCCAGTGCTGGGATGCATGGGTGGTGTCAGGGGGTGAAGACCAGGGTACACTCCTGGCAAACAGACATCTCCAAGCTCAGTATTGTTTCCTACAGAGGAAAGGGAGGTGAATGGTAATGCCAGCTGACACTTGTCTGTGACTCCTGCAGATCCAGCAGCATCTTGTGTGACTCTGGTCCAGGAGTTCAGTATGACCCCACGCAGGCAGGTAGTGGGAGACCATGCCTGGATAGGCTGCCCGTGAGGTGTGGGCACAGATGATCTAGGATGGGCAGCTTTGGATCGATGTTTAGCCCAAGGAACACCACAATGATAGTCCCTATATTTTAGTTAACCAATGTATTTTATCTGTTATTAATAAAATGATAAAATGCAAAAAGAGAGACTTGTGTAATTAGATCCCTTTGGCTACATCCTTTGAGGCAAAATTTCTCTTTATTCCTGAATGTAGAATGATCATAAAATTATTCTGAAAAGTTAAAATGACATTTGTAAATATACGGTAGATTTTCTGTCAGTTAAACTGCTTTATTTTTATTTTAGAAATAGTACACAGAGTGAATCTTAAAATTTTTGAAGTGTAAAGCACAATACTGTTAGGCATATGCACTGGAAATTTTTACCCTGAAGCACCTCCAACAGAACCTCATTGATTCCACAACAATTGATATGTGGGTCAGCCCTTCCAGGCTCAGAGGCTCAGGAGCCAACCAGAGTCGTACCGCTGGTTGCATACCATCTGGGCCTTTGCAAGAGCTCCCAGGGTTACTGATATAATTGAGTTGAGTAGAGATACAGATAATATGTTAATGTTTACAAGGTATATCCTCTTCATCCCTCATGTAGGAAGCAAATAACATCAGGACAATTAGGCAGGAGTTAAAGCACATGCATATTCCAAGCAAAAATTTAAGAATAAGCCATCTACTCCCAAGTCATACAAGATTCTGAGGGGCAAGATGGCAGAAGAGTAGGGTCTCCAAGTCACCTGTCCCCACCAAATTACCTAGATCACTTTCAAATCATTCTGAACACCTACAAATTCGGCCTGAGATTTAAAGAGAGAACAGCGGGAATGCTACAGTGAGAAGAATTCACGCTTCTACCAAGGTTGGAAGATGGAAAAAAATAAATAAAACAGCATCCAAAGGGGAGGGGCCCCAGGGAGGAGCCAGGATAAAAGAAGCCTTAATAATCTACATTTTTAAAAAATATTTTATTTATTTATTCATCACACACACACACACACACACACACAGGCAGAGACACAGGCAGAGGGAGAAGCAGGCTCCATGCAGGGAACCTGATGTGAGACTCGATCCTGGGTCTCCAGGATCACACCCTGGGGTGAAGGCAGTGCTAATCTGCTGAGCTACCCTGGCTGCACAATAATCTAGTTTTATCCAACTTTTCGCTACACCAATTGTTAGATTTAAAGTCCGGAATTTCCATTTTTTATAGACTATTAAATTTCATTTTCACATAAGTGGTAATTAGTGAATCCCTGAATAATATCAGCTTTGTTTAATAGAAAAAACTGCCTGAATTATGCGGGAAAGATAGGACAATGAATAAAATTTCCAGTTGTAGTTCTTCTTTTAATTTTTTTATTTGAATTGCAGTAGACACTCCTGTGTGTGTGCACGTGTGTGGTAATTAAGTTTTATTCAATTATACACATGTGTAGATTTGTGTAATCAGCACCACAACTAAGCCATAGAACTGTTCCATAGAAAGTATCCCTCATGGAATCCTTTTATAGTCAGTCACCACAATACCGCTCACTTCCCTAACTGTTGGAAACCACTAATCTTTATAACATTTTCATGTCAAAAATGTTATAAAATTGGAATCATACACAATGAACCTTAGGGATTGCCTTTTTTTCACTCAGCATAATTCCCTCTTGGTTCATCCAAGTTGTTGTGTGTATCAATAATTTGTTTCTTTTCATAGCTGAGTTGTATCCCATGGTGTAGATGTAAACTGTTGGTTTAACCATTCATTGGCTGAAGGATATCTGGGTGATTCTGAGTTTTAGCTGTTACAAATAAAGCTGCTATGAACATTCAAAAAAATGAATTGCAGTAGAGGCCACATCCAGTGTAACATTCATTTCATGTATCCAACATGCTGATTGAACACTTCCATACATCACCCAGTGTTCATCAGGACAAGTGCACTCCCTAAACCCCATCTGACAGGTCACCCATCCCCCACTCTCCACCCACCTGGTAACTATCAGTTTTTATCTCTGTATTGAAGGGACTATTTCCTGATCTATGCATCAATCTCTTTGCTCATTTGTTCTATCTCTTAAATTCAAACTATGACTGAAAGTATACAGTATTTTCTTTTTCTCACTGGCATGGCAATTAGCATTATGCATACTACCTCCATCCTCATACTTGTAAATTGTTAGATTTAATTCCACTGCATTGATTAGTAAAATCCCTATGTATCTAACTCTATCTATCTATCTTACATGTTCTTTATCCATTCATCAGTTGACAGATACTGGGATTATTTCCATAGTTTGGCTAATGTAGATAATGCTGCTGTAAACATCGAGGTGCGTGTATCCCTTTGAATCAGCACTTTTGTAATCTTAGTGTAAATACCCAGTAGGGCAGTTGCTGGATCACAGGGTAGGTCTACATTTACCTATTTGAGGCACCATCATACGGTTTCCTTGAGCGGCTGCACCTCTGCCCATCCACATCCCCTGACCAGAGAATTCTGCAAGGCCCCAGTTCTAGTGGAGGTGGTTTCATGGCTCATTTAACGAGCTGAGCAGAGCACACCCAGTTAAAACTCATCACATTCTTCCCAAGGACCACACACTGCCACCTGCAGGCAGGGAGAGCGTGTGTAGATGCCAGACCTGAAGGAAAGAGGCACCAAAACAGTACAGCACAGTGCACGCAGCACACACCACAGACACTCTCTGAAGACCCAGACCCAGGACCCTATGTGACCTCTTCTTCATCAAACTGTTATAGTGGTAGCAGGATCTATATCTGGCATTTGTACACACAGAGGAACATAGAGACTTAGAGAAAATTTCAAGATTAAGGAATTCAATTCCAGTTTGCTGCCTGGAGCCAGCTCAATTTGGTTTTCTCAAGTCAGTCCCTTTGACCCTGCCAAATGAGACAAGACTTCTGTTCTGCCTCCAGATCCAGCAGTTTTCAGCCTTGAATGGGTCATTTGCATCACGGAGACTTCCAGCAGCCCACCCCATCCAAAATGTAGGTACATCGACTGTAGGGTGACATATAATTCATGACAATTATATTCCTGCATTTCTTGTCTTTGGGAAGGTTGCCTGAACTCCTGCCTGAAGCCCATGTCACATGGTGATAAGTGTTTTCTCTCTTTGTCACTCATCAGTGAGGTGATTTTCATGGAATACAAAACTCAACGTTTACTCCTGCAAAAATAATAACAATTGTATAACATACACCCAGACAGATGGCCTCACATGGGGCCAGAGGGCAGGAGGCATTCCCAGTCCTGGTGTATAAGGGCCCTGATCTCATAATGAGGCTGCACCTCCTGACCTAAGTGGTCCCTTGAGGCCCCACCTCTTCCTCCCATCACATGGACATTCTATTCCAACATGTGGCTGTTAGAGGACTCACACAGTGAGCTGATATCAGCACCTGAAGGATCCATGAGTTATTCCCTGCAGGTGGAAGGTCCTCCTCCACTTTTGTTCTCTCAGTTTTCATAATTGTTTAGTGGAATTTGTCATCACACCGTATTTTTGAGTATTACCTGCTGTCTCGTTGATCTCCAATCCAACCTCTTCTCCTCCTGCCCCACCCATGGGAAATCCAGCAAGCGCCCTTGAGTTCTTTCCCTAGATACTGGAGGGAAACTGACTCCATATAATCCCCTCCTGGATCAGGACCTCATCATCACCACTTTCCCTCAACACACACCCTGAGCCAGTGTCTTTCCCTGGCTCCATCCAAACATATCTGACTTGCTGAGAGGCCTGCCTGCTTTTAACAGAAACAATGAGGAAGCTGAAAACATTTACATACTCTTCTGTGTGTGTGTGTGTGTGTGTGTGTGTGTGTGTGTGTGTTTATGCTCAGACTCCACATCCACAGAACCTCCTGGTGTGAATCCTGCTTCCTTCCCAGGCTGTCACTGACATGGATGCTGTGTGCGTGGATCAAGATATTGACCCCATTAGGGATCTGTCTTCTTTTGCTTTAGATATTTGATGCATTTGCAGCCTCATGTCCAACATGGAGTTTATGCTGTTTCTACCAAATTTCTCCTTGAGCTGGGTGGTCGTGTGATGCACAATGATTGCAGATGCGGATCGGGGAAATGCTTAGTTGATGTACATGGAGATATTTGCAATTAACTGGTATTTCGGGAAAGTAGTAAGCAACTGTAAAAACCTCGGTCTTGGCAATAACACAGAAGTGACGTGTTCTTGACAATGTATCATATCAGGGGATACATGGTATATTTTTTCTCTCATGATATTCTTGATCAAGGTAATGTGTGTTGGGTCTTTCCACTGTAGATTTACTATTCTTCTCTTTGTAACTAATAACTATATTTGGAGAGATGCTCTGAGATTACATAAATATTCTGCTTCAACCAATTCTTTTTTATTTTATTTTACTTTACTTTATATATATTTTGTTAGTTATGATTCTGTTTTTTAAATAATAAATTTATTTTTTATTGGTGTTCAATTTGCCAACATACAGAATAACACCCAGTGTTCATCTCGTCAAGTGCTCGCCTCAGTGCCCATCACCCATTCACCCCCAACCCCCACCCTCCTCCCCTTCCACCATGCCCTGTTCGTTTCCTGGAGCTAGCAGTCTCTCATGTTCTGTCTCCTTCTCTGATATTTTCCACTCATTTTCTCTCCTTTCCCCTTTATTCCCTTTCAGTATTTATTATATCCCCCAAATGAATGAGACCATATAATGTTTGTCCTTCTCAAATTGACTTATTTCACTCAGTATAATACCCTCCAGTTCCATCCACGTTGAAGCAAATGGTGGGTATTTGTCATTTCTAATGGCTGAGTAATATTCCATTGTATACATAAACCACATCTTCTTTATACATTCATCTTTTGATGAACACCGAGGCTCCTTCCACAGTTTGGCTATTGTGGACATTGCTGCTAGAAACATCAGGGTACAGGTGTCCCGGCATTTAATTGCATCTGTATCTTCGGGGTAAATCCCCAACAGTGCAGTTGCTGGGTCGTAGGGCAGGTCTATTTTTAACTCCTTGAGGAACCTCCACACAGTTTTCCAGAGTGTCTGCATCAGTTCGCATTCCCACCAAGAGTGCAGGAGGGTTCCCTTTTCTCTGCATCCTCTCCAACATTTGTTGTTTCCTGCCTTGTTAATTTTGCCCATTCTCACTGGTGTGAGGTGGTATCTCATTATGGTTTTTATTTTTATTTCCCTGATGGCAAGTGATGCAGAGCATTTTCTCATGTGCATATTGGCCATGTCTATGTCTTCCCCTGTGAGATTTCTCTTCATGTCTTTTGCCCATTTCATGATTGGATTGTTTGTTTCTTTTGTGTTGAGTTTAAGATGTTCTATATAGATCTTGTAAACTAGCCCTTTGAGAAAAAAATGTGTGGGAAATATCAGAAAGGGAGACATAACATAAAGACTCCTAACTCTGGGAAACGAACTAGGTGTGGTGGAAAGGGAGGAGGGCGGGTTGTGGGGGTGAGTGGGTGACGGGCACTGAGGGGGACAATTGTCGGGATGAGCACTGGGTGTTATTCTGTATGTTGGTAAATTGAACACCAATAAAAAATTAATTTATTAAAAAAAAGGAAACTAGCCCTTTATCTGATACGTCATTTGCAAATATCTTCTCCCATTCTTTAGGTTGTCTTTTAGTTTTGTTGACTGTATCCTTTGCTGTGCAAAAGCTTCTTATCTTGATGAAGTCCAAATAGTTCATTTTTGCTTTTGTTTCTTTTGCCTTCGTGGGTATATCTTACAAGAAGTTACTGTGTCCGAGTTCAAAAAGGGTGTTGCCTGTGTTCTTCTCTAGGATTTTGATGGAATCTTGTCTCACATTTAGATCTTTCATCCATTTTGAGTTTATCTTTGTGTATGGTGAAATAAAGTGGTCTAGTTTCATTCTTCTGCATGTGGATGTCCAATTTTCCAAGCACTATTTGTTGAAGAGACTGTCTTTCTTCCAATGGATAGTCTTTCTTCCTTTATCGAATATTAGTTGACCATAAAGTTCAGGGTCCACTTTTCAGTTCTCTATTCTGTTCCATTGATCTATGTGTCTGTTTTTCTGCCAGAACCACACTGTCTTGATGACCACAGCTTTGTAGTACAACCTGAAATCTGGCATTGTCATGCCCCCAGATATGGTTTTCTTTTTTAAAATTCCCCTGGCTATTCGGAGTCGTCTCTGATTCCACACAAATCTTAAAATAATTTGTTCTAACTCTCTGTAGTAAGTCCATGGTTTTTTGATAGGGATTGCATTAAACGTGTAAATTGCCCTGGGTAGCATTGACATTTTCACAATATTAATTCTGCCAATCAATGAGCATGGAATATTTTTCCATCTCTTTGCGTCTTCCTCAATTTCTTTCAGAAGTGTTCTATAGTTTTTAGGGTATAGATCCTTTACATCTTTGGCTAGGTTTATTCCTAGGTATCTTATGCTTTTGGGTGCAATTGTAAATGAGATTGACTCCTTAATTTCTCTTTCTTCAGTCTCATTGTTAGTGTATAGAAATACCACTGATTTCTGGGCATTGATTTTGTATCCTGCCACGCTGCCAAATTGCTGTATGAGTTCTAGCTATCTTGGGGGTGGAGGCTTTTGGGTTTTCTATGTAGAGTATGATGTCTTCGGTGAAGAGGGAGAGTTTGACTTCTTCTTTGCCAATTTCAATGCCTTTAATGTCTTTTGTTGTCTGATTGCTGAGGCTAGGACTTCCAGTGCTATGTTCAAGAGCAGTCGTGAGAGTGGACATCCCTGTCTTGCTCCTGATCTTAGGGGAAAGGCTCCCAGTGCTTCCCCATTGAGGATGATATTTGCTGTGGGCTTTTCATAGATGGCTTTTAAGATGTAAATTTTAGTTTATCTGATATAAGGATGGCTACGCCTGCTTTCTTTTGAGGACCGTTCGAATGGTAAATGGTTCTCTAACCTATTATCAGGCTGTAGGTGTCCTTCTATCTAAAATGAGTCTCTTGTAGACAGCAAATATATGGGTCCTGCTTTTTTATCCAGTCTGAAACCCTGCGCCTTTTGATGGGATCATTAAGCCCGTTCAGGTTCAGAGTTACTATCGACAGATATGAGTTTAGTGTCATCATGATATCTATTCAGTCCTTGTTTTGTGGATTATTCCACTGGACTTCTTCTTAAAGGGGGATTTAAGAGTCCCCCTTAAAATTTCTTACAGAGCTGATTTGGAGGTCACATATTCTTTTACTTCCTGCTTGTCTTGGAAGCTCTCTATCTCTGCTTCCATTCTGAATGAGAGCCTTTCTGGATAAAGTATTCTTGGTTGCATGTTTTTTTCATTTAGGACCCTGAATATATCCTGTCAGCCTTTTCTGGCCTGCCAGGTCTCTGTGGAGAGGTCTGCTGTTACCCTAATACTCCTCCCCATCAAAGTCAGGGATTTCTTGTGTCTTGCTGCTTTAAGGATCTTCTCTTTATTTTTGGAATTTGCAAGCTTAACTATTAAATGTCGAGGTGTTGAATGTTTTTTTTTTTATTTTAGGCGGGCATCTCTTTATTTCTTGGATCTGAATGCCTGTTTCCCTTCCTAGATGAGGAAAGTTTTCAGCTATGATTTGTTCAAATACATATTCTGGCCCTCTGGCCCTTTCAGCGCCTTCGGGAACCCCATTTAAAAGTTGGTTTTTCTTCCTCAGGCTGTCGTTTATTTCCCTTAATCGTTCCTTATGGTCTTTTAATTGTGTCTCTTTTCCTCAGTTTCCCTCTTTGCCATCAACTTGTCTTCTATGTCACTCACTCGTTCTTCCACCTCATTAACCCTCGTTGTTAGGACTTCTAGTTTGGATTGCATCTCACTCAATTGATTTTTATTATTTTTTTTAAATTTTATTTATTTATGATAGTCACAGAGAGAGAGAGAGAGGCAGAGACACAGGCAGAGGGAGAAGCAGGCTCCATGCACCAGAAGCCCAACATGGGATTCGATCCCGGGTCTCCAGGATCACGCCCTGGGCCAAAGGCAGGCGCCAAACCGCTGCGCCACCCAGGGATCCCCTCAATTGATTTTTAATTTCTGCCTGATTAGATCTAAATTCTGCAGTCATGAATTCTCTTGAGTCCTTTATGCTTTTTTGTTGTTAGTGTGTAGAAATTAACTTTATTGTCTATGTTGATTTGATATCCTGATTTTCCCTGCACTCAGTACTTACCTCTACGTGTTTTTTTCAATGATTTTCCTCATTGACTCTGTATATGCAAACAAATTATTTTTCTTCCTTTGACTGATTTTAATATTTTTTTATTATTGCCTAATTTCTATGGTAATCTTCAACTTAGGGGCATAGCCATTTTCCCTCTTTCTTGTCATATTATTTATTCTAATATTTTCCTTGTTATATGGAAGATCTAGGTGAGCAAATGAATTTCTTTTTGCATGTGGTTGAGCTCCCTAATATATGGTGTGATGTGGGATCTCAGCACAGGACAGGAAGTCTGTTCACAACTTCTGCCCAATTCTGATTAGAGATTATATATATATATACACACTTGGTGGCTATTGAGCTTGATAAATTCATTGTAGATTTGAATTCAAGCCTTTAATCTGAAAAGACATTTCCAAATATATTCTCCCATTCTTTAGGTTGCCTTTTAATTACACTGAGTGATTCCTTTGCTGTGAAAATGCTCTTTCCTTAATGAAGTCCCCAGACTTCATTTCCTTTTCTTTCCTTTGCCTCTGGAGACACGTCTAGAAGTGGTTGCAGCTGAGGTCAAAACGGTGCTGCCTATGTTCTTCAGAGGATTCTGATGGTTTCCTGACTCACATTTAGATGCTGCATCAACTTTGAGTCCATTGTTGTGAATGATGTAAGAAAAGGGTCCCATTTCATTCTTCTGCTGTGTGTCTCCAATATTCCCAAAGCCATTTGTTGAAGAGACTTTGTTTTTTCGATTGGATATTCTTTCCTGCTTTGTCAAGTTGATCTTTTGACAAAAGTGTTCAGGGTCCATTTCTGGGATCTGAAACTTTTCTATTTATCTATACATCTGTATTTGTGCCAGTGCCATACTGTCCTGATGATCACAACGTGGTAATTTACCTTGACAACCAGAATCAGGATGTGTCCAGCTTTGCTTATTTTTTCAGGAATCCTTTGGCTAGTTGAGATGTTTGGCTCCCTAAAAAATTTCTGATTGTTTTCTTTAGCTCTGTGAAAAATGCCGGTTATGTTTTTATACAGATGGATTTGAATGTGTCACTTGCTCTCCGTAGCATAGATATTTTATCAATATTCATTCCTCTAGTCTATGAGAATAAATATCGTCTATCTACTTTTTTTATTCCTTCCTGTCTTTAATAAGAGTTCTGCAGTGTTTAGAATATAGATCCATCCCTATTCAGTTAGGGTTTTTCCTAATCATGATGATTTCTAGTGCACTTCTAAATTGCATCCAGTCCTTGATTTTCTTTTTTTCTGCTTCATTTGAACTATAGAGAAGAGCCACTGACTTCCTTGTATTGATTTTACATGCTCCAATTTTGCTGAATTCCAGTATCAGTTCTAGGAATTTTTTCAAAGGAATCTTTGGGATTTGAACTCAAAGTATCTTGTGGTGTGTGAAGAGTCAACATTTGACTTTTTCTTTGCTGAGTTGGATGACATTTCCTTCTTTTTGTTGTCTGGTTGTTGAGGCTAGGACCTCTAGCACTATGTTGAAGAACAGTGGTGATGGTGGGCATCCCTGTGTCATTCATGATCTTATGGGAAAGCTCTCGACTTTTCCTTGTTGAGGATAACACTCTCCATATGTCTCTGTAAATGGATTTTATGATGTTGAGTAGGTCCCCCTATCTCTACATAGCAAGAGGTTTTTTTTTTTTTATCAAGAAGGTATAATCTCTTTTGCCAAAAGCTTTTTGGGCATCAGGTGAGAGGATAAATGGTCCTTATACTTTCATTTATCAATGACTCAAATCCCATTCTTAGTTTTGCATACACTGAACCAACCTTGCAGACCAGAAATTAAGCCTATTTTGTCATGAAGAATTATCCTTTTAAAGTACTGTTGGATCCTGTTGGTTAGGTTCTTAATGAGAATTTTGCATCCATATTCATCAGGAAAAGTAATCTTTAATTTTCTTTTTAAGTTGGATCTTTGTTTCCTTTTCAGGACAAGGTAATGGTGCCCTCAGAAAATGAGTGGAATTTTCCTTTAATTTCTGGGGTTTTTTTTGTAGCATTTTCAGGATAGGCATTAATTCTTTTTTGAAATACCTGATGCATTCCCTTGGGCAACCATCTGTCCCTGGACTTTCAATTGTTAAAAGACCTTTAAATATGTTCGATTTTCGGGATCCCTGGGTGGCGCAGCGGTTTGGCGCCTGCCTTTGGCCCAGGGCGCGATCCTGGAGACCCGGGATCGAATCCCACATCGGGCTCTCGGTGCATGGAGCCTGCTTCTCCCTCTGCCTATGTCTCTGCCTCTCCCTCTTTCTCTCTCTGTGACTATCATAAATAAATTTAAAAAAAAATTAAAAAAAAATAAATATGTTCGATTTTCCTTTCCTAGTTTTGGCTCTGTCTTGCTTTTCTATTCATTCCTGTTTCAGATTTGGTTGTTTCTACATTTATAGGAAGGAATCCATTTCTCCAAGATTGCTAAATTTGTTGGCATGTTTTTTGCTCATAATGTTCTCTCTCTTTAATAATTTATTTTTCATTTATTTACTCAATATTTTAAGTTCAATTTACCAACATATAGTAACACCAAGTGCTCATCTGATCAAGTTACCTCCTTAGTGCCCATCACCCAGGTACTAAGTCCCACCAACCACCTCCCCTTCTGCAACCCTTTGTTCGAGTCCCAGAGATAGGAGTCTCTCATGGTTTGTCTTCTTCCCTAATCCCCACTCTGTTACCCTCCTTCCCTTATGGTCCATTG
The DNA here is from genome assembly GCF_011100685.1 of Canis lupus familiaris. NCBI lineage: Eukaryota > Metazoa > Chordata > Mammalia > Carnivora > Canidae > Canis > Canis lupus. The sequence goes on from NC_049229.1 coordinate 76,324,573, forward strand.
AACTATTTATTATATTTCATGTATGAGTGAAATTATGATGCCTGTCCTTCGATTTACTTATTTCATTGGCATAATTCCCCTATAGTTCCATACACGTTGATGGAAATGGTAACTATTGATCCTTTCTAATGACTGAAAAATATATTTTTGTGTATATAAACCATATCATGTTTATCAATTCATCTGTCAAAGGACATCGTGGCTTCTCACATAATTTGCCTATGGACATTTGTGGACATTGCTGCTTTAATCATTGCGGTGCACGTGTCCTGCTGTTGCACTACATCTATATCTTTTGCATAAATCCCCAGTAGTATAATGGCAGGGTAAGAGGGTAGCTCTATTTTTAACTCTTTGGGGATCCTCCACCCAGTTTTCCAGAGTGACTGCACCAGTTCACATTCCCACCAACAGTGCAAGAGGGTTCCCCTTTCTCCACATCCTCTCTAATGTTTGCTATTTTCTTTTTTTTTAATTTTTTTTATTTTTTATTGGTGTTCAATTTACTAACATACAGAATAACACCCAGTGCCCGTCACCCATTCTCTCCCACCCCCCGCCCTCCTCCCCTTCTACCACCCCTAGTTCGTTTCCCAGAGTTAGCAGTCTTTACGTTCTGTCTCCCTTTCTGATATTTCCCACACATTTCTTCCCCGTTCCCTTATTTTCCCTTTCACTATTATTTATATTCCCCAAATGAATGAGAACATATAATGTTTGTCCTTCTCCGACTGACTTACTTCACTCAGCATAATACCCTCCAGGTCCATCCACGTTGAAGCAAATGGTGGGTATTTGTCATTTCTAATAGCTGAGTAATATTCCATTGTATACATAAACCACATCTTCTTTATCCATTCATCTTTCGTTGGACACCGAGGCTCCTTCCACAGTTTGGCTATCGTGGCCATTGCTGCTAGAAACATCGGGGTGCAGGTGTCCCGGCGTTTCATTGCATTTGTATCTTTGGGGTAAATCCCCAACAGTGCAATTGCTGGGTCGTAGGGCAGGTCTATTTTTAACTGTTTGAGGAACCTCCACACAGTTTTCCAGAGTGGCTGCACCAGTTCACATTCCCACCAACAGTGTAAGAGGGTTCCCTTTTCTCCGCATCCTCTCCAACATTTGTTGTTTCCTGCCTTGTTAATTTTCCCCATTCTCACTGGTGTGAGGTGGTATCTCATTGTAGTTTTGATTTGTATTTCCCTGATGGCAAGTGATGCAGCCTCAGCAATCAGACAACAAAAAGACATTAAAGGCATTCAAATTGGCAAAGAAGAAGTCAAACTCTCCCTCTTCGCCGATGACATGATACTCTACATAGAAAACCCAAAAGTCTCCACCCCAAGATTGCTAGAACTCATACAGCAATTCGGTAGCGTGGCAGGATACAAAATCAATGCCCAGAAGTCAGTGGCATTTCTATACACTAACAATGAGACTGAAGAAAGAGAAATTAAGGAGTCAATCCCATTTACAATTGCACCCAAAAGCATAAGATACCTAGGAATAAACCTCACCAAAGATGTAAAGGATCTATACCCTCAAAACTATAGAACACTTCTGAAAGAAATTGAGGAAGACACAAAGAGATGGAAAAATATTCCATGCTCATGGATTGGCAGAATTAATATTGTGAAAATGTCAATGTTACCCAGGGCAATATACACGTTTAATGCAATCCCTATCAAAATACCATGGACTTTCTTCAGAGAGTTAGAACAAATTATTTTAAGATTTGTGTGGAATCAGAAAAGACCCCGAATAGCCAGGGGAATTTTAAAAAAGAAAACCATATCTGGGGGCATCACAATGCCAGATTTCAGGTTGTACTACAAAGCTGTGGTCATCAAGACAGTGTGGTACTGGCACAAAAACAGACACATAGATCAGTGGAACAGAATAGAGAATCCAGAAGTGGACCCGCAACTTTATGGGCAACTAATATTCGATAAAGGAGGAAAGACTATCCATTGGAAGAAAGACAGTCTCTTCAATAAATGGTGCTGGGAAAATTGGACATCCACATGCAGAAGAATGAAACTAGACCACTCTCTTTCACCATACACAAAGATAAACTCAAAATGGATGAAAGATCTAAATGTGAGACAAGATTCCATCAAAATCCTAGAGAAGAACACAGGCAACACCCTTTTTGAACTCGGCCATAGTAACTTCTTGCAAGATACATCCACGAAGGCAAAAGAAACAAAAGCAAAAATGAACTATTGGGACTTCTTCAAGATAAGAAGCTTTTGCACAGCAAAGGATACAGTCAACAAAACTCAAAGACAACCTACAGAATGGGAGAAGATATTTGCAAATGACATATCAGATAAAGGGCTAGTTTCCAAGATCTATAAAGAACTTATTAAACTCAACACCAAAGAAACAAACAATCCAATCATGAAATGCGCAAAAGACATGGACAGAAATCTCACAGAGGAAGACATAGACATGGCTAACATGCATATGAGAAAATGCTCTGCATCACTTGCCATCAGGGATATTTTCTTTCATATTATTTTTTGCTATTCTCTGTGGTGTAAAGTGGCAGCTGATTGTGGTATGGATGTGCTTTTCCTTGATAACAAGTGACGTGGACCATTTCTTTCGTGGACTTGTTGGCCATATGTAGGTTTTATTTGGAGAAATATCTGTTCATGTTTTGTCCCTGTGTCTTGCCTGGAATCCTTGTTCTTGTGTGTTGAGTTTGATAAGTTCTTTATAGATGTTGGATACAAGCCCTTTGTCTGATATGTCATCTGCTAATATCATCTACCATTCTGTATGTTGTGTTTTAGTTTTGCTGACAGTTTCCTTTGCTCTCCAGAACATTATTTCCTTGATGGAACCCCCAACCTTCATTTTTTGCTTTTTTTGCCTTGCCATTATAGATATGCCTTGCAAGAAATTGCTGTGGCTAAGTTCCAAAAAGTTGTTCCTTCTCTTCTCCTGAAAGAGATTTAGACAGATTGTTATCTCACTTTTTTTCCTGTTGTCTCAGATTTTAATCATTTTGAGTTTATATTTTGGCTTTTTATAAGAGAATGGTCCAGTTTAATTCTTCTGCAGGGGCTTTTCGATTTTCTGCATGCCAATTATTTTTGAGACTGTTTTATTTTCCCAGGGGATATTCTTTCTTATTTTGTTGAAGATTTTGACCATATATTTGGCGGTCCATTTCCTGGTTCTCCATGCTGTTCTATTAACCTCTGTATTTGTTTTTGTGCCAGGACCACACCGTCTTAATGATCATAGTTTTGTAGTACAGCTTGAAATCATGCATTCTGATGCCTCAGGTTTGGATTTCTTTCTCAACCTTACTCTGGCTATTGGAGCCCTTTTCTGATTTTATAGAAATCTGAAGACTATTTGTTTCATTACTGGGAGGAAAGATTGTGGTATTCTGATAGGATTTTCATTCAGAGTCAAGATTGCCCTGGGTAGCATAGACTTTTTAAAAATGTTTATTCTTCTGATCCATGAGCAAGGAATGTTTCTCCATCTCTTTGTGTCTTCTTTGATTTATTTCATAAGTGTTCTCTAGATGTAAAGGACAGATCCTTCACCTCATTAGTTAGGGTTATTCCTAGGTATCTTTTGGTTGGTACCATTGTAAATGAGTTCAATTCCCTAATTTCTCTTTTATCAGTCTCACTCTTAGTGTGTAGGAATGCAGGTGTCCTCTATGCCTTGGTTTTCTCTCCTGCCACGATGCTACATTGCTTTGTCATTTCTAGAAAATGTAGGTGCTGTGTTTTCGAGTTTAGATACAAATATTGTGGGATCCCTGGGTGGCGCAGCGGTTTGGCGCCTGCCTTTGGCCCAGGGCGCGATCCTGGAGACCCGGGATCGAATCCCACATCGGGCTCCCGGTGCATGGAGCCTGCTTCTCCCTCTGCCTGTGTCTCTGCCTCTCTCTCTCTCTCTCTCTCTCTCTCTGTGACTATCATAAATAAATAAAAATTAAAAAAAAAGATACAAATATTGTGTCCTCTGCTAAGAGGGAGATTTTGGTTTCTTCTTTTCCACTTTGAATGGATTTTATTTATTTTGTGTCCGATTACTGATGGTAGGAATTCTACTCCTATTGTGAACACAAGTGTTGAGATTGGGAATCCCTGCTGTCTTCATGAACTTAGGGACAACTCTGTTTTTCCCCACTGAGAATGAAATTCACTGTGAAAGTTCAGAGATGGCTTTTATGATAAGGAAGAATATTCCCTCTATACTCGACTTGAAGAGTTTTAATCAAGAACATATGCTGAAATTTAGTAAAAGAAAAATAGAGCTCTACTGTGACCCAGCAATCGCAGTTGGCGTATTTACCACCACAATTGTACAGTTCTAAACTAAATGCTGGGCAGCGGTCCAACCCAGTCTTTATAGCAGTAATGCCAGAAATAGTCAATTTGTGTGAGAAACCACAATGTTCTTTGACAGATGAATGGAAAAAGGTGATATGGTTATTACATACAAAGAATATTATTCAACCATCAGAAAGGATGAATAACGACTATTTGTTTTGTTATGGGTGGAACTGGACGGTATTTTGCTGAGTGAAATAAGGCAAATAGAGAAGGACAATATTTTTTAAGTTACTTGCACATTTATGTATCTTTTATGGGGAAATATCTATTTGTGTTTTCAGCTCATGTCTTTATTTTAATAAAATAATTTTTATTGGTGTTCAATTTACCAACATACAGAATAACACCCAGTGCTCATCCCGTCAAGTGTCCCCCTCAGTGCCCTTCACCCACTCACCCCCACCCCCCGCCCTCCTCCCCTTCCACCACCCCTAGTTCGTTTCCTAGAGTAAGGAGTCTTTATGTTCTGTCTCCCTTTCTGATATTTCCCACATATTTCTTCTCCCTTCCCTTATATTCCCTTTCACTATTATTTATATTCCCCAAATAAATGAGAACATACACTGTTTGTCCTTCTCCAATTGACTTGCTTCACTCAGCATAATAGTCTCCAGTTCCATCCACGTTGAAGCAAATGGTGGGTATTTGTCATTTCTAATGACTGAGTAATATTCCATGTACACATAACCCAAATCTTCTTTATCCATTCATCTTTCAATGGACACTGAGGCTCCTTTCACAGTTTGGCTATTGTGGACGTTGCTGCTTTAAACATCGGGTTGCAGGTGTCCCGGCGTTTCATTGCATCTGAATCTTTGGGGTAAATCACCAACAGGGCAATTGCTAGGTCGTAGGGCAAGTCTATTTTTAACTCTTTGAGGAATCTCCACACAGTTTTCCAGAGTGGCTGCACCAGTTCACATTCCCACCAACAGTGTAAGAGGGTTCCCTTTTTTCTGCATCCTCTCCAACATTTGTGGTTTCCTGCCTTGTTAATTTTCCCCATTCTCACTGGTGTGAAGTGGTATCTCATTGTGGTTTTGATTTGTATTTCCCTGATGGCAAGTGATGCAGAGCATTTTCTCATATGCATGTTGGCCATGTCTATGTCTTCCTCTGTGAGATTTCTGTTCATGTCTTTTGCACATTTCATGATTGGATTGTTTGTTTCTTTGGTGTCGAGTTTAAGAAATTCTTTATAAATTTTGGAAACTGGCCCTTTATCTGATATGTCATTTGCAAATATCTTCTCCCATTCTGTAGGTTGTCTTTGAGTTTTGTTGACTGTATCCTTTGCTGTGCAAAAGCTTCTTATCTTGATGAAGTCCCAATAGATCATTTTTGCTTGTTTCTTTTGCCTTCATGGATATATCTTGCAAGAAGTTACTGTGGCCGAGTTCAAAAAAGGTATTGCCTGTGTTCTCCTCTAGGATTTTGATGGAATCTTGTCTCACATTTAGATCTTTCATCCATTTTGAGTTTATCTTTGTGTATGGTGCAAGAGAGTGGTCTAGTTTCATTCTTTTGCATGTGGATGTCCAATTTTACCAGCATCATTTATTGAAATGACTGTCTTGCTTCCAATGGATAGTCTTTCCTCCTTTATCGAATATTAGTTGACCATAAAGTTCAGGGTCCACTTCTGGATTCTCTATTCTGTTCCACTGATCTATGTGTCTGTTTTTGTGCCAGTACCACACTGTCTTGATGACCACAGCTTTGTAGTACAACCTGAAATCTGGCATTGTGATGCCCCAGATATGGTTTTCTTTTTTAAAATTCCCATGGGTATTTGGGGTCTTCTCTGATTCCACAAAAATCTTAAAATAATTTCTTCTAACTCTCTGAAGAAACTCCATGGTATTTTGATAGGGACTGCATTAGACGTGTAAATTGCCTTGGGTAACTTTGACATTTTCACAATATTAATTCTGCCAATCCATGAGCATGGAATATTTTTCCATCTCTTTGTATCTTACTCAACTTCTTTCAGAAGTGTCCTATAGTTTTTAGTGAATAAGTCCTTTACCGCTTTGGATAGGTTTGTTCCTAGATATCTTATGCTTTTGGGTGCTATTCTAAATGGGATAGACTACTTAATTTCTCTTTCTTCAGTCTCATTGTTAGTGTATAGAAATGCCATTGAATACTGGGCATTGATTTTGTATCCTACCATGCTACCGAATTGCTGTATGAGTTCTAGCAATCTTGGGGGTGGAGGCTTTTGGGTTTTCTGTGTAGAGTATCATGTCATCGGCAAAGAGGGAGAGTTTGACTTCTTCTTTGCCAATTTGAATGCCTTTAATGTCTTTTTGTTGTCTGATTGCTGAGGCTAGGACTTCCAATACTATGTTGAAAGCAGTGGTAAGAGAAGACATACCTGTCTTGTTCCTGATCTTAGGGGAAAGGCTCCCAGTGCTTCCCCATTGAGAATGATATTTGCTGTGGGCTTTTCATAGATGGCTTTTAAGATGTCGAGGAAAGTTCCCTCTATTCCTACACTCTGAAGAGTTTTGATCAGGAATGGATGGTGTATTTTGTCAAATGCTTTCTCTACATCTAATGAGAGGATCATATCTTTCTTGGTTTTTCTCTTGCTGATACGATGAATCACATTGATTGTTTTACGAGTGTTGAAACAGCCTTGTGTCCCGGGGATAAATCTCACGTGGTCATGGTGAATAATCTTCTTAATGTACTCTTGGATCTTATTGGCTAGTATCTTGTTGAGAATTTTTTCATCCATGTTCATCAGGGATATTGGTCTGTAATTCTTTTTGGTGGGGTCTTTGTCTGGTTTTAGAATTAAGGTGATGCTGGCCTCATAGAACGAATTTGGAAGTACTCCATCTCTTTCTATCTTTCCAAACAGCTATAGTAGAATAGGTATGATTTCTTCTTTAAACGTTTGATGGAATTCCCCTTGGAAGCCATCTGGTCCTGGACTCTTGTGTCTTGGGAGGTTTTTGATGACTGCTTCAATTTCCTCCCTGGTTATTGGCCTGTTCAGGTTTTCTATTTCTTCCTGTTCCAGTTTTGGTAGTTTGTGGCTTTCCAGGAATGCGTCCATTTCTCCTAGATTGCCTAATTTATTGACGTATAGCTGTTGATAATATGTTTTTAAAATCGTTTGTATTTCCTTGGTGTTGGTAGTGAAAAAGAAATCAAGACCAGAAGAACTGTGGAACAGATCAACAGAACCAGGAGTTGGTTCTTTGAAAGAATTAATAAGATAGATAAACCATTAGCCAACCTTATTAAAAAGAAGAGAGAGGAGACTCAAATTAATAAAATCATGAATGAGAAAGGAGAGATCACTACACAGAACGTAAAAACTGCTAACTCTGGGAAATGAACTAGGGGTGGTAGAAATGAAGGAGGGCGGGGGGGTTGGAGTGAATGGGTGACCGGCACTGGGTGTTATTCTGTATGCTGGTAAATTGAACACCAATAAAAAATAAATTAAAAAAAAAAGAAACGACAAATACCCACCATTTGCTTCAACATGGATGGAACTGCAGGGTATTATGTTGAGTGAAGTAAGTCAATCGGAGAAGGACAAATAGTGTATGTTCTCATTCATTTGGGTAATATAAATAACAGTGAAAGGGAATATAAGGGAAGGGAGAATAATGTGTGGGAAATATCAGAAAGGGAGACAGAACATAAAGACTCCTAACTCTGGGAAATGAACTAGGCGTGTTGGAAGGGGAGGAGGGCCGGGGGTGGGGGTGAATGGGTGACGGACACTGAGGGGGACACTTGACCGGATGAGCACTGGGTGTTATTCTGTATGTTGATAAATTGAACACCAATAAAAAATTAATTCATTAAAAAAAAGAAAAAAAAAACACAATGAGATACCACCTAACACCAGGGAGAATGGGGAAAATTAACAAGGCAGGAAACCACAAATGTTGAAGAGGATGGGGAGAAAAGGGAACGCTCCTACACTGTTGGTGGGAATGTGAAATGGTGCAGCCACTCTGGAAAATTGTGTGAAGGTTCTTCAAAGAGTTAAAAATAGACCTGCCCTTCGAAAAGGACTCCTAACTCGGGGAAATGAACTAGGGGTGGTGGAAGGAGAGGAGGGCGGGGGTTGGTGTGAATGGGTGACGGGCACTGAGGGGAGCACTTGACGGGATGAGCACTGGATGTTATTCTGTATGTTGGTAAATTGAACACCAATAAAAAATTAATTAAAAAAAATAAATTTAAAAAGAATAAATTTACAAAGAAAGAGAGAAAAAATTTTAAAAAGAGGACATTTGATAATTAAAAAAAAAAGAATCATGATAGGTGGGAAAGTGTGAATGACAACTTCCCCCTTCATTCATTGCATCTGCAAAGTAAACCACTACTGATCCTGAGCTTCCTAATTTTTGAACTGGGGAAAAATAAATTTATCTGGGTCTTTTGTAAAGTATCAAAGACCTGGAACATAGTATGCATTTAATAATCTAGAGCAGCATTCAATAAATCACTGTGATTATTAAAAAACAAAAGAAGAAATGAAAAGAAAAGAAATAAAGAAAAGAAAAGAAAATCCTAACTCACTGAGCAGGGTGGTTATTTCATGTACCATGTATACAGCTGGGACTCCCCTTATAAAGGAGAAGTTACAGTACATGGAGATATGGATAATTAAGTGGTATTTAGGACAGTAGTAAGAAGTTTAACCAGATCTGTCATTACCCATATAAGGATAGTTGTTGAATAAAACCAACAAAGTTTCCAAATCAGAAGCTGAATAAGGAATAAGCAAGGAAGGAGACTGTCATTTTTGGACGTCGGAATATTTCTCTTTCTATGACAACAAAGTTTGTAAGTTAGAGACTGAATACGTAAGCACAGAATCCTGTGTCCAGAGAGGCTCCCTGGGGGAAACTGCCCCTTGGAGAGGAAGCCCAGACCCTGACAGGAAACCTGCCCAGAACCTCCATCTGCACCTGGTCCTGGGCCTTCAAGACAGACGTGGTGAGGAGTGTGCACCCCCTGGTGGTCCCGTTCCCCTTCTACAGGGAGGTTTCTATCTGGGCTCACACTGAGGTCCCCTCGCTGTGTCCCTTCGCACAGTAATGCATGGCCCTGTCCTCAGCTCTCAGGCTGTTCATCTGCAGATAGAGCGTGTTCTTGGCGTTTTCTCTGGAGATGGTGAATCGGCCCTTCACTGTGTCTGCGTAGTATATGCTACCTCCACCACTGTTAATAATTGCGACCCACTCCAGCCTTTTCCCTGGAGCCTGGAGGACCCAGTGCATCCAGTAGCTACTGAAGGTGAATCCAGAGGACACACAAGAAAGTCTCAGAGACCCCCCAGGCTTCACCAGGTCTCCCCCAGACTCTACCAGCTGCAACTCACCCTGGACACCTGCAGGCACAAGACATCCTGGTCAGGAAACAGTCCCACATCCCCTGTTTCTCTCACTCACCTGCACTCACATACTCAAGGTCCCTTGTTCTCCATGAATTACCTTTTAAAATAGCAACAAGGAAAACCTAGCCGAGCACAGACTCCATGGTGGTTTGTCTGTTTTCTCTCCTGATCCCTGAATGGGGTCACCTGGGGATCCTGGGGCTGGGGCTCCTCTCCCAGCTGCAGGGTCCAAGCTGGGCCGGTGTAATCAGTGTAGGGAGGGCCCTATTTGCATGTCCTCTGAGTACATAACCAGCTCCAGACTCGATTCAATACTTTAGAAGTTATATACGAGCATTACTTCCTAAACCTAGGTAACTCTTTTGGTGGCACTGTGGATTTATGATGTTCCAATCCATTACCATATTTACCTTTGCATTTCTCTCTGCCTTTTTAAAAGCCTTTCATTAATATAGTTCATTTTAAAGAACATTTTCTCTCCTTAATGTAGCTTAATCTAAATATTTATTTTTGTTTTTTTTTTTTGTTTTTTTTTTTTTTTTTAATTTATTTATGATAGTCACAGAGAGAGAGAGAGAGAGGCAGAGACACAGACAGAGGGAGAAGCAGGCTCCATGCACTGGGAGCCTGATGTGGGATTTGATCCCGGGTCTCCAGGATCGCGCCCTGGGCCAAAGGCAGGCGCCAAACCGCTGCGCCACCCAGGGATCCCTAAATATTTATTTTTGATACAAGTGTAAAGGGGATTATTTTATGTATTTTAAAAAGAACATATGTCGTTACTGTGTAGAAATTAACTTTATTGTCTATGTTGATTTGATATCCTGAATTTTCCCTGCGCTCAATACTTACCCCTAAGTGTTTTTTTCAATGATTTGCCTCATTGACTATGTATATGCAAATTATTTTTCTTCCTTCGACTGATTTTAATATCTTTTATTTTAGGGATCCCTGGGTGGCGCAGGGGTTTGGCACCTGCCTTTGGCCCAGGGCGCGATCCTGGAGACCCGGGATCGAATCCCACATCGGGCTCCGGGTGCATGGAGCCTGCTTCTCCCTCTGCCTGTGTCTCTGCCTCTCTCTCTCTCTGTGACTATCATGAATAAATAAAAATTAAAAGAAATTAAAAAATATATCTTTTATTTTATTATTGCCTAATTTCTATGGTAATCTTCGACTTAGTGGCATATCCTTTTTCCCACTTTTCTGTCAGATTCTTTGTTCTAATATTTCATTTGATATATAGCAGATGTAGGAGAGCAAATGAATTTCTTTTTGCATGTGGATGAGCTCCCTAATATATGGTGTGATGTGGGATCTCAGGACAGGACAGGAAGTCTGTTCACAACTTCTGCCCGATTCTGATGGGATATATATCCTTGATGTGTGTTGAGATTGATAAGTTCATTGTAGATTTGAATTCGAGCCTTTAATCTGATAAGAAATTTCCAAATATCTTCTTCCATTTTGTAGGCTGACTATTAATTACACTGAGTGATTCCTATGCTATGAAAATTCTCTTTCCTTGATGAAGTCCCCATAGTTCATTTTCCTTTTCTTTCCCTAGCCTCTGGAGACACGTCTAGAAGTGGCTGCAGCTGAGGTAGAAAAGGTGCTTCCTGTGTTTTTCTTAGTATTCTGATGGTTTCCTGAGTCACATTTAGGTCTTTCATCAACTTTGAGTCCATTGTTGTGAATGATATAAGAAAAGGGTCCCTTTTCATTATTCTGCATGTGGGTCTCCAATATTCCCAACAACATTGTTGAGGAGACTTTTTTCCATTGGATATTCTTTCTTGCTTTGTCAAGGTTTTTTGACCACAGAGTTCAGGGTCCACTTCTGGGTTCTCAAGCTTTTCTATTTATCTATACGTCAGTATTTGTGCCTGTGCCATACTGTCCTGATGATCACAACATTGTAATTTATCTTGACAGCTAGAATCAGGATATCTACAGCTTTGCTTTAGTTAAGGATTGCTTTGGCTATTTGAGGTCTTTGTGGTTCTCCAAAAAATTTCTGATTGTTTTCTCTAGCTCTGTGAAAAATGCTGGTTATATTATTATACAGATGGCTTTGAATGTGTCACTTGCTTTTGGTACCATAGACATTTTATCAATATTCATTCTTCTAATCCATTATAATAAATATTTTCTTTTTTTTTTTAAGATGCGTTACCTTTTTTTTTAAGATTTTATTTATTCATGAGAGACACAGAGAGAGAGAGAGGCAGAGGCATAGGCAGAGGGTGAAGCAGGCTCCATGCAGGGAGCCCGATGTGGGACTCGATCCCGGGTCTCCAGGATCACGCCCTGGGCCAAAGGCGGCGCTAACCCGCTGAGCCACCCGGGCTGCCCTAATAAATATTTTCTATCTCCTTTTTTATTCCTTCTTGTCTTTCATAAGTGTTCTGCAGTGTTTAGAATATAGATCCATCCCTCTTCGTTTACGATTTTTCCTAACCATCTGATGATTTCTGGTGCACTTATAAATTGCATCCAGTCCTTGATTTTCTTTTTTCTGCTTCATTTGAACTATAGAGAAGAGCCACTGACTTCCTTGTATTGATTTTACATGCTCCGATCTTGCTGAATTCTGGTATCAGTTCTAGGAATTTTTTTTCAAAGTAATCTTTGGGATTTGAACTTAAAGATCTTGTGGTGTATTAAGAGTTAAAGTTTGGCTTTTTCTTTGCTTAGTTGGAAGACATTTCCTTCTCTTTGTTGTCTGATTGTTGAGGCTAGGACTTCTAGCAGTATGGTGAAGAACTGTGGTGATGGTGGACATCCCTGTCCTGTTCCTGATCTTAGGAGAAAGCTCTCAACTTTTCCCGGTTGAGGAAGACATTCTCCATGTGTCTCTGTAGATTTATTTTATGATGTTGAGTATGTCTCCCTATCTCTACAGAGCAAGAGGATTTTTATCAAGAATGTATAATCTCTTTTGACACAAGCATTTTGGGCATCAAGTGAGAGGATATAATGGCCCTTATACTTTCATTTATTAATGACTCAAATCCCATTGTTTGTTTTGCACATGCTGAACCACCCTTGCAGACCAGAAATTAAGCCCATTTTTGTCATGAAGAATTATCCTTTTAACGTACTGTTGGATCCTGTAGTGAGAATTTTGCATCCATATCCATCAGGGATATTAGTCTGTAATTGTCCTTTTAAGTTGTATCTTTGTCTGCTTTTCACATCAAGAAATGAGTTTGGAAGTTTCCTTTAATTTCTGTTTTTTGGATAGGCGTTTTTTATGATAGGCATTAATTCTTTTTAAATACTTGTTTCATTGCCTTGGGCAATCATCTGTCCCTGGACTTTTGATTGTAGAAGACCTTTAAATATGTTCGATTTTCCTTTCCTGGTTTTGGATCTGTCTTGCTTTTCTATTCGTTCCTGTTTCAGATTTGGTTGTTTCTACATTTATAGGAAGGCATCCTTTTCTCCAAGATTGCTGAATTTGTTGGCATGTTATTGCTCATAATGTTCTCTCTCTTTAATAATTTATTTTTCATTTGTTTATTCAATATTTTATTTAAGTTCAATTTGCCAACATATAGTCACACCAAGTGCTCATCTGATCACATTCCCTCCTTAGTGCCCATCACCCAGGTACAATGTCCTGCCACCCACCTCCCCTTCTGCAGCCCTTTGTTCAAATCCCAGAGATAGGAGTCTCTCATGGTTTGTCTTCTTCCCTAATTTATCCCCACTTAGTGTCCCTCCTTCCCTTATATTCCCTTTCACAATTATATTCCATGTATGAATGAAATTATGATGATTGTCCTTCGATTGAATTATCTCTTTTTTTTAATTTTTTTTGTTTTTTTTATTTTTTTATTTTTCTATTTTTTTTAATTTATTTTTTATTGGTGTTCAATTTACTAACATACAGAATAACACCCAGTGCCCATCACCCATTCATTCCCACCCCCCGCCCTCCTCCCCTTCTACCACCCCTAGTTCGTTTCCCAGAGTTAGCAGTCTTTACGGTCTGTCTCCCTTTCTGATATTTCCCACACATTTCTTCTCCCTTCCCTTATATTCCCTTTCACTATTATTTATATTCCCCAAATGAATGAGAACATATAATGTTTGTCCTTCTCTGACTGACTTACTTCACTCAGCATAATACCCTCCAGTTCCATCCACGTTGAAGCAAATGGGTATTTGTCATTTCTAATAGCTGAGTAATATTCCATTGTATACATAAACCACATCTTTTTTATCCATTCATCTTTCGTTGGACACCGAGGCTCCTTCCACAGTTTGGCTATCGTGGCCATTGCTGCTATAAACATCGGGGTGCAGGTGTCCCGGCGTTTCATTGCATCTGTATCTTTGGGGTAAATCCCCAACAGTGCAATTGCTGGGTCATAGGGCAGGTCTATTTTTAACTCTTTGAGGAACCTCCACACAGTTTTCCAGAGTGGCTGCACCAGTTCACATTCCCACCAACAGTGTATGAGGGTTCCCTTTTCTCCGCATCCTCTCCAACATTTGTGGTTTCCTGCCTTGTTAATTTTCCCCATTCTCACTGGTGTGAGGTGGTATCTCATTGTGGTTTTGATTTGTATTTCCCTGATGGCAAGTGATGCAGAGCATTTTCTCATATGCATGTTGGCCATGCCTATATCTTCCTCTGTGAGATTTCTGTTCATGTGATTGACTTATTTCATTGGCATAATTCCCCTGTAGTTCCATACACGTTGATGGAAATGATAGCTATTGATCCTTTCTGATGACTGAGAAATATCTTTTTGTGTATATAAACCGTATCATGTTTATCAATTCATCTGTCAAAGGACATCGTGGGTTCTCCCATAGTTTGCCTATGGGCATTTGGGGACATTGCTGCTGTAAACATAGGGGTGCATGTGTCCTGCACTTCACTACATCTGTATCTTTTGGATAAGTCCCCAGTAGTTTAATTGCAGGATCAGAGGGTAGCTCTATTTTTAACTCTTTGGGGATCCTCCACCCAGTTTTCCAGAGTGACTGCACCAGTTCACATTCCCACCAACAGTGCAAGAGGGTTCCTCTTTCTCCACATCCTCTCTAACATTTGATGTTTTCTTTCGTATTAATTTTTGCTATTCTCTGTGGTGTAAAGAGGCAGATGATTGTGGTTTGGATGTGCTTTACCCTGATAACAAGTGACGTGGAACATTTTTTTTTCATGGACTTGTTGGCCATATGTAGTTTTTATTTGAAGAAATTTCTGTTCATGTTTTGTCCCTGTTTCTTGCCTGGAATCCTTGTTCTTGTGTGCTGAGTTTGATAAGTTCTTTATAGATGTTGAATACAAGCCCTTTGTCTTATATGTCATCTGCTAATATCTACCCTTCTGTATGTTGTGATTTAGATTTGTTAACAGTTTCATTCTTTCTCCAGAACATTCTTATCTTGATGGAGCTCCCAAAACTCATTTTTGCCTTTCTTTGCTTTGCCATTATAGGTATGCCTTGCAAGAAATTGCTGTGGCTAAGTTCCAAAAAGTTGTTCCCTCTCTTCTCCTGACAGAGATTTAGACAGATTGTTTTCCCACCCTTTTTTTCTGTTGTCTCACATTTAATCATTTTGACTTTATGTATATTTTTTGGTACAAGAGAATGGTCCAGTTTAATTCTTCTGCAGGGGCTGTTCAATTTTCTTCATGCAAATTATTTTTGAGACTTTTATTTTCCCAGGGTATATTCTTTCCTATTTTGTCAAAGATTTTGATCATACATTTGGTGCTCCATTTCCTGGTTCTCTATGCTGTTCTATTGATCTACGTGTCTGTTTTTGTGCCAGGACCGCACTGTCTTAGTGATCATAGCTTTGTATTACAGCTTGAAATCACGCATTCTGATGCCCCAGGTTTGGTTTTCTTTCTCAACCTTACTCTGGCTATTGGAGCTCTTTTCTAATTTTACGGAAATGTGAAGATTATTTGTTTCTTCACTGGGAAGAAAGATTGTGGTGTTCTGAAAGGACTTGCATTCAATGTCTAGATTTCCCTGGGTAGCATAGACATTTTCACATTGTTTATTCTTCTGATCCATGAGCAAGGAATGTTACTCCATCTCTTTGTGTCTTCTTTGATATCTTTCAGAAGTGTTCTCTAGATTTAAATGACAGATCCTTTATCTTATTGGTTAGGTTTATTCCTAGGTATCTTATGGTTGGTGCCCTTGTATATGAGTTCAATTTCCTAATTTCTCTTTTATTAGTCTCACTGTTAGGGTGTAGGAATGCAGCTGCCCTCTATGCCTTGGTTTTGTCCCCTGCCATGTCGCTACATTGCTATGTCATTTCTAGAAAATGTAGGTGATGTCTCTTGGGATTGAGATACAAATATCATGTCCTCTGCAAAGAGGGAGTGCTTGATTTCTTCTTTGCCATTTTGAATGGATTTTATTTATTTTGTTATCTGATTGATGGTAGGAATTCTATTCCTATAGTGAACACAAATGTTGAGATTAGGAATCCCTGCTGTCTTCGTGAACTTAGGGACAACTCTGATTTTCCCCTCTGAGAATGAGATTCACTGTGATTCATAGATGGCTTTTATGAGATTGAAGAATGTTCCCTCTATCCTCCACCTGAAGAGTTTTAGTCAGGAACTTATGCTGTAATTTTGCAAAAGAAAAATGGAGCTAACCTGTGACCCAGCAATTGCAGTTGTGGTTTTTACGACCACAATTGTACAGTTGTAATGTAAATCCAGGGCAACTGCCCACTCTCCAGTGTTTAAAGTAGAAATGCCAACCATAGGCAATTTGTGTGAGAAGCCACAATGTTCTTCGACAGATGAATGGATAAAGATGATATGGCTTTTATATAAAAACGAATATTACTCAGCTATCAGAAAGGATGAATAACCACCATTTGCTTTGATGTGGGTGGAACTGAAGAGTATTATGCTGAGTGAAATAAGTCAATTGGAGGACAAGCATTTTTCAAGTTGCTTGTACATTTATATATCTTCTATGAGGAAATATCAATTCGTGCTTTCAGCTCATGTCTTGCCTGCATTTTTTGTTCTTTGAGTGTTGAATTTACTAAGTTCTTTAATGATACTGGCTACTAGCATTCAAATAAATCCTCACTTGTAAATATCTACTCATATCTTGTTGGTTGTGTTTATGTTTCTTGACTTCTTTCCCCTCACAGACCTGTTTATCCTCATGAACACCCAATAATTCATATTTGCAATTGTTTCACTTGCCTTTGGAAAAATGTCTTGTAAGACTTTGGTCTGGACAATATCAGGGAGGTTACTGTCAGGGTTCTGATGGATTCCTTTCTCACATATAGGTATTTCATCCATTTTCAGTTCACTTGTGTGTCTGGTGTAAGGACCTGGACCAGTCTCATTCTTCTGCATAGGGCTGTTCAAATTCTCCAACATCATTTGTTGAAGATACTCCCTTTTTCCATTGGATACTCTTGACTGCTTGTCAAAGATGTGTTAACCGTAGGGTTGAGGATCCATTTCTGAGTTCTCTACTCTGTTCCATTGACCTATGTGTCTGTTTCCGTGCCAGTACTATAGTGTCTTGATCACAGCTTTGTAATACAGCCTTATATCAGGCATTGCGATGCCACCAGCTCTGGTTTCCTTTTTCACCATCCCATTGGTTTTTAGGGTCTTTTATGGTTCCATTCAAATTTAACAATTGTTTTTCCTAGCTGTGAAAAATGTTGATGGTATTTTGATAGAGATTGCATAATTACATAGATTTTCTTGGGTAGCATAGAGATTGAAGCAATATATATATTTTTTCTAATCCTTAAGCACAGAAGGTTTTTCATTTCTTTGTGTCTTCCTCAATTTGCAACCTAAGTATTCTAGCATTCTCAGTGTACACATCTGATTTGATTCACTGTTAGTTCTTTTTGTTGTGTTGTTGCAATTGTAAATGCCATGGACTCCTGGGTTTCTCTTTTGACACTCTCATTGTTAGTGTAAAATGTGCCTGACTTTGGTGCATTGAATGTATATCTTGCTATTTTGCAAAATTACTGATTCAGATATAAAGTGTTTTCCTAGAGTCTTTTGAGTTTTCCATGTGGAGTAGCATGTCATATGTGGAGAGTGAACATTTGACCTATTCCTTCTTTATTTTGGAACTTGTATTTCTTCTCTTTGTCTGATTGTTGAGACAAGGATTTACAGCACTTTATTCAAGAACTCTTTTGAGAGTGGAGATTCCCGTCATGTTCATGACCTTAGTGCATGAAATCTATCTTTCTCTTCATTTAAGAGGGTAATTTTAAGTCCGACACCTCTAAATTGAAATTGAGTTTGTGGATCGCATTTTTTATTGCTAAGGGATATCCAAGAAAACTGAAGTAACAATTTCTATATCAGAACTGGTTTCAATCCAAAGACTGAAATAAGAGACGAAGAAGAGCACTACTTCCTTATTAAAGTGACTATCGAACACGAAGATCACTGACAGTGATGCTGTGATCATGGTCCAGTATAGTGTCCACACCAGAGGCCTTTCCTCTGTTGCTCAGATTGTTAATGCCTCTGTGCCTCTTGTCCAGCGTGCACTTTATGCTCCTTGTAGCACACTTGCTGGTTGATCTGGGTGCTCCTGTGATGCACACTGAGTGCAGTTGGTCTCCTGCGAAGTATAAGTTGATGAGCATCAGGATATTGGGAATGTATTTGTATTTAGAGACAGGAATAAGCAATACATGTGAATGATTCATATGTGTAGTTTAGTGTATTTCTCTTCCTATGACAAGTACATTTGTAGGAAAACACTGAAATGGTCCACATATAATCCTGTGTAAAGAGAGTCTCTCTAGGTTTGGTATTTTTTTAATTAATTAATTAATTAATTTATTTATTTATTTATTTATTTTTATTGGTGTTCAATTTACTAACATACAGAATAACACCCAGTGCCTGTCACCCATTCACTCCCACCCCCCGCCCTCCTCCCCTTCTACCACCCCTAGTTCATTTCCCAGAGTTAGCAGTCTTTACGTTCTGTCTCCCTTTCTGATATTTCCCACACATTTCTTCTCCCTTCCCTTATTTTCCCTTTCACTAGGTTTGGTATTTGATGGAGAGGAAGCCCCAGACCCTGGCATGAAAGTAGCAAACAAAGGATCTTGAGATTCAGCCTGAATATTTTTTAAAAGGTTTTATTTATTTATTCCTGAGAGACACAGAGAGAGAGGCAGAGACACAGGCAGACGGACAAGCAAGCCCCCTGCAGGGAGCCTGATACAGGACACAATCCCGGGACTCCAGGATCACGTCCTGAGCCAAAGCCAGGTGCTAAACCACCAAGCCACCAAGGAATCCCCACAGTCTGAATATTTAATAGGTTTCTTGACATCCCTTGTGCTCATGATGTCATAGTGTGAAGTTATCCAAGACCACATCATCAAACCAATCCCATGCTCACACATCCCTCCCCTGTAGAATGGGAACCTATCACATAAACCCCCCAACAGTGGTCCCTGCTGGAGTGGAACAAGATGACACTGAACAGAAATGCTTTGAGAGCCACATCCCATGTCTAGCTCAGAAACAGAATTTGGCTGCAAAAGAACGCCTTCTAATCCAGCATCCTGTAGCACAGAATGGACCCCATAGGATCTCTCTGTTCCTGAAAGAGCAACAGAGGTCAACAGCAGTTATTTTGAGGACTGCACAGATGATTCACATTAAATGGAAGCCTGAGTGTGAGGGAAAGTTAGCAAAAGAGGAAACTTAGAACGTCAATGTCCATCTACAGATGAATGGATAAAAGAAGATGTGGTCTAGGGCAGCCCAGTTGGTTTGGCAGTCTAGCGCTGCCTTCAGCCCAGGGCGTGATCCTGGAGGATCGGGGTCAAGTCCCACATTGGGCTCCCCGCATGCATCCTCCCTATGCCTGTGTTTCTGCCTCTCTCTCTCTGTCTCTCATTAATAAATACATAAAATCTTTTTAAAAAGATGTGGTCTATATATACAATGAAATATTACTCAGCCATTAAAAATGATGAATGTGCTTCAACGTGGATGGAACTAGAGGGTATTATGCAGAGTGAAGTAAGTCAGTCAAAGAAAGACCACACCACGCCACGGGAGTCCCTTATATTGATGTTTGGAGACTCAATCATGGGCTTAGATAAACCAGCTCAGACAAAAGCAGGGTGCACACAGAGTTTAGATGGAAACTGAGGAAAGAAAGGGGATGATGGCTCTCCTGTGAAGGCTTCCTGAAGTGTGGGGGGCGAGGATATTCAACCGCAAGCTAGAGGTAGGGGACCATGTTCATCCCCCATCAGTGCATCAGGGCCCAAAAGAGCGCCACCTGCTGGAGCCCAGAGCTGCCCATCCCAAAACTATCTCCTGGACCCTAGATGTACAATCGTGGACCCCATTAGGGCAGGACCCCTGAGTGTGATCACAGCAACCCCTCCCCAGGGGGGAGCACCAGCAGTAGCAGGTCAGCAATTCTGGTGATCAGAGAGTACTGTGGGTGTCAGCTCTGTGGGAAGTAAGGCCTAGTTCCTCTCTAGGTTTATTCTACATTGTTTATTCCTGTTTAGTTATATTATACTAATTCTTTCTATATTATGATTTTGTTCTTAATCTTTCAATTTATTTTTTATTTTTATGAATATATTATACATATATATTTTTAATTTTCATTTACTTTAATATGCATGTTTATTTATTTGTAATCTATATTCTATTAAGGAGGAGACCAACACATTTGACGATCTTTTTTATTATTATTTTTCCCTTTTTCTCTCTTACCATTTATTGTAAGAAGAAAATGAAATGATGGAAAAATTCACCCTAGAAGAGTTAACAAGAGGAAAACCTCTTTATTGAAGAATTTCTTTTTAAGGGCTTCCGAGGGGATTTCTATCAAACGTTAAAAGAAGAAAACATACCTATTCTACTAAAACTGTTCAGAAAGATAGAAAGAGATGGAGTACTTCCAAATTCATTCCATGAGGCCAGCATCACCTTAATTCCAAAACCAGACAAAGACCACAACCATAAAGGAGAATTATAGACAATATCCCTGATGAACATGGATGCAAACATTCTCAACAAGATACTAGCCAATAAGATCCAACAGTACATTAAGAAAAAAATTCACCATGACCAAGTGGGATTTATTCCCGGGACACAAGGCTAGTTCAACACTCGTAAACAATCAGTGTGACTCATCATATCAGCAAGAGAAAAACCAAGAACCATATGATCCTCTCATTCGATGCAGAGAAAGCATTTGACAAAATACAGCATCCATTCCTGATCAAAACTCTTCAGAGTGTAGGGATAGAGGGAACAATCCTCAACATCTTAAAAGCCATTTACAAAAAGCCCACAGCAAATATCCTCAAGGGGGAAGCACTGGGAGCCTTTCCCCTAAGATCAGGAACAAGACAGGGATGTCCACTCTCACCATTGCTATTCAACATAGTACTGGAAGTGCTAGCCTCAGCAATCAGACAACAAAAAGACATTAAAGGAATTCAAATTGGTAAAGAAGAAGTCAAAATCTCCCTCTTTGCTGATGACATGATACTCTACATAGAAAACCCACAAAGCCTCTACCCCAAGATTGCTAGAACTCATACAGCAATTTAGCTGTGTAACAGGATAAAAAATCAATGCCCAGAAGTCAGTGGCATTTCTATACACTAACAATGAGACTGAAGAAAGAGAAATTAAGGAGTCAATCCCATTTACAAATGCACCCAAAAGCATAAGATACCTAGGAATAAACCTAACCAAAGAGGTAAAGGATCTGTACCCTAAAAAGTATAGAACACTTCTGAAAGAAATTGAGGAAGACATAAAGAGATGGAAAAATATTCCATGCTCATGGATTGGCAGAATTAATATTGTGAAAATGTCAATGTTACCCAGCGCAATTTACACATTTAATGCAATCCCCATCAAAATATCATGGACTTTCTTCAGAGAGTTAAAAGAAATTAGTTTAAGATTTGTGTGGAATCAGAAAAGACCCTGAATAGTCAGGGGAATTTTACAAAAGAAAACCATAGCTGGGGGCATCACAATGCCAGATTTCAGGTTGTACTACAAAGCTGCGGTCATCAGGACAGTGTGGTACTGGCACAAAAACAGACACATAGATCAATGGAACAGAATAGAGAACCCAGAAGTGGACCCTGAACTTTATGGCCAACTAATATTCGATAAACGAGGAAAGACTATCCATTGGAAGAAAGTCTCTTCAACAAATGGTGCTGGGAAAATTGGACATCCACATGCAGAAGAATGAAACTAGACCACTCTCTTTCACCATACACAAAGATAAACTCAAAATGGATGAAAGATATAAATGTGAGACAAGATTCCATCAAAATCCTAGAGGAGAACACAGGCAACACCCTTTTTGAACTCAGCGACAGTAACTTCTTGCAAGATACATCCACGAAGGCAAAAGAAACAAAAGCAAAAATGAACTATTGGGACTTCATCAAGATAAGAAGCTTTTGCACAACAAAGGATACAGTCAACAAAACTCAAAGACAACATACAGAATGGGAGAAGATATTTGCAAATGACGTATCAGATAAAGGGCTAGTTTCCAAGATCTATAAAGAACTTCTTAAACTCAACACCAAAGAAACAAACAATCCAATCATGAAATGGGCAAAACACATGAAGAGAAATCTCACAGAGGAAGACATAGACATGACCAACATGCACATGAGTAAATGCTCTGCATCACTTGCCATCAGGAAAATACAAATCAAAACCACGATGAGATACCACCTCACACCAGTGAGAATGGGGAACATTAACAAGGCAGGAAACCACAAATGTTGGAGAGGATGCGGAGAAAAGGGAACCCTCTTACACTGTTGGTGGGAATGTGAACTGGTGCAGCCACTCTGGAAAACTGTGTGGAGGTTCCTCAAAGAGTTAAAAATAGACCTGCCCTATGACCCAGCAATTGCCCTGTTGGGGATTTACCCCAAAGATTCAGATGCAATGAAATGCCGGGACACCTGTACCCCGATGTTTATAGCAGCAATGTCCGCAATAGCCAAACTGTGGAAGGAGCCTCGGTGTCCATCGAAAGATGAATGGATAAAGAAGCTGTGGTTTATGTATACAATGGAATATTACTCAGCCATTAGAAATGACAAATACCCACATTTGCTTCGACGTGGATGGAACTGGAGGGTATTATGCTGAGTGAAGTAAGTCAATCAGAGAAGGACAAACATTATATGTTCTCATTCATTTGGGGAATATAAATAACAGTGAAAGGGAATATAAGGGAAGGGAGAAGAAATGTGTGGGAAATATCAGAAAGGGAGACAGAACGTAAAGACTGCTAACTCTGGGAAAAGAACTAGGGGTGGTGGAGGGGGAGGAGGGCGGGGGGTGGGGGTGAATGGGTTATGGGCACTGAGGGGGGCATTTGAGGGGATGAGCACTGGGTGTTATTCTGTATGTTGGCAAAGTGAACAGCAATAAAAAATATATTTATTATTAAAAAAATGAAACAAATATGTGGAGAGGCCAATGTATATTTTTCAAGATTTATTTCCAGGCGTCTGGTCAGAGACCAGTTCCAGAACTGATTGAGAGTCCCATGATGTGCGTGGGACCCTGTGTCTCCTGCAGAGCCCTGGAACTGTGGATATTGTCCTTGCCATCTCCTTGCTATAAATTCACTCATGTTCCTGTGGATGGTCAATTGTTGTTCACGAGTCTGGGGCTGATTTATGGATTGTCTTGTTGTTCCAGGTTCTGAAGTTGTATTATCATATTGGCTTAATCAACTATTACATCTTTTACTGTGACTATCTTGATGGTTCTAACATTGGTGGCAACACCAAAAAGGAGTGCAGCTATCAAGGCATAGATTCGACCAAAGACCACTCTCAGATATATCACTGACTCATGACTTTGCCTGACTGCCCGCATTCTTCTTGGAGGGGGTCCACTGTCTGTGCTCCCACCAGCACCTCGATCAATGCACCGTGGAGGATCCCAGCCTATGTGGCAATGACAGTTCCTGTTGTTGTCGCAAATGCCCCTGTAACTGCATTTTTCAGGGATGCAGTCATAATTCAGCTGACCTATAGTGCCATTGCAGTAGGTATTTTGACAGAATTTTCCAGGAGCACAGGGAGTACCAGATCGCACATGACCAACATCATTTGTTCCTGTGCCACGATGTGAATCCAGCCCAAAACACCAGACCCCTGATATCTTAGACTGATGGAATCCCACATGTTCTTGCAACCGAGGGAGATGGGTGACATTGCTACACTGCAGTCTTCCACACTGAATATTTTCGACCTCACACGAGGTACTAGCTATTTTCTCAGCTAGTCTTCTACAGTGTCCATATCTATCACCTCTTCTATTTATGGTATAGCATACATCTGCACCATTCACAGCATTTTTACCAAAGATTTCTTTGCAGTGCACAGAGCGATCAGTACAGTTTCCATGATAACAGTAGCCCACTTCGGTGCACGGGGTTCCATCTTGCATATAGAAATCATCAGGGCATGTCAAGGACCCTCCTCGGCAGTACTCCGGAAGATCACACACAGTTTGGATTGGTCTGCAGAGTGTCCCAGCAGGGGAATAGGTGCAGTTTGTGCAGCATCTGCCTGTATTACATATGCTTCCAGTAGTGAAGGTACAATCATTATGACAGCAGAGATTGCTATAACACTGTTTGAAGGAGCCACAGTCACACTGTTCAAGTGGATCCACTATGGAGTTTCCACAACGATCATGAGTCAGACTTTTATTTAAATACCTCATTTCGGTGCTGTACAAGCACTCTGATTTACCAGATCCCACAATGTGCTGGAGATGCATAAAGGAACAGTTACTAAAACTATCAGTCAGACCAATGATTTTGTGCATAATGCAGATAGATCTTCTCTGACAGATACAAAACCTGTTGTCATAATATAAACCAAAACTTCTACCCACCTTCTGTGCTGCTACGATAGACAATATTAAATAATGTCTGCCTAGGTACCCAAGCATGAGGAGATTTTGCATTTTGCAGAAGCGATAAAGTATAGGTTCTGTATTATTATCCAGTGGCCCTTCTTTAATGACAATTAAGGTCGAATGTGGTAAAATAATTGGATAAACCTTAGAATGGTAATATCTAGCTAATGGACTATGGGCTTGATGAACATTGTTCATGGCAGCTGACTCTCCCTGAGTATAAATAATCATGGATCCAATATAGTAATTTATATCAAGTGCTTGATAGAATGTGTCAATCAAACTAAATATCCTTATCAGGAATTGGGCACATTTAGACACGTTGTTGAACACACTATACATTGAGTGTGAACTTAAGGCGAGCGATTTCACATAACCATTATGAGATGCATACATCTTACTTGAGAGCCGCATAACTACACTGGCATTTGCTTGAGAGAATAAGGGGTCTCTATCCTCCTTCAGTCCCAGTTTATAGGTAGGGACTGTTGCAATGCTGTCTGCCACTATCTGAGAAACAATGTGTACAAATCTTTGGGAACTGCTGAGGGGCTTGATCTCATAGGCAAGGTCATCCAACTTCATGATACCTTCCAGTCCCCCATGGCACGTGTCCAGAGTGACCATGGAAAGAGGAATCTCCTCCAGGTAGCCGAGGTAGTAACAGTCAGGAGGGATGAACGGGTAATCCACCTGCAAGGCACCTTGGTCATCCTGAGTCATCACCAGCAGATGCCTGGACCAGAAGAGCTTCTTGCGCCGCATGTGGATAACGTGCCTCTTGCCCCCAAAGTGCAGGCTGTAGGAGAGCCAGCCTGGCATCTGGACGCCTTTGCCGTGGTGTAGTTCCTTCCTGGAATGACCACCTCAGAGGAGACATAACGCCAGGAGGGATGGCCTTGAGAACCCTGGGTGGGAGCCAGCCCTGCCCAGAGCACAAGCAGCAAGAGGAGCACCCTCATGGAGACCGGGCCCTCTGCCAGCCTCACGCCCTTTTCAGGGACATCTGGCAGTGAGATAGATAAAAAGAGGACCCTCAGCACAGCAAGGTCTGGAGCATCTGATAGAACAGAAGGCTGCCTCAGGTTGCCACATCCCTACACCTGGCAACCAGCTGTGGGGAGTAGGTCACAGACACTGGGTGTGGCAGAGGGTGGGTCTGCACATCAGTTCAGCTGGGGTGGATGTGTGAGGGGTGCGGAGGGGGTAGGACCCAGAGGCAGCCCCTTTCCCACACGTTCAGTCTTTCTTCCAGACCCTTGAATATGTGACATACAGTTATACTGCAATTACCTTCTCTACCAGCTCCATTCGCTATGGTTCCCCTGGGTCATGTTCTGTGCACGAGCACTATACCTCCCTCTGGAGACCACTCCTCGCTCCTTGCTAACTTTGTTGAGGGAGATGTGGCAAATTTAACCATGTAGCTTTGAACAGCATGACTTTAACTTTACACGTCTTATTGTGCTTTGCCACTGATCTGCCACTCATTTGATCCTTTATTTTTATTTATTTATTTATTTATTTATTTATTTATTTATTTATTTATTTATTTTGCCTGGAAGCATCCTTTGAGCTCACTGGGTAAAACATTGCCCAACTGAGGGGGGCACTTGATGGGATGAGCACTGGGTGTTATTCTATATGTTGGTAAATTCAACACCAATAAAAAATAAATTAAAACAAAACAAAACAAAAACATTGCCCAGTATTCCATGTGAGGACCCTTGAGGTCCCACGATGTATTTTATTGTTTTCTCATGCCAGCTAGTGAGAAAAGAAGGTACTGCTGACCACATAGCAGACACTGTGGTTGTCTGCTGTCCTGCTCTACTGTGGTTCTTTCCTGGCCTTGGGGAGTATGTGTGGCTGTCCTGAGCAGAAGACCCAGGGACTGGGGTGTGCCGAGGAAAGGATGGTAGCTGGCACCTGGGAGCCTGCATGTGGACAAGAAATATTTCCAAGCACTGCATTCTCATGGACTATTAGCTTCCCAAAAACCTTTACTATCTCCTGGGTCAGAAAAAAACCTCACAAGTGTGCCCCTCCTGCCCACGTGAGTGACCTCCTGAACCAAGCTCCCTATCTTTCCAGTCAAAACTCATATCTTGAATAGCAACTTTGTCAATGATGGGTATTTGAAGTTGGGTTTCAGGAACAATGAAGCAGAGAATGGATTGGCAGTTGCCAGGGACTGGTGGGTGGGGCAATGGTGACTTGCATCTCTAGGGTTCTGGTTTTATGTTATGCAACATGATTCGGTTCCAGAGGTGTGCTCCAGAACCTTGCACATGTAAATGACAATAGTGTGCCTACAGGCACAATTTTGACAAAAAGGTAGATCTCATGTTGTGGAGAAATGACCACAATACAAAGTGAAAGGCAGGCATTCTGCTCCTCTCATGACAGTGTGCTAAGCTCCATCTACATGCTGCCTACTGAAGATGTGAAAATAATCCTAATGAAGTACTTGGATCATTTGCATACTCTTCCATCATTAGATGTGGCAGCTGCAAATATGTTCTCCCATTCCATTGTTTGCCTTTTCCTTTCGTTGTCACCCATATTCTCAGAGAGAAAGGCGCTTGCAGGGAGTTGGAGAAGGATCCCAGGAGGGGCGGGGATGCCCTCAGGCTCCCAGGGACACTAATAGAGGACCTACACCCCGGGGAGAGCATGCCACACCATGACTGAGCTCCCTAAAGGTCTGAAGCGGGCACCTGGGAGGGCCGGGAGCAGCTAAGGGACAGCTCGAGCAGAGGCTCCACAGGGAGGGGGGTGCGAGGCCCTGGGAGCAGCTCACAGGTGGCTCTGGCAGAGGCTCCGCATGGAGGGGGCTGCCCAGCCAGGAGCATGATTCCAACAGTGCAGGCCCGGGAGCACAGGGCGCTGGGGACACAGCCCAGGATCTGGCGCTCCCCCCGGGACAGGCAGATGCCGGGAGGGCACAGGACAGCAAGGACACTCCTACCACCAGGTGGCCCCGAGCTGAGCAGATCAGTGGCCCCGCCCCTGGAGCATCCAGGCCCCTGCAGACTGAGAGCTCCATAATTACTGCAGGAGCTGAATCCAAGACTCCAGAGCTGGCCGCTGCCACGGTTGTTGTTCCTCCCGGGGCCTCACAGGATAAAAAACCCCCAACTGAGCCTCACAGCAGCCTCACCGGATAAACAGCTTAAACATCTTTCACTGAGCCCTGCACCAGGCAGGGGGCTGAGCAGCTCCCCCAAGTGCTAACACCTGAGAATCACAACAGCAGGCCTGTCCCCCTGAAGACCAGCTAGACGGACAGGGGAAAAACAAATTATTGACCAAGAAACACTAGAAAGTCCCAGGGGAAGTCGAGGGATTTGCAGTATACAGAATCAGAGGATACTCCCCTTTGTTTTTTGTTTTTTTGATTTCTGTTTGCTTCCCCCCCATTTTTTTAAATTCTTTTTTCTTTTCTTCTCTTTTTTCCTCTTTTTTCTTTCTTTATTTTTCTTTGTTCTTTTTTCTTTTTCTCTCCTTCTTTCTCTTCTCTCTTTTTCTCCTTTTCCCAATACAACTTGCTTTTGGCCACTCTGCACTGAGCAAAATGACTAGAAGGAAAACCTCACCTCAAATGAAAGAATCAGAAACAGTCCTCTCTCCCACAGAGTTACAAAATTTGGAGTACAATTAAACGTCAGAAATCCAATTCAGAAGCACTATTATAAAGCTACTGGTGGCTCTAGAAGAAAAGCATGAGGGACGCAAGAGAGTTCATGACTGCAGAATTTAGATGTAATAAAGAAGAAATTAGAAATCAATTAAATAGGTGCAATCCAGACTAGAGGTCCTAACGATGAGGATTAATGAGGAGGAAGAACGAGTGAGTGACATATAAGGCAAGTTGATGGCAAAGAGGGAAACTGAGGAAAAAAAAGAGACAGACAATTAAAAGACCATGAAGATAGATTAAGGGAAAGAAACGACAGCCTGAGGAAGAAAAACCTACGTTTAATTGGGGTTCCTGAGGGCACAGAAAGGGACAGAGGGCCAGAATATGTATTTGAACAAATCATAGCTGAAGACTTTCCTAATCTGGGAAGGGAAATAGGCATTCAGATCCAGGAAATAGAGAGATCTCCCACTAAAATCAATAAACACCATTCAACACCTCGACATCTAATGGTTAAGCTTGAAAATTCCAAAGATAAAGAGAAGATCCTTAAAGCAGCAAGAGACAAGAAATACCTGACTTTTATGGGGAGGAGCATTAGGGTAACAGCACACCTCTCCACAGAGACCCAGCAGGCCAGAAATGGCTGTCAGGATATATTCAGTGTCCTAAATGAGAAAAACATGCAACCGAGGATACTTTGTCCAGCAAGGCTTTCATTCAGAATGGAAGGAGAGATAAAGAGCTTCCAAGATAGGCAGGAACTGAAATAATATGTAACCAACAAACCAGCTCTGAAAGAAATTTTAAGGAGGACTCTTAAATTTCCGCTTTAAGAAGAAGTCCAATGGAAAAATCCACAAAAACTGGGAATGAATAGGTATCATGATGACACTAAACTCATATCTTTCAATAGTAACTCTGAACGTGAATGGGCTTGATGATCCCATCAAAAGGTGCAGGGTTTCAGACTGGAGAAAAAAGCAGAACCCATCGATTTGCTGTCTACAAAAGACTCATTTTAGACATAAGGACACCTACAGCCTAAAAATAAAAGGTTGGAGAACCATATGCCACTCAATGGTCCTCCACAGAAAGCAGGGGTTGCCATCCTTATATAAGATAAAGTAAAATTTATCCCGAAGACTGTAGTGAGAGATGAAGAGGGACACTATATCATACATAAAGGACCTATCAAAGAGGAGGACCTAACAATCATCAATATATATGCCCCAAATGTGGGAGCTGTCAAATATATCAATTAATAACCAAAGTTAAGACATACTTAGATAATATGGGGGAACCCTGGGTGGCTCAGCGGTTGAGTGTCTGCCTTTGGCCCAGGGTGTGATCCTGGAGTCCTGGGATCAAGTCCCACATCAACCTCCCTGCATGGAGCTTGCTTCTCCTTCTGCCTATGTCTCTGCCCCTCCCTCTCTGTGTGTCTCTCATGAATAAATAAGTAAAATCTTAAAAAAAGACATACTTAGATAATAGTACACTTACACTTGGTGACTTCAATCTAGTACTGTCTACACTGGATAGGTCTTCTAGGCACAACATCTCCAAAGAAATGAGAGCTTTATTTTTTTTTATTGGTGTTCAATTTACTAACATACAGAATAATACCCAGTGCCCGTCACCCATTCACTCCCACCCCCCGCCCTCCTCCCCTTCTACCACCCCTAGTTCGTTTCCCAGAGTTAGCAGTCTTTACGTTCTGTCTCCCTTTCTGATATTTCCCACACATTTCTTCTCCCTTCCCTTATTTTCCCTTTCACTATTATTTATATTCCCCAAATGAATGAGACCATATAATGTTTGTCCTTCTCCGACTGACTTACTTCACTCAGCATAATACCCTCCAGTTCCATCCACGTTGAAGCAAATGGTGGGTATTTGTCATTTCTAATAGCTGAGTAATATTCCATTGTATACATAAACCACATCTTCTTTATCCATTCATCTTTCGTTGGACACCGAGGCTCCTTCCACAGTTTGGCTATAGTGGCTATTGCTGCTAGAAACATCGGGGTGCAGGTGTCCCGGCGTTTCATTGCATTTGTATCTTTGGGGTAAATCCCCAACAGTGCAAATGCTGGGTCATAGGGCAGGTATATTTTTAACTGTTTGAGGAACCTCCACACAGTTTTCCAGAGTGGCTGCACCAGTTCACGTTCCCACCAACAGTGTAAGAGGGTTCCCTTTTCTCCGCATCCTCTCCAACATTTGTTGTTTCCTGCCTTGTTAATTTTCCCCATTCTCACTGGTGTGAGGTGATATCTCATTGTAGTTTTGATTTGTATTTCCCTGATGGCAAGTGATGCAGAGCATTTTCTCATATGCATGTTGGCCATGTCTATGTCTTCCTCTGTGAGATTTCTGTTCATGTCTTTTGCCCATTTCATGATTGGATTGTTTGTTTCTTTGCTGTTGACTTTAAGAAGTTCTTTATAGATCTTGGAAACTAGCCCTTTATCTGATATGTCATTTGCAAATATCTTCTCCCATTCTGTAGGTTGTCTTTGAGTTTTGTTGACTGTATCCTTTGCTGTGCAAAAGCTTCTTATCTTGATGAAGTCCCAATAGTTCATTTTTGCTTTTGTTTCTTTTGCCTTTGTGGATGTATCTTGCAAGAAGTTACTATGGCCGAGTTCAAAAAGGGTGTTGCCTGTGTTCTTCTCTAGGATTTTGATGGAATCTTGTCTCACATTTAGATCTTTCATCCATTTTGAGTTTATCTTTGTGTATGGTGAAAGAGAGTGGTCTAGTTTCATTCTTCTGCATGTGGATGTCCAATTTTCCCAGCACCGTTTATTGAAGAGACTGTCTTTCTTCCAATGGATAGTCTTTCCTCCTTTATCGAATATTAGTTGCCCATAAAGTTCAGGGTCCACTTCTGGATTCTCTATTCTGTTCCACTGATCTATGTGTCTGTTTTTGTGCCAGTACCACACTGTCTTGATGACCACAGCTTTGTAGTACAACCTGAAATCTGGCATTGTGATGCCCCCAGATATGGTTTTCTTTTTTAAAATTCCCCTGGCTATTCGGGGTCTTTTCTGATTCCACACAAATCTTAAAATAATTTGTTCTAACTTTCTGAAGAAAGTCCATGGTATTTTGATAGGGATTGCATTAAACGTGTATATTGCCCTGGGTAACATTGACATTTTCACAATATTAATTCTGCCAATCCATGAGCATGGAATATTTTTCCATCTCTTTGTGTCTTCCTCAATTTCTTTCAGAAGTGTTCTATAGTTTTGAGGGTATAGATCCTTTACATCTTTGGTGAGGTTTATTCCTAGGTATCTTATGCTTTTGGGTGCAATTGTAAATGGGATTGACTCCTTAATTTCTCTTTCTTCAGTCTCATTGTTAGTGTAGAGAAATGCGACTGACTTCTGGGCATTGATTTTGTATCCTGCCACGCTACCGAATTGCTGTATGAGTTCTAGCAATCTTGGGGTGGAGACTTTTGGGTTTTCTATGTAGAGTATCATGTCATCGGCGAAGAGAGAGAGTTTGACTTCTTCTTTGCCAATTTGAATGCCTTTAATGTCTTTTTGTTGTCTGATTGCTGAGGCTAGGACTTCCAGTACTATGTTGAATAGCAGTGGTGAGAGTGGACATCCCTGTCTTGTTCCTGATCTTAGGGGAAAGGCTCCCAGTGCTTCCCCATTGAGAATGATATTTGCTGTGGGCTTTTCATAGATGGCTTTTAAGATGTCGAGGAATGTTCCCTCTATCCCTACACTCTGAAGAGTTTTGATCAGGAATGGATGCTGTATTTTGTCAAATGCTTTCTCTGCATCGAATGAGAGGATCATATGGTTCTTGGTTTTTCTCTTGCTGATATGATGAATCACATTGATTGTTTTACGGGTGTTGAACCAGCCTTGTGTCCCAGGGATAAATCCTACTTGGTCATGGTGAATAATTTTCTTAATGTACTCTTGGATCCTATTGGCCAGTATCTTGTTGAGAATTTTTGCATCCATGTTCATCAGGGATATTGGTCTGTAATTCTCCTTTTTGGCGGGGTCTTTGTCTGGCTTTGGAATTAAGGTGATGCTGGCTTCATAGAACGAATTTGGAAGTACTCCATCTCTTTCTATCTTTCCAAACAGCTTTAGGAGAATAGGTATGATTTCTTCTTTAAACGTTTGATAAAATTCTCCTGGGAAGCCATCTGGCCCTGGACTCTTGTGTCTTGGGAGGTTTTTGATGACTGCTTCAATTTCCTCCCTGGTTATTGGCCTGTTCAGGTTTTCTATTTCTTCCTGTTCCAGGTTTGGTAGTTTGTGGCTTTCCAGGAATGCGTCCATTTCTTCTAGATTGCCTAATTTATTGGCGTATAGCTGTTCATAATATGTTTTTAAAATCGTTTGTATTTCCTTGGTGTTGGTAGTGATCTCTCCTTTCTCATTCATGATTTTATTAATTTGAGTCTTCTCTCTCTTCTTTTTAATAAGGCTGGCTAATGGTTTATCTATCTTATTAATTCTTTCAAAGAACCAACTCCTGGTTCTGTTGATCTGTTCCACAGTTCTTCTGGTCTCGATTTCGTTGAGTTCTGCTCGAATCTTTATTAACTCCCTTCTTCTCTTGGGTGTAGGATCTATTTGCTGTTTTTTCTCTAGCTCCTTTATGTGTAAGGTTAGCTTTTGTATTTGAGTTCTTTCCAGTTTTTGAATGGATGCTTGTATTGCGATGTATTTCCCCCTTAGGACTGCTTTTGCTGCATCCCAAAGATTTTGAACGGTTGTATCTTCATTCTCATTAGTTTCCATGAATCTTTTTAATTCTTCCTTAATTTCCTGGTTGACCCTTTTATCTTTTAGCAGGATGGTGCTTAACCTCCATGTGTTTGAGGTCCTTCCAAACTTCTTGTTGTGATTTAGTTCTAATTTCAAGGCATTATGGTCCGAGAATATGCAGGGGACAATCCAAATCTTTTGGTATCGGTTCAGACCCGATTTGTGACCCAATATGTGGTCTATTCTGGAGAAAGTTCCATGTGCGCTTGAGAAGAATGTGTATTCAGTTGAGTTTGGATGTAAAGTTCTGTAGATATCTGTGAAATCCATCTGGTCCAGTGTATCATTTAAAGCTCTCGTTTCTTTGGAGATGTTTTGCTTAGAAGACCTATCGAGTATAGAAAGAGCTAGATTGAAGTCATCAAGTATAAGTGTATTATTATCTAAGTATTTCTTCACTTTGGTTAATAATTGATTTATATATTTGGCAGCTCCCACATTCGGAGCATATATATTGAGGATTGTTAAGTCCTCTTGTTGAATAGATCCTTTAAGTATGATATAGTGTCCCTCTTCATCTCTCACTACAGTCTTTGGGGTAAATTTTAGTTTATCTGATATAAGGATGGCTACCCCTGCTTTCTTTTGAGGACCATTCGAATGGTAAATGGTTCTCCAACCTTTTATTTTCAGGCTGTAGGTGTCCTTCTGTCTAAAATGAGTCTCTCGTAGACAGCAAATAGATGGGTCCTGCTTTTTTATCCAGTCTGAAACCCTGCGCCTTTTGATGGGGTCATTAAGCCCGTTCACATTCAGAGTTACTATTGAGAGATATGAGTTTAGTGTCATCATGATATCTATTCAGTCTTTGTTTTTGTGGACTGTTCCACTGAACTTCTTCTTAAAGGGGAATTTTAAGAGGCCCCCTTAAAATTTCTTGCAGAGCTGGTTTGGAGGTCACATATTCTTTTAGTTGCTGCCTGTCTTGGAAGCTCTTTATCTCTCCTTCCATTTTGAATGAGAGCCTTGCTGGATAAAGTATTCTTGGTTGCATGTTCTTCTCATTTAGGACCCTGAATATATCCTGCCAGCCCTTTCTGGCCTGCTAGGTCTCTGTGGAGAGGTCTGCTGTTACCCTAATACTCCTCCCCATAAAAGTCAGGGATTTCTTGTCTCTTGCTGCTTTAAGGATCTTCTCCTTATCTTTGGAATTTGCAAGCTTCACAATTAAATGTCGAGGTGTTGAACGGTTTTTATTGATTTTAGGGGGGGATCTCTCTATTTCCTGGATCTGAATGCCTGTTTCCCTTCCCAGATTAGGAAAGTTTTCAGCTAGAATTTGTTCAAATACATATTCTGGCCCTCTGTCCCTTTCGGCGCCCTCGGGAACCCCAATTAAACGTAGGTTTTTCTTCCTCAGGCTGTCGTTTATTTCCCTTAATCTATCTTCATGGTCTTTTAATTGTTTGTCTCTTTTTTCCTCAGTTTCCCTCTTTGCTATCAACTTGTCTTCTAGGTCACTCACTCGTTCTTCCACCTCGTTAACCCTCGTCGTTAGGACTTCTAGTTTGGATTGCATCTCATTCAATTGATTTTTAATTTCTGCCTGATTAGCTCTAAATTCTGCAGTCATGAAGTCTCTTGAGTCCTTTATACTTTTTTCTAGAGCCACCAGTAGCTGTATAATAGTCCTTCTGAATTGGCTTTCTGACATTGAATTGTAATCCAGATTTTGTAACTCTGTGGGAGAGAGGACTGTTTCTGATTCTTTCTTTTGAGGTGAGGTTTTCCTTCTAGTCATTTTGCTCAGTGCAGAGTGGCCAAAAGCAAGTTGTATTGGGAAAGAGAGAAAAAGAGAGGAGAGAAAGAAGGAAAGAAAAGAGAAAGAGAAAAAAAAGGGAAGAAAAAGAAAAAAAAACGAAAAAAAAAAAAGAAGAAAAAGAGAAAGAAAAAGAAAGGAGAAAAAAAGGGGGTGGGGGAAGGAAACAAATCAAAAAGCAAAACAAAACAAAAACAAAAACAAAAACAAACAAACAAAAAAAGAACCACCGGGGAGTATCTTCTGATTCTGTGTACTTTAAGTCCCTTGGCTTCCCCTGGAAGTTGTCCGTCTAGCTGGTGTTCTGGGGGAGGGGCCTGTTGTGCTGATTTTCAGGTGTTAGCAGTTGGGGGAGCTGCTGTGCCCCTGCCTGGTGCAGGGCTCGGTGGGGGTTGTTTACCCCGTGAGGCCGCAGGAGGAACAGCCCCAGTGGCGGGGCAGCTCTGGAAATCTGGATTCAGCTCCGGCAGGAACTCCGTCTGCAGGGCCTGGAGGCTCCGGGCGGGGCCGCTGATCTGCTCCGCTGGGGCAGGAGCGTCCTTGCTGTCCTCGGCCCTCCCGGCCTCTGCCTGTCCCGGGGGAGGCCGGATCCTGGGCTGTGTCCCGGCGCCCTGTGCTCCGGAGCCTGCGCTGGTGGATTCGCGCTCCCGGGCCGCGCAACCCCCTCCACGGAGCCGCCGCCCGAGCCCCTCCGAGCTGCTCCTGGAACCGCGCAGCCCCCTCCGCACGGAGCCTCTTCCTCTGCCCGAGCCCCTCCGAGCTGCTCCCGGGGCCGCGCAGCCCCCTCCACGGAGCCGCCGCCCGAGCCCCTTCAGCTGCTCCGGGTCCCGCCGGGTCCCGCCGTGCACGCTGCAGCCCTTAGGGAGCTCGGTGCACTCTCCTGGGCGCGCAGTTGCTGTTACTGTCCCCGGGAGCCCGAGGGCATCCCCTCCCTTCTGGGTCCTGCTCCAACTCTCCGCGAGCCCCTTTCCGCCCGGGAAGGTCGGTGCAGCTCCTGCTCCTCCGGGACGGGGCTCTCCTGTCCTGGGGACACTCGCCCCGGCCTCAGCCCGGCTCCTCGCGGGGCCCCTCCCCCTTGGAGGCCTTTGTTTCTTTACTTCTTTTTCCCCGTCTTCCTACCTTGATAGAAGCGCGAACTCTTCTCACTGTAGCATTCCAGCTGGTCTCTCTTTAAATCTCAGGCCGAATTCATAGATTTTCAGGATAATTTGAAGGTTTTCTAGGTAGTTTGGTGGAGACAGGTGATTTGGAGACCCTACTCTTCCGCCATCTTGCTCCTAAGAGAAATGAGAGCTTTAAATGATACATTGGACAGATGGATTTCACAGATATCTACAGAACTTTACATCCAAACGCAACTGAATACACATTCTTCTCAAGTGCACATGGAACTTTCTCCGGAAGAGACGACATATTGGGTCGCAAATCGGGTCTGAACCAATACCAAACGATTGGGATCATCTCCTGCATTATCTCAGACCATAATGACTTGAAACTAGAACTAAACCACAAGAAGAAGTTTAGAAGGATTTCAAACACGTGGAGGTTAAGGACCATCCTGCTAAAAGATGAAAGAGTCAACCAGGAAATGAAGGAAGAATTAAAAAGATTCATGGAAACTAATGAGAATGAATATACAACCATTCAAAATATTTGGGATACAGCAAAAGCAGTCCTGAGGGGGACTCTCTTCAGAGAGTTAGAACAAATTTGTCACATATTAGTTGACCATGGAGTTCAGGGCCCATTTCTGGATTCTCTGTTCTGTTCCATAGATCAATGTGTCTGGTTTTGTGCGAGTACCACACTGACTTGATGACCACAGCTTTGTAGTGCAATTGAAATCTGACATTGTGATGCCCCCGGCTCTTGTGTTCTTTTTCAATATTCCCCTGGCTATTCAGGGTCTTTTCTGATTCCACACAAATCTTTTTTTTTTTTTTTTTTTTTTTTAAATTTATTTATGATAGTCACAGAGAGAGAGAGAGAGAGAGAGAGAGAGGCAGAGACACAGGCAGAGGGAGAAGCAGGCTCCATGCACCGGGAGCCTGATGTGGGATTCGATCCCGGGTCTCCAGGATCGCGCCCTGGGCCAAAGGCAGGCGCCAAACCGCTGCGCCACCCAGGGATCCCCCACACAAATCTTAAGATGGTTTGTTCCAACTCTCTGAAGAAAGTTCATGGTATTTTTTTTAAGATTTTTATTTTATTTATTTATTCATAGAGTCAGAGAGAGAGAGAGGCAGAGACACAGGCAGAGGGAGAAGCAGGCATCATACAGAGAGCCTGATGTGGGATTCGACCCAGGGTCTCCAGGATCACGCCCTGGGCTGCAGGCGGCGCTAAACCGCTGCGCCACCGGGGCTGCCCCCTAGTTCATGGTATTTTGATAGGTATTGCATTAAATGTGCAAATTACCCTGAGTATCATCGATATTTTCACAATATTAATTATTCCGATCCATAAGCATGGACTATTTTTCCATCCCTTTGTGTCTTCCTCCATTTCTTTCAGAAGTGTTCTGTGGTTTTTAGGGTATAGATCCTTTACCTCTTTGGTTAGGTTTATTCCTAGGTATCTTATGCTTTTGGGTGCAATTGGAAATGGGATTGACTCCTTAATTTCTCTTTCTTCAGTCTCATTGTTAGTGTATAGAAATGTCACTGATTTCTGGGCATTGATTTTGTTTCCAGCCACACTGTCGAATTGCAGTTCTTGTTCTAGCAATTTTAGGATCGAGTCATCTGATTTTTCCATGTAGAGTATCATGTCATTGGTGAAGAGGGAGAGTTTGACTTCTCCTTTGCCAATTTGAACGCCTCTAATACTTTTTGTTGTCTGATTGCTGATGGTAGGACTTCTAGTACTATGTTGAATAGCAGTAGTTAGATTGGACATCCCTGTCGTGTTCCTCATATATTTTTTAATATTTTATTTATTTATTCTTTAGAGGCACAGAGAGAATGAGAGATGCAGAGACACAGCAAAGGGAGAAGGAGGCTACATACAGGGAACTCACAGTCTCCGGGATCAGGTCCTGGGCTGAAGGTGGCACATTACCGCTGCATCACTCTGGCTGCCCATAATGTTTCTGATTTTAGGGTAAAGGCTCCAAGTGTTTCCCCAATGAGAATATTTACTCTGGGCTTTTCATAGATGGCTTTTAATATCCTGAGCAGTGTTCCATCTATCCCTACACTCTGAAGAATTTTGATCAGGAATGGATGATGTATTTGTTAAATGCTTTCTCTGCATCTATTGAGAGGATCCTTGTCTCTTGTTGATATGGTCTATTATGTTGATTGCTTTATGAGTGTTGAAGCAGCCTTGCATCCCGGGGATAAATCCCACTTGGTCATGGTGAATAATCTTCTTAATGTGTGGGATCCAATAGGGTATTATGTTGATTAGAAATTTTGCATCCATTTTCATCAGGGATATTGGTCTATGATTCCCTTTTTGGTGGGGTCTTTGTCTGGTTTGGAATTAAGTTGATCCTGGCCTCATAGATTGAGTTTGAAAGTATTCCATACCTTTCTATCTTTCAGAACATCTTTAGAAGAATAGGTATTGTTTCTTCTTCAAACCTTTGATAGAATTCCGCTGGGAAGCCATCTCGCCCTGGACTTTTGTGTTTGGAAGATTTTTGATGACTGCTTCAATTTCCTCCCTGGTATTGACATGTTCATGTTTTCTATTTCCTCCTCTTCAAGTTTTTGTAAATTGTGGTTTTCTGAAATGCATCTGTTTCTTCTATATTACCCAATTTGTTGCTATATAGCCACTCATAATATGTTTTTAAAATTGTTTTTACTTCCTTGGTATTGGTTGTGAACTCTCAGCTTTCATTCATGATTTTATTAATTTGAGTCTTTTTACTTTAATAAGGCTGGATAATGGTTTATCTGTCTTATTAATTCTTTCAAAAAACCAACTCCTGGTTTTTTCTGTTCCACAGTTCTGGTATCTATTTTATTCAATTCTTCTCAAATCCTTATTAACTCTCTTCTGCTGGGTGTAGGTTTTATTTGCTGTTCTTTCTCCAGTTCCTTTAGGTGTAAAGTTAGCTTGTGTATTTGAGGGGTTTTTTTCCAGTATTTT
Source organism: Canis lupus familiaris (assembly GCF_011100685.1). Taxonomy (NCBI): domain Eukaryota; kingdom Metazoa; phylum Chordata; class Mammalia; order Carnivora; family Canidae; genus Canis; species Canis lupus. The sequence continues at coordinate 76,363,632 of NC_049229.1, forward strand.
TTTTGAGGGAGGCTTGTAATGCAATGTACTTCCCTATTATGACTACTTTTGCTGTATCCCTAGGATTATAAACAGTTTTATCTTCATTTTCATTAGTTTCCATAAATCTTTTTAATTCTGCTCTATTTTCCTGGTTGAACATTAATGTTTTAGTAGGATGATCCTTTACTTCCACGTGTTAGAGTTTCTTCCAAATTTCTTCTGGTGATTGAGTCCAAGTTTCAAAGCATTATGGTCTGAAAATAGGCAGGGGACAATCCCAATATTTTGCTATCCATTAAGTCCGGATTTGTGACCCAGTATGTGGTCTATTCTGGTGAAAGTTCCATGTGCCCTTGAGAAGAATGTGTATTCAGTTGCGTTTGGATTTAAAAATCTGTAAATATCTGTGAAATCCATCTGGTCCAGTGTATCATTTAAAGCTCTTGTTTCTTTGGAGATGTTGTGTTTAGAAGATCTGTGAATTATAGAAAGCACTGTGTTCAAGTCTTCCACTATGTGTGTATTATTATCTAAGTATGTCTTAACTTTGGTTATTAATTGATTGATATACATTGCAGCTACCACATTCGGGGCATAAATATTGATGATTGTTAGGTCCTCTTGTTGGATAGATCCTTTAAGTATGATACAGTGTCCCTCTTCATCTCTTACTACAGTCTTTGGGATAAACTTTAATTTATCTGATATGAGGATGGCTACCCCTGCTTTCTTTGGAGGACCATTTGAGTAGTAAATGGTTCTCCAAACTTTCATTTTCAGGCTGTTGGTATCCTTAGATCTAAAATGAGTCTCTTTTAGACAGCAAATAGATGGGTCTTGCTTTTTTTTAATTTATTTATGATAGTCACAGAGAGACAGAGAGGCAGAGACATAAGCAGAGGGAGAAGCAGGCTCCATGCACCGGGAGCCCGATGTGGGATTCGATCCCAGGTCTCCAGGATCGCGCCCTGGGCCAAAGGCAGGCGCCAAACCGCTGCGCCACCCAGGGATCCCTAGGGTCTTGCTTTTTTATCCAGTCTGAAACGTGAGCCTTTTGATGGGATCATCAAGCCCATTCACGTTCAGAGTTACTATTGAAAGATATGAGTTTAGTGTCATCATGATACCTATTCATTCCCTGTTTTTGTGGATTCTTTCCTTGGACTTCCTCTTTCTTTTACAGGGCCCCTTTCATATTTCTTGCAGAGAGGGCTTGGTGGTCACATATTCTTTCAGCTTCTGCCTATCTTGGAAGCTCTTTATCTCTCCTATTCTGAATGAGAGCCTTGCTGGATAAAGTATTGGTGGCTGCAGGTTCTTCTCATTTAGGACCCTGAATATATCCTGCCAGCCCTTTCTGGCCTGCCTTCTCTCAGTGGAGAGGGCTACTGTTATCCTAATACTTCTCCCCTTAAAAGTTAGGGATGTTTTTCTGTTGCTGCTTTAAGAATCTTCTCTTTAGGAAGACATAGACATGGCCAACATGCATATGAGAAAATCCTCCGCATCACTTGCCATCAGGGAAATACAAATCAAAACCACAATGAGGGATCCCTGGGTGGTGCAGTGGTTTAGCGCTTGCCTTTGGGCCAGGGCACGATCCTGGAGACCCGGGATTGAATCCCACGTCAGGCTCCTGGTGCATGGAGCCTGCTTCTCCCTCTGCCTGTGTCTCTGCCTCTCTCTCTCTCTCTCTCTGTGACTATCATAAATAAATAAAAATTAAAAAAAAAACACAATGAGATACCACCTCACACCAGTGAGAATGGGGAAAATTAACAAGGCAGGAAACAACAAATGTTGGAGAGGATGCGGAGAAAAGGGAACCCTCTTACACTGTTGGTGGGAATGTTAACTGGTGCAGTCACTCTGGAAAACTGTGTGGAGGTTCCTCAAACAGTTAAAAATATACCTGCCCTACGACCCAGCAATTGCACTGTTGGAGATTTACCCCAAAGATACAAATGCAATGAAACGCCAGGACACCTGCACCCCGATGTTTCTAGCAGCAATGGCCACGATAGCCAAACTGTGGAAGGAGCCTCGGTGTCCAACGAAAGATGAATGGATAAAGAAGATGTGGTTTATGTATACAATGGAATATTACTCAGCTATTAGAAATGACAAATACCCACCATTTGCTTCAACGTGGATGGACCTGGAGGGTATTATGCCGAGTGAAGTAAGTCAGTCGGAGAAGGACAAACATTATATGTTCTCATTCATTTGGGGAATATAAATAATAGTGAAAGGGAATATAAGGGAAGGGAGAAGAAATGTGTCGGAAATATCAGAAGGGAGACAGAACGTAAAGACTGCTAACTCTGGGAAATGAACTAGGGGTGGTAGAAGGGGAGGAGGGCAGGAGGTGGGAGTGAATGGGTGACGGGCACTGGGGGTTATTCTGTATGTTAGTAAATTGAACACCAATAAAAAATAAATTAAAAAAAGAATCTTCTCTTTATCTTTGTAATTTGCAAGTTTCATTATTTTTTTATTTTCGTAAATTGATTTTTTATTGGTGTTCAATTTGCCAACATATAGAATAACACCCAGTACTCATCCCATCAATTGCCCCCCTCAGTGCCCATCACCCAGTCACCCCCACCCCCCGCCCTCCTCCCCTCCCACCACCCCTAGTTCATTTCCCAGAGTTAGGAGTCTTTCATATTCTGTCTCCCTTTCTGATATTTCTCACTCATTTTTTCTCCTTTCCCCTTTATTCCCTTTCACTATTTTTTATATTCCCCAAATGAATGAGACCATATAATGTTTGTCCTTCTCCGATTGACTTACTTCACTCAGCATAATACCCTCCAGTTCCATCCATGTCTAAGCAAATGGTGGGTATTTGTCATTTATAATGGCTCAGTAATATTCCATTGTATACATACATATGTATGCAAGTTTCATTATTAAATGTCAGGTGTTGAACTTTTTTTTAAATTTACAGTTTTTTTGTCTGTTGCTGCTTTAAGAATCTTCTCTTTATCTTTGGAATTTGTAGTTTGGAATTGAAGTTTCATTATTAAATGTCAGGTGTTGAATGGTTTTTATTGATTTTAGGGGGGATCTCTCTCTATGTCCTGGATATGAATCCTGGTTTCCCTTCCCAAGCTAGGGAAGTTCTCAGCTATGATTTTTCAAATACACTTTCTGGTCCTCTGGCCCTTTCAGTGCCCTCTGGAACCCCAATTAAACATTGATTTTTCCTTCTCAGGCTATCATTTATTTCCCTTAACCTTTCCTCATGATGTTTTAATTGTTTTTTTCTTTTTTTCTCAGCTTCCTTCCTTGCCATCAAATGTAATCTATGTCACTCACTCCTTCTACCTCTTTGACTCTCATTGTTAGGACCTCCAGTTTGGATTGCATCTCATGTAATTGATTTTTAATTTCAGCCTGATTAGATCTAAATTCTGCAGTTATGAAGTCTCTTGAATCGTTTATTCTTTTTTTCTAGAGCCATCAGTAGCTTTTTAATTGTGCTTCTGATTTGGCTTTTGGGTATTGAATTTTAATTCAAATTCTGTATCTTTGTGGGAGAGAGTACTGTTTCTGATTCTTCTTTTGAGGTGTTTTCTTCCTTCTAGTGTTTTGGCCAGTGCAGAGTGGCTGAAAACAAGTTGTCCTTGATAGAAGTGGGAACTCTTATCACTGTAGCATTCCAGCTGTTCTCTCTTTACATCTCAGGCTGAATTCGTAGGTTTTCAGGATGGTTTGATAGTTATCTAGGTAAGTTGGTAGGGAAAGATGACTTGGGGACACTAATCTTCCACCATCTTGCCCCGCCTTCCAATGACAGATATTCTAAACACAACATCTCCAAAGAAACAAGAGTTTTTAATGATACACTGGACCAGATGGATATCATAGATATTTACAGAATTTCACATATGAACACCACAGAATACACATTCTTCTCAAGTGCACAGGGAACTTTCTCCAGAATGGACCACATACTTGGTCAGAAAACAAGTCTTAACCTATACCCAATATTGGGATTGTCCCTTGTATATTTTTAGACCATAAAGCTTTGAAACTAAAACTAAATTACAAGAAGAAATTTGGAAGAGGAGGCAAAAATTCTCAACAAAATACTAACCTATATGTTCCATGAGTACATTAAGAAGATTAGTCAAAATGACCATCTGGGATTTTTCCCTGGGATTCAAGGCTGTTTCAACACACATAAAGCAATTGATGTGATGGATACTATCAACAAGAGAAAAAACAAGATCTATACCATCTTCCCAGTAGATGCGGAGAAAGCATTAGACAAATATACCATCCATTCCTGACCTAAACTCTTCAGAGTGTAGGGATAGAGGGAACATTCCTCAGCATCTTAAGAGCCAACTACAAAAAGCTCACAGCAAATATCATTCTCAAAGGGGAAGTACTGGGAGCCTTTCCCTTAAGATCAGGAACAAGACAGGGATGTCCACTCTCATCACCAAAAATAAATAAAAAGCATTCAAATTGGCAAAGAAGAAGTCAAACTCTCCCTCTTCACTGATGACATGGTACTGCACATAGAAAACCCAATAGCCTTCACCCCAAGATTGCTAGAACTCATACAGAAATTCGGCAGTGTGGCAGGATACAAAATCAATGTCCAGAAATCAGTGACATTTCTATACACTAACAATGAGACTGAAGAAAGAGAAATTAAGGAGTCAATCCCATTTCCAATTGCACCCAAAAGCATAAGATACCTAGGACTAAACTTTACTAAAGAGTTAAAGGATCTATACCCTCAAAACTATAGAACACTTCTGAAAGAAATGGAGGAAGACACAAAGAGATGGAAAAACATTCCATGCTTATGGATTAGAAGAATTAATATTGTGAAAATGTCAATGGTACCCAGGGAAATTTACACAATTAATGCAATCCTTATTAAAATACCATGGACTTTCTTCAGAACATTGGAGCAAATAACCCTAAGATTTTTGTGGAATCAGAAAACACCCCGAATAGTCAGGGCAATATTGAAAAAGAAAACCAGAGCTGGGGACATGACGATGCCAGATTTCAGGTTGTACTACAAAGCTGCGATCATCAATACAGTGTGGTAGTGGCACAAAAAGAGACATATTTTTCAGTGGAACAGAATAGAGAATCCAGAAATGGACCCTCAACTTTATAGTCAACTAATATTCAACAAAGCAGGGATGACTCTCAACTGGAAAATGGACGGTGTCTTCAATAAATGGTGCTGGGAAAACTGGACAGCTACATACAGAGAATAAAAGTAGACTACTCTCCTTCACCAGACACAATGATAAACTCAAAATTTATTAACGATATGCATGTGAGACAAGAATCATCCAAAATCCAAGGTGAGAATACAAGCAATATCCTTTTTGAATTTGGCCACAGCAACTTCTTGCAAGATATATTCATGAAGGCAAGGGGAAAAATAGCAAAAGTGAACTATTGGGACTTTATCAAAATAAAAAGCTTCTACACAGCAAAAGAAACAGTCAACAAAATGAAAAGACAACTACAGAATTGGAGAATATATTTGCAAATGAACTATCAGATAAAGCGCTAGTATCCAAAATCTATAGAGAACTTATTGGACTTAACAGCAAAGAAACAAACATCCAATCATGAAATGGGCAAAAGACATGAACATAAATTTCACAGAGGAAGACATAGACTCGGCCACCAAGCACATGAAAAAATGCATTACTGGACATAAGGGAAATACAAATCCAAACAACAATGAAATACCGCTTGACACCAGGGAGAATGGTGAAAATTAACAAGACAGGAAACAACAAATGTTGGAGAGGATGTGGAAAAGGGCACTCTTGCACTGTTTGTAGGAATGTGAACTGGTGCAGCCACTCTGGAAAACCGTGTGGAGGTTCCTCAAAGAGTTCAAAATAGATCTGCCCTATGACCCAGCAATTGCACTGCTGGGGATTTACCCCAAAGATGTAGATGCAGTGAAACACCGGGACATCTGCACCCCTATGTTTATAGCTGCAATGTCCACAATAGCCCAACTTTGGAAGGAGTCTCGGTGTTCATCATAGATGTACGGATAATGATGATGTGTTCTCAATATACAATGGAATATTACTCAGCCATCAGGATTGAAGAACACCCACCATTGATTCGACATGGTTGGAAATGGAGGTTATTATGCTGAGTGAAGTAAGTCAGTCGCAGAAGGACAAATATATGGTCTCATTCATTCAGGTAATATAAAAGGTAGTGAAAGGGAGTAAAGGGAGAAGGAGAGAAAATGAGTTGGAAATATCAGAGAGGTCAAAAGAACATGAGAGACTCCTAACTCTGGGAAAGGAAATCTGGGAAGGAACTCTGAGAAGGGATAGTGGTAAGGGAGGTCGGCAGGTGTTGAGGTGACTGGGTGACGGGCACTGAGGGGTCACTTGATGGGATGAGCACTGGGTGTTATACTATATGTTGGCAAATCAAACTGCAATAAAAAATAATTAAGGAATAAAGTTTAAAAAACAAAAGAAACTTCAGATAATGAGGAATAATCCTAAACAAAGAGGAAAGGACCTATAGTCCAAAAAATCCAAAATACGAATGAAGGACATTAAAGAAGACACAAATATATGGAAAACAGTTTATTCTCATGGATTGGAGAAATAAATATTTATATATTTATATAATGTCTATGCCACCAAGAAGAATCTATGCATTCAATATGAACCCTATCAAAACAACACCAACATTTTTCTTGGGAATGGAACAATCATTAAATTTGTAAGTAAAAAGAATAGATTCTGACTAGGATAAAGAATGTTGAAAAAAAATCAGGGCAGCCCGGGTCATTCAGTGGTTTAGCGCTGCCTTTAGTCCAGGGTCTGATCCTAGAGACCTGGGAACGAGTCCCATATCAGGCTCCCTGCATGGCGCCTGCTGCTCCCTCTGGCTGTGTCTCTGCCATTCTCTCTCTTTGTGTGTATGTGTGTATCTCTCATGAGTAAATAAATAAAATCTTTAAAAAAAGCAGAAGGCATCACAATTGCGGATTTCAAAGTTGTGATCATCAAAACAGTATAATAGTGGCAGTAAACTATGCACATAGGTCAATGGAATAGAATAGAGAACCCATAAATGGACACACAGCTCTATGGTCAACTTGTCCTCAACAAAGTACAAAAGACTATCGACTGGAAAACGACAATCTCTTCAACAAGTGGTGTTGGGAATATTGGACAGCTGCAAGTAAAAGAATGAAAATGGGCCACATTCTTACACTCCACACAAAGATAAACTCAGAGTAGATGAAAGACCTAAATGTGAGGCAGGAAACCATCAAAATCAAGGAGATTTTGTAACCTCGGCCACAACAGTTTCCTGGTACTCGAATCTCCAAAGGGAAGGAAAACAAAAGTAAAAATGAACTCTATGGACTACACCAAGGAAGGAGCTGTCGTACAGCTATGGAAACACTAACATAATAAAAAGCAACCTAACTAATGGGAAAGGATAGGGATGCCTGTGTAGCTTGAGCAATGTCTTTGGCTCAGGGAGTGATCCCAGGGCTCTGGGATTGAGACCAGCATCAGGCTCCCTGTGGGGAGCCCACTTCTCCCTCTGCCCATCTCTGAATCCCTCTCTCTGTCTCTCATGAATAAATAAATAACATCTTCCAAAAGAAAAAAAACAATGGGAGAATATATTTGCAAATCTTTCTTCAGATTAAGGCTAGTTTCCAAAATCGACAAATAAATTACCAAATTAACATCCACAAAGTGAAAACTACAACCAGAAATGGGCAGAAGACATGAAGAGACACCCTGTTCTGATTTGAGTTATAGACTCTCCCTTTATATTAGATAGGTCATCCACATACAAAATGAAATTTATTGTCTCCTCTAGGTCTGTCTTATATCAACTGCATGATAAGAACAGACAATGCATCCAGAAGACAAGAGGAAAATACTTTCTGCCCCAGACTGGAGGACCTACCAGATAACCTGGCAAGAAAGCTCCATAAAAAATGGAAAATTGGGGGATCCCTGGGTGGCGCAGCGGTTTAGCACCTGCCTTTGGCCCAGAGCGTGATCCTGGAGACCCAGGATCGAATCCCACATCAGGCTCCCGGTGCATGGAGCCTACTTCTCCCTCTGCCTGTGTCTCTGCCTCTCTCTCTCTCTCTGTGTGTGACTATCATAAGAAAAAAATGGAAAATTGGTAACTTGGAAAGAAAATAATTAGTTTTCCTATGGCAATGTTTTAATAAAGTCAATGAGTAAAAACCTCACTAAAAACTGGAAGAAATAACTCATGAGCTCAGCCAAAAAATCAGGATATAAAATCAGCAAATAAAGATATGTTCCTACAAAATAACAATAAAGTACCTATACAAAATTAACAAAATAATCCACTTTACACTGGTACCAAAAATAAATATTTAGGATTAAATTTACTAACAAGATGAAATATCTCCAGAAAATGACCTATATTGATGAGTGTCTTTTGGAATGCACCCAGAAATTCAAAAAGAACTGTACTTACACATTAGTACTTCATATAGTCAGAGTGCCATCTACACAAATTGCTATAGAATTGTGGTGCAACACTTGTGTTGGCTTTTAAATACATGAATGTAAGGCTGGAGCTGGTTATATAGTCAGAGGACATGCAAATAGGGCCTTCTCTTCACTGACTAAACCAGCCCAGCACTGACCCTGCAGCTGGGAGAGGGGCCCCAGGCCCAGGATCCCCAGGTGACACCATTCAGTGATCAGGACAGAACACAGACAAACCACCAAGGAGTATGTGTTCAGCTGGGATTTCCTTGTCACTATTTTTTTGTAATAAATTTATTTTTTATTGGTGTTCAATTTACCAACATACAGAATAACACCCAGTGCTCATCCTGCCAAGTGCCCCCTTCAGGACCCATCACCCAGTCAACCCACCCCCCCGCCCAACTCCCCTTCCACTACCGCTTGTTAATTTCCCAGAGTTAGAATTCTCTCCTGTTCTGTCTCCTTCACTGACATTTCCCACTCATTTCCTTCCTTTCTCATTTATTCCCTTTCTCTATTTTTTACATTCCCTGAATGAATCAGACCATGTTTGTCATTCTCCAATTGTCTTGATTCACTCAGTATATAATACCCTCCAGTTCCATCCACGTTATAGCAAAGGGTGGGTATTCTTCGTTTCTAATGTGCAAGGATTTTAAAAACACCATAAAGTACACGACCCTACAATGTCCAAAAATGGTAGTGTCTCTTGCTTTGCTTATTCCTTATTCAGTTTCTGATTTGGAAACTTTGTTTCATTGAACAACTCTTTTTTTTAATATATTTTTTATTTATTTATGATAGTCACACAGAGAGAGAGAGAAAGAGAGATCCCAACTTTATGCTATTTCTAAAACCATTCACAGTGAGCTGGTTGGATCTGTCATGTTCCATGTGTACAGCTGGGACTCTTATAAAGGAGAAGTTCCAGTACATGGTGATATATGTAAGAAACTGGTATTTAGGGACAGAAGTAAGAAAGTTTAAGCAAATCTGTCCTTGTGCATATAAGAAGAGTTGTTCAGGGGATCCCTGGGTGGCACAGCGGTTTGGTGCCTGCCTTTGGCCCAGGGCCCGATCCTGGAGACCTGGGATCGAATACCACGTCTGGCTCCCGGTGCATGGAGCCTGCTTCTCCCTCTGCCTGTGTCTCTGCCTCTCTCTCTCTCTCTGTGTGACTATCAAGAATAAATAAATAAAATCTTTAAAAATAAATAAATAAATAAATAAAAATAAAAACAAATAGCATAAAGTAGGGATCCCTGGGTGGCGCAGCGGTTTGGCGCCTGCCTTTGGCCCAGGGCGCCATCCTGGAGACCCGGGGTCGAATCCCACATCGGGCTCCTGGTGCATGGAGCCTGCTTCTCCCTCTGCCTGTGTCTCTGCCTCTCTCTCTCTCTCTGTGACTATCATAAATTAAAATTTAAAAATTTTAAAAAAAGCCTTAGAAATAGCATAAAGTACTTGCTGCTCATGATCCTATAAACAGCTCAAAACTCAAAATGACAGAATACGGAGTGCAGGTGTGACCTCAGTCTTGAACCACACTGACAGAATCAATATTAGCATCAACCTTGGAAAGCAAGGGATGCTAAGAAGTACATTGTGAGGATGTGTAGTCTGAAGAGCCCACACACACACACACACACATAGACACGAGAGTGCAAACCTTTATCACCTTCATCATGTCTGTTGAGAGCAGGGCAGACCTCTCAGCCAGTCATAAGTGCTTGGATTTGGGAAGAACACTGGCTCAGGGTGTGTGTTGTTGGACAGTGGTGGGGATGAGGTCCTGTTCCAGGAGAGGCTTGTGTGGAGTCAGTGTCCCACCTGCATCAAAGGAGGAAATTCAATGGTTCCTGTGAGATTTTTCATGGGTGGGGCAGGAGGAGAAGAGGGAGGACTGGTGATCACAGGAGTTAGCAGATGACACTCAAAGATACGGTGTGATGACGAATTCAGCTAAACTATTATGAAAACTGAGAGAAGAAAATTGGAGGAGGGCCTTCCCCCTGCAGGGAATAACTCATGGATCCTTCAGGTGCTGATATCAGCTCACTGTGTGTGACCTCTACCACCCTCATGTTGGAACCTAATATCCATGTGATGAGAGGAGGAGTTGGAGCCTTAGGGGAGCACTTAGGTCAGGAGATGCAGCCTCATGATTGGATCAGGAACCCTATACACCAGGAATGGGGAAGTTCCCTGCCCCCATCCCCATGTGAGGTGACAGGCTAGGACGTGGGCGCTCTCCAGACACCACATCTGCCTGAATCCTGACCTCAGACTTCCCAGACTCCACAGCAGGGATAAGGAGGGTCTATTGCTTAATCCACCCTGTCTGAAATGCGGTGACATCACCGCATTTCAGACACACTAATACAGGGTCTCTCTTCTTATTTGTCCTTTAAAGTCTGGTCTCAGGAAAACACTCAGGTTATGACAAGAGAACAGGAAACCCACACCTGGACTCACTGTCTTCAGCCACCTTCCATGGTCCTGTCCTTAGTAGCTGTGCATCTTGTTGGTGCCACACATTCTTCCTATGACCCTAGGGTTTTGAGATCCATTAGTATCCTGGGATTCTGCCCAATTTACCAGCTTTAACCCAGGCACATCCCCATGTAAGTAAACATTGAAAAGTTCAGATTTTCCTGTCTGCTACTCAAAATACTATACATAATATTCTGGATCAGCCTCCCTCTTGCCCTTATCGCCACAGCTGCATCTCCCCATGACAACATCCACACCTCTAGGTTCAAAAGGAGGTTTATTTTCCACCTGTGGATGTGCATTTTTTGTTCTTTCAGGCCTCTGAGTGATTTCATGGGTAATCAGAATGATTCGATAACTATCTGTCATGTTCCAGGAACGAGACAAGCTCAGGAGAATAGCAAAGACTGTGTGGGGAATTCCATCTGCTTTATATGCTGAAGAGCAAGTGGGGACTGTGGAATTTTATGTCAAAATCCCCTAAATGTATTTCCTTCCCATCTCTTATCTCAGTCCTGTGGATTCATTTTGTGTTTGAATGTATGTTGTACAATTATTATTTTATTTTGCAGTAAGTAATGGTGACATATGTGGTCCATGCACATATTATCCCTAATGAGTGACATAGAGAGGAAAACACCTCTCAACATGTGACACGGGCTTCAGGCAGGAGGCCAGGCATCCTCTGTAATGACGAGAATTGTGGGAATATTATTATCATAACTCTATGTCTTCATGCCATTGAGGTAGATGAACTTTGGGTGGTGTGGGCAGCTGGCAGTCTCCCTGATGCATGTGATCCCCTCAGGGATGGAAACTGCTGGATCTGGAGCAGAACAGAAGTCCTGTCTCATTTGGCAGGGTCAAAGGGACTGACATGAGAAACACAAATTTGAGGTGGATCAGAGCAGAGAGTGGAATTGAATTCCTTAACCTTGACATTTTCTCTAGGTCTCTATCCTCCTCTGTGTGTACAAATGCCAGTTCTAGCTCCTGCTCCAGAATAACAGCTTTATGACGAAGAGCCACATAGAGTGCTGGGTCTGGGTCTTCAGAGAGTGTCTGTGGTGTGTCCTGTGTGCACTGTGCTCTCCTGTTTTGGCTGTTATTTCCTTTAAGCCATGTGTCTATACAGGCTCTCCTTGCTTGCAGTGGGCTGTGTGTGGTCCGTGGCCAGGTTGTGGTGAGTTTTAACTGGCTGTGCTCTGCTCTGCTTGTTAAAAGAGCCCTGATACCACTTCCACTAGAACTGCTGAGGCCCTACAGAATTCTCTGGTCTGCAGATGTGGTTGGGCAAGTGTGACCTGCTCTGGGAAAACATATGGTGTGACATCAGATAGGAATACTAGACCTACCCTATGATCCAGCAACTGCACTACTGAGCATTTACTCTAAGAATACAAAAGTACTAAGATGCCTGGATGGCTCAGCAGTTGAGCACATGCCTTCAGCTCAGGTCCTGTTCCCAACCTGGGATCATGTCTCATATTGGGCTCCTGGAGGACCCTGCTTCTCTATGTCGCAGCCTCTTTGCATCTCCCATTAATAAATAAATAAAATAAGTAAAAGGAAAAGAATCATGAGATACCTGGGTTGCTTATTGGTTCAGCGTCACCCTTTGGCTCACTGCATAGTCCCAGAGTATGGGGATCGAGTCCTACATCGGTTTTCCTGCATTTAGCCTACTTCTCCCTCTACCTATGTCTCTGCCTCTCTGTGTGTGTGTATGTCTCTCATGAATAAATAAAATAAATGAAAACTTAAAAAAATTAAAAGAATATTCAGAGGAAAACAGGACCATTGAAATAAAGACTCACTATTAGGATATATAAAAATGAATATAAAAGCACTGAGGGGGGCACTTGATGGGATGAGCACTGGGTCTTATGATATATGTTGGCAAATTAAACTCCAACAAAAGAATATACAAAAAAGTACTAATTCAAATGGGTACATGTGCATTTATGTTACAGCAGAATTATGTTCATTAGCCAAACTATGTAAATAATCCATACATGGAATGAAATCTAATCCATTTGCAACTACAGGGATTGAGGTAGCAAGTATAATTCTAAGTGAAGTCACTCAGAGTAAGACAATTACTGTATGATTTCGGTTATATTTTTAATTGAAGAAAAAAAATAAGGAGCAAGAGGAAAAGAAGTTGACACATAGACCAAGTAATAGACCCTTCTTTACAGAGTACAAGCTGATGGTTACCACGTTGGAGGTAATTGGGGGATGGTTGACATGTCAGATGGGGAGTAGTGAGTGTATTATTTTGCAGTACATATTGTGACAACCCACATCCTGGGAGTGTCAGAAATCCTGGTGAGAGGAGAGCTGTGGGGGAAGGCTGAGGAGGTGACAGGGACAAGGATTCTCCTGACTTCTGCACACCAATGAGTCAGGGGTTTGGGACAAAGATAATGCTGTCCTGAGCACAACATTCTCTCCAGGATGGTTTGAAACAATAGCTACACTGAAGGAATGTTACAGGTTAAACAATTTGCATCAAGAAAAGAGACATTTATTACTTTTTCTTTGGGGGGGATATTTGCAATCTCGATATGGATAGAAGGAGAGAATGTCCCTTGAGGCATCAACTGGGAAGATATGGGAAGTGTCAGGCTACAGAGTTTGGGACTGTAGATCTGTCATTATCAAGCATTGGATATCTTTCCCCTCCCCGACTTTTTCTTTTGAATGTGACAATGTGCTTGTGGTAAAGAAAGGATGTGAACCCCATGGATGAATTTCTCTGTCCCAGTCTCCATGTTAGCACCACAATCATCCCATTTTCATAGGATACTCATGAACTCATGGTCACAAGTCCCAGGCTAATAGGTGTGCCAGGTTCAGCCTCAGTCTAGTTCAGCACATCATCTTTGCAGTCCCAACTTCAGTGCTGAGTTCCTGCAGAAGCTCCTCCTCACACAGCCCAGCCCGTGTGGTCCTGTCCCTGGGACAGTACTGGTGGTCACTACAAACATGGGCATCATTGTGTGACCTGGAATGTGACACTGAATTCCCAACGTATATTTTTTCCATGACCACAGTGTCCAGGTACCACACAAAGGGCTCATGTCTACACACATTTATTCCCTTACCATCTGGAGGTCTACCTGAAGTCAGTGCCATCAGCTACAGTCCACCCGCAGATTCCCGGGTGTTCAGACCCTTCCTCCTTGTTTCCAAAGCAGCCCCACCCCCAGCACTTTCATGTCATGATTCTTCTTCCATCTTCAGAGAGAAAAAATAATTGAGCACAAGTAGTCATATTACTTCTAGTTTTGGGTCTTACCTCCCTCTATTACCTCTCATAAGAGCACTGACATTACTTGAGGAGTCACCAAGATGCTCCACCAAGATGTCAATAAAAAAATCCATCAATGGGACAGGATTCTGCGATAAGAAGTCACACTATTGATCCACCCACCATCCCAGGGGAACCTCAAGAACATGATTACGATGAAGGCCAGCAGTCTCAGAGATGACAGAGGCTGTGAAGCCTGGGACATTTGTACAGCCAGGCCAGGGTCACAGAGGTTTGGTTGGGCTTTCTCTCCCTCTCTCTTCCCCAAACCCAGATGATGAGCTCCTCTGCATCAGGCTGCATGATGTCCTCCTGTCCACAATGTCCTAATGTATGGAGCCTCCAGAAACTGACCCAAACCAGCTCAGTTCCTCTGATGAGGAGTTCCTGATACTAGAGTCTAATGTGTGTTCTGACAGCAGCTGTCCCCTCCAGCATCTTAGTCTCAGGCTATCTCCTACAGCAGACCAGGACTATGTTAGGACACATCCACTGAGTCCATCCATCTCCTGCTACTGCCTCTGCCCAGAACTTGAGGTCTATACCTTCCTCTCACTCAGCTGGAAATGAGGTCAGGTGTTTGGAAACACGGTCGAGGTCAGAGTTTTAATCAACTGTCCAAATAGAGTCCCACTATTGTTTGTTTTCTATAGAGAAATAGATATAGAAGAACTTGTCCTGATTAAAAAATATATTTTATATATTTATTTAGAGAGAAATAGGGAGGAGAGGAGGAGGAAAGAGAGAAAGAAAATCTCAAGCAGATTCCCTATGACTAGAGCCTGACTTGGGGCTCAATTCCAGGATCCAGAGATCATGACGTGACGCAAAACTAAGAGTTAGATGCTTAACCACATGAGTTGCCCAGATGCCCCATCCTTGAGCAACAATTTAAAGAGGGATTTGGGTTTGTTATTATTGTGTTTTGTCAGACTCTCTATTGAGATTGAGTCCCTCGTGTATTCTGGATACTAACTCCATCTTAGTATATAGTTGAGCACACTGTTTCCCATTTCATAGGCTACCTTCTTGCTCGGTTAATATTTGTTCTGCACACTTTGGGCATGAGGTAGCTCCACTCATCTGTCTTTGTATTTTTTTTTAATTTTTTTTATTTATGATAGTCACACAGAGAGAGAGAGAGGGAGAGAGGCAGAGACCTAGGCAGAGGGAGAAGCAGGCTCCATGCACTGGGAGCCCAACGTGGGATTCGATCCCAGGTCCCGAGGATCACGCCTTGGGCCAAAGGCAGGCACCAAACCGCTGAGCCACCCAGGGATCCCCTGTCTTTGTATTTTTTACTGTGATTTTAATGTTATATCAAATAAATCATGCCAATCAAATATCATGATGTTTTCCCCTTAGATTACATGTATAAGTTCTAGGGTTGAGACTTCTGCTTAACTCTTTAATCCCTTTTGAGATTTTCTGGGTCCTTGCATCTGTGTGATGTTTGATAAGAACCAAGTGTCATTATTTGCATGAGGCTGTCCAACACCATTTTCTATAGAGACTATCCTTTCCCCACTGTGTATTCTTAGATATCCTGTGGGGGAAGGATTTCTGACTGTATATGCACATGTTTACTTCTGGGCTCTGTAGTATGCTCCACTGTCTACATGTCTGACGTTAGGCAGTCACACACTGAAATGCTTAATGTGCGACTAAAATATATTTCCATAGAGGGATTTGTGATATCTGACTATTCTTATTTTCTATAATTGTATGGTCGCTATCATGTGATTTTATTTTCTGTATGAATATGGAGTTTTAAAAAAAAAAGAATATGGAGTTTTTCTATTATGTAAGAAAACGATTGATATTTTGATTAACTTAATCAACATTAAAATACTTAGAACAAAAAAATTGTTTGTATAGACAAATAAAAATACTCAAGGAGATTTAAATAAGCATATGGAAAATAAAAATGAAATTTAACTCATAGGCACTCTCAGAAAAGAGGTAAGCCTTAATAAATATAATCAGATTCCAAAGAGAAGAAATTACTGACACCAAAAAATAGAAAGGACCAACAAAATTCTAAGATTTTAATTGTGCAAATATTGCATAACCAAGGCAAATTGCAAAATTACTAGTATTATCATTAAACTAAAACTGTTTCATGAAGATATAAAAAAATGAACAAACCAAAAAGACATAAGAAGACCGAAATCATTATCTACAAATTCTGCCTGGGGCGGTCCAGGTAGCTCAGGGGTTCAGCGCCACCTTCAGCCTAGAGCCTGATCCTGGAGAACCCGGATTGAATCCCACATCAGGATCCCTGCATGAAGCCTGCTTCTTCCTCTGCCTGTGTCTCTGCCTCTCTCTGTGTGTCTCTCATGAATAAATAAATAAAATCTATAAATAATATTCTGCCTCAAAAAAGGCAATTAAAATTTTCAAAAGAATAAAGTAATGAAAAGGAAAAAATCAGACAGCTTTATCTACGAATGTTCAGAATATTTTAAGAATTAAGGCCAAATCATTTCAATGTCTTCCAAAACCTGAGAATGGAACATAACCAAATTGATTTCAGGAGGCCAGTATGACTGATAACAAACCCATGACAAGGACACCACAAGAAGGGTCTCATGGACAATGTCTCAGATGCACATAAATGCCAAAATCCTGGCATCCTGAATCCAACAGCACATGGAAAGATTGCACAGGAAGACCTAGAGGGAATCATCCCTGGGATGCAAGGATGCTTCAACATGCCCGGATCATAAATGGGCCCCTGTATTAAAATTTGAAGGATTGGATGTACATGATTCTTTCCTATGATGCTTAAAACTGCTTGACAATGTCTAACACGCTTTTATCTTCAAAAATTTTTAACAATCAAGGCAGAAGAGATTGCCTCTGTAAATTAGTCACATTATATGAAAAGCCCACAACCAACACTGCATTCAAAAGTGAAAACCTGAAGCCCTTCTGTCAAGTCAGGACCCACACAGGGGGTTATTTCCACAATGAGTATTCAACATGTTATACTCAAAGAAAATAAACTGTGCCACCCCATAAGTCAGCTGGTTCCATGGATTATTGTGAATAAAATCACATGAAAATCATCCAGTGGACAGAGAGGCTGAACCTCCTCTGTCACCCTGATGAAACAAAATAAATCTCCCGTGGGAAAATTCCCTTTTCCCTACTGGGAGGGGTGAACCATCCTCAGCACCAGAACCATCTGTAGGGCTCAGAAGGCTATGCAAACATCCCTTGTCAGTTCCGCACTAATTCACTGACCCAAACCCAATATCCTGGCCTTTTATCTCCACAAACCCAACATCCTGTTGTGTAAGAAGCACAAGTGCTGCCTACTTTCTTCATTGACTGTGTGTTGTGTTCCAGGAAGGTCATGCACATACAAACATGAAATACATCTCCACTGAGGTCTGTCATATGTCTACAGAGTAATTAGTCCAAAAGAATAACCAGGAAGAAGAGAAGGAAAATATTACTGGGTCAATGACTGGAATTCCAATCCAGGGAGTTTAGGAAACAAAGAATAAAAGATATTTAAATCAATAAGTACAGAAAAAACTCTTTGTGTGCATGACATGATCTGTTGCAGGGTCAAACCCGGCAATCTCACAAATCAAATCCTTAGTTAATGAACAATTTCAGGAAATCTATAGGAAACAAAATCAACATCCAAAATAAATCTAGGTTTCCACACACTAACAACAAATAATTTATTTTTTGAAGATTTTGTTGAATTATTCACGAAAGACACACAGATATTGAGAGGCAGAGACACAAGCAGAGAGAAGCAGGCTTCATGTAGGGAGCCCAATGTGGGACTCGATCCTGGGTCTCCAGGATCACACCCTGGGCTGGAGGCAGACCTCAACTGCAGAGCCATTCCAGCATCCTAACAATAAAGTATTTAAAAGGCAATTAATAAGACCTTATTACATTGACACCAATGTTAGAAATATATGTAGAACTAAATATTCTGAAGGAGGTAAGATACTGTAAGATACTACCTACATTGATGGAGATTTTTTAAAGATTTAAGTTATTTATTCATGAGAGACACACAGAGAGAGGTAGAGACACAGGCAGAGGGAAAAGCAGGCTCCACGCAGGAAGCCCAACGTGGGACTCAATCCTGGGTCTCCAGGATCACACCCTGAGCCAAAGGCGGTGCTAAATCACTGGGCCTCCAGGGCTGCCATGTTCTGTCATTATTTTCCACCATGTTGTCTTCTATGTCCCCAATGTGCTGATATTTCATTCGTCTTCTTTTCTACCTACATTTGGGACAGCATTTCTGTAATATCAGTTTTAATTTTGGGCTGACAAGGGTTTATTTATTTTATCTCTACAAGTGATTCTCTAGTGTCTTCAATGTTTATTCAATCCCAGTTGTATCTTTCAAAACATTGTTTTAGATTCCAGCCTGCTTTATCACCTGAGCACTTTTAACCAGGCATATCCTCAAGTGGATGGATTTCTATGATGAACTCAGAGAACGAAGTGAAATATAAACAATTTTCTTCTTTGTTGTTTATCCTAACTATGGTAGCTTTAGGAAGTAGTTTCCTTACCTGCCCCAGCCCTACAGCTGTATCTCCTCCCCAATACAACACTCTACACCTCCTATATCCCAAAACATGTAAATTTTTTACTTGGAGACTAGCATTTTTTGTTCTCTCAATCCCCTAATTGGTTTCTTGCTAGCTCAGAATTATTTGATAAGTATCCAGCTGTGTTCAGGGATGACACAAGCCCAGGATACCATACTCTGCCATCGTAACTCCTCCTCCCTTTGTGTTTGTTAGCAAAGAATATCTGAAATAATACAAGGAGGGAATATGTATGACAGTTACAATCCTCATTTTAGTAACCAAACAAGAATAAAAACTGTTGATTAAACTTCCTTCTTCATCTACTGACTAAATACACTCTTTGATTTCAGCAACCCTTCAGCTTGTCATGGCCCATTACCTGAGAGGGCGACCAACACCTTCATCCTGAAGGGTCTCTGCTTGGTCTCCTCCTTACAAGCTATTGGTACCTAGTTAGCGCTCTAATCCTCTCTTGAGAAGGAAATTCCACTCGTCTCAAAAGCCCATTGAATCAGGGATGTGGAGACAATTTTAGTCTACTGAGTTCCACTCTTAAATGGTGCCTGAATAGATGCAGAATCATCTGTGAATGAGGCTCACGCTTTTGGTTCTCCTTTCAAATGACTTTTTACTCTCCCCATGAGTTCATATGTGCAGGGTGTGAGATAGAATGCACTGGAACAGAACTGGGGTCCACGAAGATTTGGATGCTCCTTAATGTAACAATCTGTGTCCTCAGGATTGGTCCAGAACCCAGCATTCTTCCATTTCCGATGGAGAGGCACTGTGCATGCCCACTTCAGGGATTAGGAATTCAAATATCACTCACTTTAAGATGGAAAACTTGGTTTCCATGCTAACCTAGTGACACAGGCTTCCAGCTGTAGATTCTAAGATCCAGAAGCGGCCTTACAGCTACTTCTTTAATGATGAACCATGATCAGCAGAGATTCTCAAGGCTTTCCCCAACACTTTGAAACCATTAATCTGAAAAACCCATAGGGGACTTCTAGGGCTCTTAAGACTTACTGCAACCCAAAAAGGAGAGGTGAATAGGCATGTGGGGAGCATCGCCGCCTCTACATCCTCCATGTCCATGATGGTGACACTATTTTCATCAGTTCTTCGAGGAACATGTAACAGATTAATGTTCTATTCCCTGGAAAGAGGTAAATGATAAATGTAAATGTAATGATCCGCACAATACACCACTATATCTCCAACAATTGGCTAAATTACAACAAAAAGTCAGCAAGGATGTATAGAAAGTAGAACGCTCTGTAATTCTGAGCTCTAATCTCCTCTGGATAAAATATATATAATTAGATCGTAGGATAACAGAGCTTGAGATGACCCATGATCAGTCCTCTGCAACTCAGAGGCACGGAGTTTAAGATGGTGTAAATTATTCTGATCTGTTGGCATGAGAAACAGGGAGGGTCATGTGTAATGCTCAATCTAAGAGTAGGAGACCATAACATGAGATTACAAGCATGGGCATTGAGACAGAAATAAATGAGATGACTTCTGCCTTCCATGGCTATTCTTGTATTGATGGTTTCAGTGAGTTGGAGGATGCTACCCATGGTTGCAGAGGGAAATATACTTTATAATTCCAGGGATCCAATGGTAATCTCACATGTTGGAGAGGATGTGGACAAAGGGGAACCATCTTACGCTGTTGGTGTGAATGTGAACTGGTGCAGCCACTCTGGAAAACTGTGTGGAGGTTCCTCAAAGAGTTAAGAACAGATATGCCCTATGATCCAGCAATTGCACTTCTGGGGATTTCCCCAAAGATACAGATGCAGCGAAATGCTGGGACACCTGCACCCCGATGTTTCTAGAAGCAATGTCCACAATAGCCAAACTGTGGAAGGAGCCTCGGTGTCCATTAAAAGATGTACCAATAATGATGATGTATTCTCAATATACAATGGAATATTACTCAGCCATTAGAAACGACAAATACCCACCATTTGCTTCAAAGTGGATGGAACTGGAGGGTATTATGCTGAGTGAAATAAGTCAATCGGAGAAGGAAAAATATTATATGGTCTCATTCATTTGTGGTAGAAAAATTAGTGAAAGGGAATAAAGGGAAAGGAGAGAAAATGAGTGAAAATATCAGTGAGGGTGACAAAACATGAGAGACAGCTAACTCTGGGAAATGAACAAGGGGTAGTGGAAGGGAAAGTGGGTGGGGGTTTGGGGTGACTGGGTGATGGTCACTGAGGGGGGCACCTGATGGAATGAGCACTGGGTGTTTTGCTATATGTTCGCAAATTGAACTCCAATAAGAAAAATTTAAAAAATAAAAATAAAAATAAACCCTTCCCTAATTAGGGAGGGAAACAGGTATTCAGATCCAGGAGGTGGAGAGGTCCACCCAATATCAATAAAAATGGTTCAAAACCTCGACTTTTAATAGAGAAACGTGCAAATTCCAAAGATAAAGAGAAGATCGTTAAAGCAGCAAGAGACAAGAGATCCCCTGACATATATGGAGAGAAGTATTCGATTAAAAGGAGACCTCTCCAGAGACCTGGAAGACCAGAAAGAGATGGCAGGATATATTCAGGCACCTAAATGAGAAAAACATGCAGCAAATACTATATCCAGCAAAGTTCTCATTCAGAATAGAAGGAGAGATAAAGAGCTTCCAAGATAGGCTGAAACTGAAAGAATATGTGACCACCAAACTACATTGCTAGAAGTAATGAGTACTTTGTAAAAAAGAAAAGAAAGAAAGAAAGAAAGAAAGAAAGAAAGAAAGAAAGAAAGAAAGAAAGAAAAAGAAAAAAGAAAAGAAAAAAAAAGAGGACACACAAAGAAATAATCCACAACCCCAAGGACTGAATACGTATTATGAGGACACTAAATTTGTATCTTTCAATAGTTACTCTGAATATGAATGGGCTAATTAATCCCATCAAAAAACGGAGGGTATCAGCCTGAATAAAAAAGCAAGACCCATCTATTTGCTGTCTACAAGAGACTCATTTGAGACCTAAGGACACCTCCAGCCTGAAAATGAAAGATTTGAGAACCATTTACCATTCAAATGGTCCTCAAAAAAAAAAAAATGGCGTAGCAATCCTCATAGCAGGTAAAATTTATTACAGACTGTAGTAAGAGATGAAGAGGAATACTATATCATATTAAAAGGGACTATCCAACGAGAGGATCTAACAATCATGAATATTTATACCGTTAATGTGGGAGCTGCCAAGTATATCAATCCGTCAATAACAAAAGTAAAGACATACATAGATCATAATACACTAATATTGGGAGACTTCAACATGTCACTTTCTGGAAATGACAGATTTCCCAAGCACAATATCTCCAAAGAAACAAGAGCTTAAAATGATACACTGGACCAGATGGATGTCACAGATATTTACAGAACTTGACATCCAAACGGAACTGAATACACATTTTTTTTTCAAGTGCACAGGGGACTTTCTCCAGAATAGACCACATACGGGGTCAAAAAACAGGTCTCGGGCAGCCCGGGGGGCTCAGCGGTTTAGCACCTCCTTCAGCCAGGGGCATAATCCAAGAGACCCGAGATCGAGTCATGCGTTGGGCTCCCTGCATGGAGCCTGCTTCTCCCTCTGTTTCTGCCCCCCCCCCCCGCCCAGTGTTGAATAGCAGTGGTGAGAGTGGACATCCCTGTCTTGTTCCTGATCTTAGGGGAAAGGTTCCCAGTGCTTCCCCATTGAGAATGATATTTTCTGTGGGCTTTTCGTAGATGGCTTTTAAGATGTCGAGGAAAGTTCCCTCTATCCCTACACTCTGAAGAGTTTTGATCAGGAATGGATGGTGTATTTTCTCAAATGCTTTCTCTGCATCTAATGAGGGGATCATATGGTTCTTGGTTTTTCTCTTGCTGATATGATGAATCACATTGACTGTTTTACGAGTGTTGAACCAGCCTTGTGTCCAGGGATAAATCCCACTTGGTCGTGGTGAATAATTTTCTTTTTTTTTAATTTTTTATTGGTGTTCAATTTACTAACATACAGAATAACCATTGGCCTTTGGCAATGAAACGCGTTTCATTGCATCTGAATCCTTGGGGTAAATCCCCAACAGTGCAATTGCTGGGTCGTTGGTCAGATCTATTTTTTTTTAACAGTAAATTTATTTTTTATTGGTGTTCAATTACCAACATACAGAATAACACCCAGTGCTCATCCCGTCAAGTGTCCCCCTCAGTGCCCGTCACCCATTCACTCCCACCCCCCGCCCTCCGCCCCTTCTACCACCCCTAGTTCGTTTCCCAGAGTTAGCAGTCTTTACGTTCTGTCTCCCGTTCTGATATTTCCCACACATTTCTTCTCCCTTCCCTTATATTCCCTTTCACTATTATTTACATTCCCCAAATGAATGAGAACATACACTGTTTGTCCTTCTCCGACTGACTTACTTCACTCAGCATAATACCCTCCAGTTCCATCCACGTTGAAGCAAATGGTGGGTATTTGTCATTTCTAATAGCTGAGTAATATTCCATTGTATACATAAACCACAGCTTCTTTATCCATTCATCTTTCGTTGGACACCGAGGCTCCTTCCACAATTTGGCTATCGTGGCCATTGCTGCTATAAACATCGGGGTGCAGGTGTCCTGGCGTTTCACTGCATCTGTATCTTTGGGGTAAATCCCCAATAGTGCAATTGCTGGGTCGTAGGGCAGGTCTATCTTTAACTCTTTGAGGAACCTCCACACAGTTTTCCAGAGTGGCTGCACCAGTTCACATTCCCACCAACAGTGTAAGAGGGTTCCCTTTTCTCCGCATCCCCTCCAACATTTGTTGTTTCCTGCCTTGTTAATTTGCCCCATTCTCACCGGTGTGAGGTGGTATCTCATTGTGGTTTTGATTTGTATTTCCCTGATGGCAAGTGATGCAGAGCATTTTCTCATATGCATGTTGGCCATGTCTACGTCTTCCTCTGTGAGATTTCTGTTCATGTCTTTTGCCATTTCATGATTGGATTGTTTGTTTCTTTGGTGTTGAGTTTAAGAAGTTCTTTATAGATCTTGGAAACTAGCCCTTTATCTGATATGTCATTTGCAAATATCTTCTCCCATTCTGTAGGTTGTCTTTGAGTTTTGTTGACTGTATCCTTTGCTGTGCAAAAGCTTCTTATCTTGATGAAGTCCCAATAGTTCATTTTTGCTTTTGTTTCTTTTGCCTTCGTGGATGTATCTTGCAAGAAGTTACTATGGCCGAGTTCAAAAAGGGTGTTGCCTGTGTTCTTCTCTAGGATTTTGATGGAATCTTGTCTCACATTTAGATCTTTCATCCATTTTGAGTTTATCTTTGTGTATGGTGAAAGAGAGTGGTCTAGTTTCATTCTTCTGCATGTGGATGTCCAATTTTCCCAGCACCATTTATTGAAGAGACTGTCTTTCTTCCAATGGATAGTCTTTCCTCCTTTATCGAATATTAGTTGACCATAAAGTTCAGGGTCCACTTCTGGGTTCTCTATTCTGTTCCACTGATCTATGTGTCTGTTTTTGTGCCAGTACCACACTGTCTTGATGACCACAGCTTTGTAGTACAACCTGAAATCTGGCATTGTGATGCCCCAGATATGGTTTTCTTTTTTAAAATTCCCCTGGCTATTCGGGGTCTTTTCTGATTCCACACAAATCTTAAAATAATTTGTTCTAACTCTCTGAAGAAAGTCCATGGTATTTTGATAGGGATTGCACTAAACGTGTATATTGCCCTGGGTAACATTGACATTTTCACAATATTAATTCTGCCAATCCATGAGCATGGAATATTTTTCCATCTCTTTGTGTCTTCCTCAATTTCTTTCAGAAGTGTTCTATAGTTTTGAGGGTATAGATCCTTTACATCTTTGGTGAGGTTTATTCCTAGGTATCTTATGCTTTTGGGTGCAATTGTAAATGGGATTGACTCCTTAATTTCTCTTTCTTCAGTCTCATTGTTATTGTATAGAAATGCCACTGATTTCTGGGCATTGATTTTGTATCCTGCCACGCTACCGAATTGCTGTATGAGTTCTAGCAATCTTGGGGTGGAGACTTTTGGGTTTTCTATGTAGAGTATCATGTCATCGGCAAAGAGGGAGAGTTTGACTTCTTCTTTGCCAATTTGAATGTCTTCAATGTCTTTTTGTTGTCTGATTGCTGAGGCTAGGACTTCCAGTACTATGTTGAATAGCAGTGGTGAGAGTGGACATCCCTGTCTTGTTCCTGATCTTAGGGGAAAGACTCCTAGTGCTTCCCCATTGAGAATGATATTTGCTGTGGGCTTTTCATAGATGGCTTTTAAGATGTCGAGGAATGTTCCCTCTATCCCTACACTCTGAAGAGTTTTGATCAGGAATGGATGGTGTATTTTGTCAAATACTTTCTCTGGATCTAATGAGAGGATCATATGGTTCTTGGTTTTTCTCTTGCTGATATGATGAATCACATTGATTCTTTTACGGGTGTTGAACCAGCCTTGTGTCCTGGGAATAAATCCTACTTGGTCATGGTGAATAATTTTCTTAATGTACTGTTGGATCCTATTGGCTAGTATCTTGTTGAGAATTTTTGCATCCATGTTCATCAGGGATATTGGTCTGTAATTCTCCTTTTTGGTGGGGTCTTTGTCTGGTTTTAGAATTAAGGTGATGCTGGCCTCATAGAACGAATTTGGAAGTACTCCATCTCTTTCTATCTTTCCAAACAGCTTTAGGAGAATAGGTATGATTTCTTCTTAAAACGTTTGATAGAATTCCCCTGGGAAGCCATCTGACCCTGGACTCTTGTGTCTTGGGAGGTTTTTGATGACTGCTTCTATTTCCTCCCTGGTTATTGGCCTGTTCAGATTTTCTATTTCTTCCTGTTCCAGTTTTGGTAGTTTGTGGCTTTCCAGGAATGAGTCCATTTCTTCTACATTGCCTAATTTATTGGTGTATAGCTGCTCATAATATGTTTTTAAAATCGTTTGTATTTCCTTGCTGTTGGTAGTGATCTCTCTCATTCATGATTTTATTAATTTGAGTCTTCCCTCTCTTCTTTTTAATAAAGTTGGCTAATGGTTTATCCATCTTATTAATTCTTTCAAAGAACCAACTCCTGGTTCTGATGATCTGTTCCACAGTTCTTCTGGTCTCGATTTCATTGAGTTCTGCTCGAATCTTTATTAACTCTCTTCTTCTGCGGGGTGTAGGGTCCATCTGCTGTTTTTTCTCTAGCTCCTTTATGTATAAGGTTAACTTTTGTATTTGAGTTCTTTCCAGTTTTTGGAAGGATGCTTGTATTGCCATGTATTTCCCCCTCAGGACTGCTTGTGCTGTATCCCAAAGATTTTGAACGGTTGTATCTTCATTCTCATTATTTTCCATGAATCTTTTTAATTCTTCTCTAATTTCCTGGTTGACCCTTTCATCTTTTAGCAGGATGGTCCTTAACCTCCACGTGTTTGAGGTCCTTCCAAACTTCTTATTGTGATTTAGTTCTAATTTCAAGGCATTATGGTCTGAGAATATGCAGCGGATGGTCCCAATCTTTTGGTATCGGTTCAGACCCGATTTGTGACCCAGTATGTGGTCTATTCTGGAGAAAGTTCCATGTGCACCTGAGAAGAATGTGTATTCAGTTGAGTTTGGATGTAAAGTTCTGTAGATATCTGTGAAATCCATCTGGTCCAGTGTATCACTTAAAGCTCTCGTTTCTTTGGAGATGTTGTGCTTAGAAGACCTATCGAGGGTAGAAAGAGCTAGATTGAAGTCACCAAGTATAAGTGTATTATTATCTAATTATTTCTTCACTTTGGTTATTAATTGGTTTAAATATTTGGCAGCTCCCACATTCGCAGCATATATATAGAGGATTGTTAAGTCCTCTTGTTGGATAGATCCTTTAAGTATGAGATAGTGTCCCTCTTCATGTCTCACTACAGTCTTCGGGGTAAATTTTAGTTTATCTGATATAAGGATGGCTACCCCTGCTTTCTTTTGAGGACCATTTGAATGGTAAATGGTTCTCCAACCTTTTATTTTCAGGCTGTAGGTGTCCTTCTGTCTAAAATGAGTCTCTTGTAGACAGCAAATAGATGGGTCCTGCTTTTTTATCCAGTCTGAAACCCTGCGCCTTTTGATGGGGTCATTAGGTCCATTCACGTTCAGAGTTACTATCGACAGATATGAGATTAGTGTCATCATGATATCTATTCAGTCCTTGTTTTTGTGGATTGTCCCACTGAACTTCTTCTTAAAGAGGAATTTTAAGAGTCCCCCTTAAAATTTCTTGCAGAGCTGGTTTGGAGGTCACATATTCTTTCAGTTCCTGCCTGTCTTGGAAGCTCTTTATCTCTCCTTCCATTTTGAGTGAGAGCCTTGCTGGATAAAGTATTCTTGGTTGCATGTTCTTCTCATCTAGGACCCTGAATATATCCTGCCAGCCCTTTCTGGCCTTCTGGGTCTCTGTGGAGAGGTCTGCTGTTACCCTAATATTCCTCCCCATAAAAGTCAGGGATTTCTTGTGTCTTGCTGCTTTAAGGATCTTCTCTTTATCTTTGGAATTTGCAAGTTTCACTATTAAATGTTGAGGTCTTGAACGGTTTTTATGGATTTTAGCGGGGGGAATCTCTCTATTTCCTGGATCTGAATGCCTGTTTCCCTTCCCAGGTGTGGAATGTTTTCAGCTATGATTTGTTCAAATACATATTCTGGCCCTCTGGCCCTTTCGGCGCCCTCGGGAACGCCAATTAAACGTAGGTTTTTCTTCTTCAGGCAATCGTTTATTTCCCTTAATCTGTCTTCATGGTCTTTTAATTGTCTGTCTCTTTTTTCCTCAGTTTCCCTCTTTGCCATCAACTTGTCTTCTATGTCACTCACTTGTTCTTCCACCTCGTTAATCCTCGTCATTAGGACTCTAGTTTGGATTGCATCTCTTTCAATTGATTTTTAATTTCTGCCTGATTGGATCTATATTGTGCAGTCATGAAGTCTCTTGAGTCCTTTATGTTTTTTTCTAGAGCCACCAGTAGCTGTATAATAGTGCTTCTGAATTGGCTTTCTGACATTGAATTGTAATCCAGATTTTGTAACTGTGTGGGAGAGAGGATTGATTCCGATTCTTTCTTTTGAGGTGAGGTTTTCCTTCTAGTCATTTTGCTCAGTGCAGAGTGGCCAAAAACAAGTTGTATTGGGAAAAGGAGAAAAAGAGAGAGAGAAGGAAAGAAAAGAGAAAAAGAAAAAAGAAAAAGGAAAAAAGAGAAGAAAAAGAGAAAGAAAAAGAAAGAAAGGTGAAAGGTTGGGGGAAACAATCAGAAATCAAAAAAAAAAAATGGACGGGGGAGTATCTTCTGATTCTGCATACTTTAAGTCCCTTGACTTCCCTTGGAACTTGTCTGTCTAGCTGGTCTTCTGGAGGAGGGGCCTGTTGTGCTGATTTTCAGGTGTGAGCACTTGGGGGAGCTGCTCTGCCCCCTGCCTGGTGCAGGGCTCAGTGGGGGTTGTTTACCCCGTGAGGCCCCTGGAGGAACAACCCCAGTGGCTGCAGCAGCTCTGGAAACCTGGATTCAGCCCCTGCAGTATCTACAGAGCTCTCAGTCTGCAGGGCCTGGAGGCTCCGGGGTGGGGCCGCTGATCTGCTCAGCTCAAGGTCAGGAGCGTCCTTGCTGTCCTGGGCCCTCCTGACCTCTGCCTGTCGCGGGGGAGGCCGGATCCTGGGCTGTGCCCCAGCGCCCAGTGCTCCCAGCCTTCGCTGTTGAATTCACGCTCCCAGCCATGCAGCCGCCTCTCGGTGGAGCCTCCACCCAAGCCCCTCCGAGCTGGTCCCTGAGCCGTGCAGCCCCCTTCACACAGAGCCTCTTCCTCTGCTGGAGCCGCTGCCGCCGAGCTGCTCCTGTAGCCACACAGCCCCCTCCTGTGGAGCCGCCGCCCGAGCCCCTTGGAGCTGCTCTGGGGTCAATGTGTGCACGCTGCAGCCCTTAGGGATCTCGGTGCACTCTCCCCAGGGCGCAGGTGTCTGCTAGTGTCCCAGGGAGCCTGAGGGCATCCCCGCCCTCCTGGGGTCCTGCTCTAACTCCCCGCGGGCGCCTTTCTAGCTGGGAAGATTGTTGAAGCTCCTGCTTCTCTGGGACGGGGCTCTCCTGTCCTGGGGGCAGTCACCCCGGCGGCCTTAGCCCAGCTCCTCAAGGGGCCCCTCCCCCTTGGATGACTTTTGTTTCTTTATTTCTTTTTCCCCATCTTCCTACCTTGATAGAAGCATGAACTCTTCTCACTGTAGCTTTTCAGCTGTTCTCTCTTTAAATCTCAGGCCGAATTCGTAGATTTTCAGGATGATTTGAAGGTTATCTAGGTAATTTGGTGGGGACAGGTGATTTGGGGACCCTACTCTTCTGCCATCTTGCCCCTCTTCCGGATAAAAGATCTAAATGTGAGACAAGATTCCATCAAAATCCTAGAGGAGAACACAGGCAACAGCCTTTTTTGAACTTGGCCACAGCAACTTCTTGCAAGATACATCCACGAAGGCAAAAGAAACAAAAGCAAAAATGAACTATTGGGACTTCATCAAGATAAGAAGCTTTTGCACAGCAAAGGATACAGTCAACAAAACTCAAAGACAACCTACAGAATGGGAGAAGATATCTGCAAATGACGGATCAGATAAAGGGCTAGTTTCCAAGATCTATGAAGAACTTATTAAGCTCAACACTAAAGAAACAAACAATCCCGTCATGAAATGGGCAAAAGACATGAACAGAAATCTCACAGAGGAAGACATAGACATGGCCAACATGCATATGAGAAAATGCTCTGCATCACTTGCCATCAGGGAAATACAAATCAAAACCACAATGAGATACCACCTCACACCAGTGAGAATGGGGAGAATTAACAAGGCAGGAAACCACAAATGTTGGAGGGGATGCGGAGAAAAGGGAACCCTCTTACACTGTTAGTGGGAATATGAACTGGTGCAGCCACTCTGGAAAACTGTGTGGAGGTTCCTCAAAGAGTTAAAAATAGACCTGCCCTACGACCCAGCAATTACACTGTTGGTGATTTACCCCAAAGATTCAGATGCAATGAAACGCCGGGACACCTGCACCCCGATGTTTCTAGCAGCAATGTCCACAATAACCAAACTGTGGAAGGAGCCTCGGTGTCCATCGAAAGATGAATGGATAAAGAAGCTTTGGTTTATGTATACAATGGAATATTACTCAGCTATTAGAAATGACAAATACCCACCATTTGCTTCAACGTGGATGGAACTGGAGGGTATTATGCTGAGTGAAGTAAGTCAGTCGGAGAAGGACAAACATTATATGTTCTCATTCATTTGGGGAATATAAATAATAGTGAAAGGGTAAATAAGGGAAGGGAGAAGAAATGTGTGGGAAATATCAGAAAGGGAGACAGAACGTAAAGACTGCTAACTCTGAGAAACGAACTAGGGGTGGTAGAAGGGGAGGAGGGCGGGGGGTGGGAGTGAATGGGTGACGGGCACTGGGTGTTATTCTGTATGTTAGTAAATTGAACACCAATAAAAAAAATAAATTAAAAAAAAAGATGAATGGGTAAAGAAGCTGTGGTTTATGTATACAATGGAGTTTTACTCAGCCATTAGAAACGACAAATACCCATCATTTGCATCAACGTGATGGAACTGGAGGGTATTATGCTGATTGAAGTAAGTCAATCGGAGAAGGCCAAACAGTGTATGTTCTCATTCATTTGGGGAATATAAATAATAGTGAAAGGGAATATAAAGGAAGGGAGAAGAAATGTGTAGGAAATATCAGAAGGGAGACAGAACGTAGACACTCCTAACTCTGGAAAACGAACTAGAGGTGGTGGAAGGGGAGGAGGGCGGGTTGGGGTGAATGGGTGACGGGCACGGGGGGGGCACTTGAGGGGATGAACACTGGGTGTTATTCAGTATGTTGGCAAAATGAACACCAATAAAAAGTTAATTTATTAAAAAAAATAGACCTGCCCAACGACCCAGCAATTGCACTGTTGGGGATTTACCCCAAAGATACAGATGCAATGAAACACCTGGACACATGCACCCCGATGTTTTTAGCAGCAATGTCCACAATAGCCAAAATGTGGAAGTCGCCTCGGTGTCCATCGAAAGATGAATGGATAAAGAAGATGTGGTTTATGTATACAATGGAATATTACTCAGCCATAGAAATGACAAATATGGGCAGCCCCAGTGGCGCAGCGGTTTGGCGCCACCTGGAACCCAGGACGTGATCCTGGAGACCCCGGATCGAGTCCCACGTGAGGCTCTCTGTATGATGCTTGCTTCTCCCTCTGTCTGTGTCTCTGCCTCTCTCTCTCTCTCTCTCTCACTGTCTCTATGAATATATAAATAAAATCTTTAAAAAATAAAAAAAAAAGAAATTACAAATACCCACCATTTGCTTCGACGTGGATGGAACTGGAGGGTATTATGTTGAGTGAAATAAGTCAACCGGAGAAGGACAAACATTATATGGTCTCATTCATTTGGGGAATATAAATAATAGTGAAAGGGAATATAAGGGAAGGGAGAAGAAATGGGTAAGAAATACCAGAAAGGGAGACAGATCATGGAAGACTCCTAACTCTGGGAAAGGAACTAGGGGTGGTGGAAGGGGAGGAGGGCGGGGGTGGGGGTGAGTGGGTGACTGGCACTGAGGGGGGCACTTGACGGGATGAGCACTGGGTGTTATTCTGTATGTTGGCAAATTGAACACCAATAAAAAATAAATTTATTATTAAAAAAATAATATATGTTGGCAAATCAAACTCCAATAAAAATATATCAAAAAAAGAACAGAAAAAAAAGAATGGAAAAGGCAAATGATGGAATGGAAGAACCTATTTGCAGCTGCCCCATCTGATGATGGGTGAGTATACAAACTGTCCAAGCACTTCATTAGGAGTACTTTCACGCTTTCAGTAGACAGCATGTACATGGAGCTTAGCACACTATCATGAGAGGAGCAGAATGCTTGCCTTTAAGTTTGTAGGTCGTAATTTCTCCACAACATGAGATCTACCCTCTTACCAAAATTGTACCTGTAGGCACACTATTGTGATTTGCAGGTGCAGGGTTCTGGAGCACACCTCTGGAACAGAATCATGTTGCATAACATAAAACCATAACCCAAGAGATGCAAGTCCCCATTGCCCCTCCCACCAGTGCTGGCAACTGCCAAACCACTCTCTGCTTCTTTGTTCCTGAACCCAAATTATAGGTGCCCATCGTTGACAAGGCCAATATTCAAGATATGAGTTTTGACTGGAAAGACAGGGAGCTTGGTTCAGGAGGCCACTCACATGAGCAAAAGGGGCACACCTGTGAGGTTTTTCTAACTCTAAAGACATTAAAGGTTTTTGAGAAGCTAGTCGCACAAGGGAGCGCAGTGCTTGGAACATTTATAGCCCACACGTAGGCTCCCAGGTGCCAACTACCATCCTTGCCTCAGCGCAGCCCCATCCCTGTGTCTTCTGCTCAGGGCAGCCACACATGCAGCCCAAGGCCAGGAAAGAACCACGATAGAGGACTGCAAGCCCCAGGGCCACCCATGGGGTCAGCAGTATATTCTTTTCTTACCAGCTGGAGTGACAAAACAATAAAATACAACCTGGAACCTTACCAGTCCTCACCAAAAACTGGGCAATGTTTTACTCAGTGAGCACAAAGGAGGCTTCCAAAAATACCCAGAAGGATCCAAAAACTTGTAGGTTGCTGGCAAAGCAGAATAAGATGTGTAAATTTACAAAGCCATGGTGTTCCACAGCTACTTGGTAAAACTTGCCGTGTCCCCTAACATGCCGAGGAAGGAGAAAGGAGTGGTCTCCACAGAGAGCGATATTGGCTGTGCACAGAACGTGACCCAGGGGAACCATGGCAGTTGGAACTGGTAGAGAAAGTAATTGCTGTATAACCGTATGTCACATATTCAAGGGTCTGGAGGAAAGACTGAACGTGTGGGAAAGGGGCTGCCTCTGGGTCCTACCCCCTCCTCACCCCTCACACATCCACCCCAGCTGAACTGATGTGCAGACCCTCCCTCTGCCACACCCGGTGTTTGTGACCTAATCACAGCTGGTTGCCAGGTGTAGGGACCTGGCAGCCTGAGGCAGTCCTCTGTTCTGTCAGATCCTCTAAACCTTGCTGTGCGGAGGGTCCTCCTTTTATCTACCTCACTGCCAGATGTCCCTGAGAAGGGCGTGAGGCTGGCAGAGGGCCGAGACACCATGAGAGGGCTCCTCTTTCTGCTTGTGCTCTGGGCAGGGCTGGCTCCCACCCAGGGTTCTCAAGGCCGTCCCTCATGGCGCTACGTCTCCTCTGAGGTGGTCATTCCCAGGAAGGAGCTGCACCGCGGCAAAGGCGTCCAGATGCCAGGCTGGCTCTCCTACAGCCTGCACTTTGGGGGCAAGAGGCACGTTATCCACATGCGGCGCAAGAAACTCTTCTGGTCCAGGCATCTGCTGGTGATGACTCAGGATGACCAAGGTGCCTTGCAGATGGACTACCCCTTCATCCCTCCTGACTGTTACTACCTCGGCTACCTGGAGGAGATTCCTCTTTCCATGGTCACCCTGGACACGTGCTATGGGGGACTGGAAGGTATCATGAAGTTGGATGACCTTGCCTATGAGATCAAGCCCCTCAGCAGTTCCCAAAGATTTGAACACATTGTTTCTCAGATAGTGGCAGACAGCATTGCAACAGTCCCTACCTATAAACTGGGACTGAAGGAGGATAGAGACCTCCTATTCTCTCAAGCAAATGCCAGTGTAGTTACGCGGCTCTCAAGTAAGATGTATTCATCTCATCATGGTTATGTGAAATCGCTCGCCTTAAGTTCACACTCAATGTATAGTGTGTTCAACAACGTGTCTAAATGTGCCCAATTTCTAATATCGGTATTTAATTTGATTGACACATTCTTTTTAGGACTTGATATAAATTATTACGTTGCATTCATTATTATATATAATCAACGAGATCCAAATGTCCTTAACAATTATCACCCGACAGATAGTCCATATGGTCGATATTATGTCTACAACTTGTATGCACTTCTTGCACCACATTCATCCATAATTATGATTAAAAATGTGCCACAGGATGCTGAATTTGAACCTGTCGCATATGCAATTTGCAATCGTGGTAACCTCATCATGCTAGGATATCTAGGCAGACAGTATTTAATATTGGCTATTGTAGGAGCACAAAAGGTCGCGAGAAGTTTTGGTGTATACTATGACGATCCTTATTGTTCCTGCCAGAGAAGGTCCCAGTGCATTATGAACAACTATTTTGCTCTGACAGACTCTTTCAGTAACTGTTCCTTCATGCATATGCAGCACATACTGGGTGGTGGCGTAGCTCAATGTATTTACAGCTCTGAAATGGTGTATTTTAATAGAAGCTTGACTCGGGAGCATTGTGGCAACTACAGAGTGGATCCCCTTGAACAGTGTGACTGTGGCTCCTTCAAACAGTGTTATAGCAATCTCTGCTGTCATAATGATTGTACCTTCACTACTGGAAGCATATGTAATACAGGCAGATGCTGCACAAACTGCACCTATTCCCCTGCTGGGACACTCTGCAGACCAATCCAAACTGTGTGTGATCTTCCGGAGTACTGCCGAGGAGGGTCCTTGACATGCCCTGATGATTTCTATATGCAAGATGGAACCCCGTGCACCGAAGTGGGCTACTGTTATCATGGAAACTGTACTGATCGCTCTGTGCACTGCAAAGAAATCTTTGGTAAAAATGCTGTGAATGGTGCAGATGTATGCTATACCATAAATAGAAGAGGTGATAGATATGGACACTGCAGAAGAAATGAGAGGTTAATGGCCAGTACGGCTTGTAATCTAGAAGACATTCAGTGTGGAAGACTGCAGTGTAGCAATGTCACTCATCTCCCTCGGTTGCAAGAACATGTGGGATTCCATCAGTCTAAGATATCAGGGGTCTGGTGTTTTGGGCTGGATTCACATCGTGGCACAGGAACAAATGATGTTGGTCATGTGCGATCTGGTACTCCCTGTGCTCATGGAAAGTTCTGTCAAAATACCTACTGCAATGGCACTATAGCTCAGCTGAATTATGACTGCATCCCTGAAAAATGCAGTTACAGGGGCATTTGCAACAACAACAGGAACTGTCATTGCCACATAGGCTGGGATCCTCCACGGTGCGTTGATCGAGGTGCTGGTGGGAGCACAGACAGTGGACCCCCTCCAAGAAGAATGCGGGCAGTCAGGCAAAGTCATGAATCAGTGATATATCTGAGAGTGGTCTTTGCTCGAATCTATGCCTTGATAGCCGCACTCCTCTTTGGCGTTGCCACCAATGTAAGAACCATTAAGACGGTTGTAGTTAAGGAGCAGATAGTCCATGAGGGCAATCCATAAATCAGCCTCCAGCCCCCTGAACAGCTATTGGAAACCCACAGAAACATGATTGAAACTATAGCAAGTTGGTGGCCATGCTGAAATCCACGTTTCCAGGGGCCTGCAGGAGAAAAAAGGGATCCCACGCACATCATGGAGCTCTCGTACCAGGTCCGCGATTGGTCTCTGACCAGCCGCCTGAAATAAATCTTGAAAAGTACACGTTGGTGGCCTCTCCACATGTTTGTAAGCCTGTAAAAGCCCAACCTGAGCTCGAGACTGTCGGGAAGACCTGAGTCAGCAGCCTGGCCTTGAGCTGAGGTCCCTGGCTGCAGAATTCAGGGAGGTAACCCCAGGTTCTTTTCAGGCAAATGCATGATGTTCCTTCAAACCTGTGCCCATGAGCACTGAGGTTTTTCTCACCCTCCAGGTAATCTCCCCTGCTTCAGTCCCACAGGGGGTGTATGGCGATGGAGGGCTATCCCCACCCACACTGCGTGTCCTACACTGGGGTGGCTGTGGGTTGTAGGGGAGGGTGACTGGGATTTGATACCGTCTAGTGCAAGCTGGGCCACCCTGGTAAGCATGTTTCTGAATGCGGGAGCCCTGGGCCTTGGTCCTGATGGTTACACCCTATCAACTCAATCATAAAAGACAGTAAAAATGCCCAACACTGCCTCTACCATCCAGAGGGACCCCTATGAATATTTGTTTATTTGTTCTTCCCTCCCTTTCCTCTTGCCTGCATTTTAGGGAGATGAGCAGTGACCATAGCTAAGCAGGTGCAGTGAAAAATTCAACTTGTAATACATCAGACACGGAATCACACCCACTCTTCCCCCCCATCACCCGTGATAAGGACCTGCCTGTGATTCCTTCTCTGGTTATCTCAGGCAGCCTTTACAATCACCACCCAGAGTGGAGCCTGTGAAATGATATATAT